>NC_142010.1:97397480-97757480 GCF_049901735.1 Notechis scutatus
CTTAATCATAGTTTGGGTTTGTGGGTGGCATTAGCTAGGGCTCTGGATTCGAATTCTTCCATGAACAGGTTTGCAGTGATGGGTGACAGTGGTGATCCCATAGGGGCTCCTTCAATTTGCTTGTATCTTTTTTCCTTTGTATATGAAATATGTGTTGGTTAAGCAGTGTTCTGCTAGTTCCATGAGGTGTTTAGCTCGTTGGTATTTATTTTTGATGATTTATAGGGTTTCTTTTATTGGGACTTGAGTGAATAGTGAAAACATGTCAAAATTTACAAGCAGATTTTTTGTTCCATGTGTAGATCTTTGATCATTTCTAAGAAGTGGTATGATCTTCTATTGGATCTCTTTGCTAATGTTGCTGGTTATGGCTTTCATCTTGGTAAGGGTTGGGGTTACTTTCCAAGCTTTCACAAACAGTCACCAAAACCAATTCTGGACCAAGCTAACAAATTGTGTATGTACCAACCTGGTGAGGGGAGAAAATCTTCCAGCTGCCCCAAACTATACTGCCTCCCCAAAATACACAAAGAAGGCATACCTCTAAGACCCATAGTCAGCTCCTTGGGAGCACCACTACAAAACCTGGCCAAATACCTAGCAAAACAGCTACAGCCCCATGCTGAAGCAACAGCTTCACTTGTACAAAACTCATACCACTGTGTGTGTGTGTGTGTGTGTGTGTCTGTGTCTGTGTGTCTGTGTATCTGTGTCTGTGTCTGTGTGTATATGTATGTATATATATATCATTGTAGTCTTCAACATGACCACAACTGAGCCCAAAATTTCCAGTGCTAAGCAAAGCAGTTGTTAAGTGAGTCATGTATTTTATAGCAATTGCCATGTTATTAAAAGAGCCATTGAAGTTGCTAAGTGAATCATGCAGACATTAAGTGAATCTGGCTTCCCCCATTGACTTTGCTTGTCAGAAGCTCCTTAGGAAGGTTAGGACCTCAGGATGCTGCAACTATTGTGAATATGTGCTGGTTGCAAAGCACCTGAAGTCTGATCATAGGCCTGTGGGGATGCTGCAATGGTCATGTGTGAGAACTAGTCATAAGTCATATTTTTCAATGCCGTTGTAACTTTGAATGGGTAATAAATGAATGGTTGTAAGTTTAGGATTACCTGTACTACATTTTTTGAATTGTATTGTCAGACTTAAGGACAAAAATGCAGATAACTGAAAAGTGCCATTTCTTTCATTTTAGGACCTTGTATAACTATTATACACACACTAGAATACACTTGGTTTAAAAGAAAAATAAGTCAGGATTCTAACACATCAGTAGGCTAGCACCAAATTTAAAACAGAAATGGCTGTGAAAGCCTGACTCATAGAAGAACACAATACAGAAGCCTGATGATGGCAGATGAGATTCTGCCGAAACGTCGCTACAACTTTAAAAGCACAACTATAATGACGTGGGAAAAATACCCGAACAAAACTGAATACCATATATGTAAGTACCCACAAAAACTTCATTATTTTTACAAATCACTCAAAGTAGTAAAAACTCCTAATATATTTCCTTCCTATTTTTCCCTCAACAACTCTGTGAGAGTTGTTTTTTGACAAATTTCTCAGAAACATCTATTTATACTGTGAATTCAACCATGTTTAAAGGGAAGATGCGGAGGTATAATCTGATTGATAAATCTTGCTATTTCAATCAAACTAAGAAATCTCTTGGTAAAACCAATCCTACAAATCATGGCACTGGGAGCAAGTAATTTATGAGGTTGGCTTTGTGTGGTCTCAATATGATCCCTGTTACATCAATCCTAAATACTTGAGAACACTCTCCAGCATTTCATGAAGACCAAATCTATTCCATTTGCTCCTCCTGAGAGCAACAATAAATACAAATTGATGGTTGTAGTTATTATTACTCACATTCTCACCTGCACAATTTGTCTCAGATCAATTAAAACAACTGGTGGCATAATAGCTTGCACCTGTGATTGAATGGCTTTGCCTGGAAATAGCTTCCCAATGAATAACAGGCATTTCTTTTACACTTCATTCACTTTCCTTGTGTGTTTAGTCTGATTATCCAATATTGTCCAGCTTTTTCCTAATTTCAATTGTATAGATTTATAAGTACAGATCTTTCAATGTGCAAAGTCATATATTTATACACACTACAACTTTTGTGTCTATTTGTAACTTTCAGTTGGGCAAAATGGAGTATCATAGGGCAACAATTTCTTAATTTGTTACTCTTTCTTACTTCTTACTCTTTACTGAATGCTGCCAAAATCCAGGTCTCATATTTCCCACAGAATTGAAATTTGGCAAAGTTGTGGCTGCTTCAGTGCTGCCATGCTACTGTACTGCAGCAATCATCCACAGTCATGTAATTGCCATTTTCAACACTTTCCTTGCAAGGAAAATCAGTGGGCAAACTAGTAGGAAGTTGGAAGTCACTCCTTACTCCTCCTGGTTTTTATCCTCCCATTGTCATTCTGAATTCTGTTTAGGTAAGGAAATACCCATTGAAAGCATGGCCCAGTGACATGGATCTCCCTCCAGACTTCTTTCCAGGTATGAGTGTAGAGGAAGAAGGTGAGCTTGAGTCTGCAGTGGAAAGTGTGAAGTGGAGTATTGGTCAGGATCAGGGTTCAGAGAATGCTAGTATTCAGCAGCGTCAGCTGGGTTGATCAGACAAGTGACAGGCTGAGACGCAGGTTAGCTGCAACAAGTCAGCCATGTGAGGACTGGGAGCAGCTGCTCCCCCTCTTAGCAATGAGGAAGAGATGGAGTCCACACCTCCTCCTGATCCAAGGACACATAAAGCAGAGAGGAGATGGGCACAATGCAAATCAGGTAGACTACTCATGAGGAGGCAACCTTGCCTCTCATGAAGGGCTGCAGTGGCATTGCCTACTTAATCCCACCCTGAAGACTTGTATGTTTATGGAAAATGTGATCAGTTCTGTGCCTTTGATGTGCTCGTGCTGTGTATCCTGGCCTCTTTGACTCCTGGGCTGCTTTCTTGGACTTCATATGTGCTCATTGGACTTGGTTACCCAGTGATTCTTGCTGTACTGAACTTGGAATCTGGAGCTGTGCAACACAGATGCTTTGCAAGGACCTATTGGGGGTGGGTGGTTGTTGAATGAACACATGTTGAACTCTTGCCATACATGTGAAGGGGGAGCAAGACAGTACACCCAATGGGACACCTGTTGTTGTTGTTGTTGTTGTTGTTGTTGTTGTTGTGTCTGTGTCTGTGTCTATGTGTGCATGTGTTGACCAATCTGTTAAATATTTAATACAAATTTTTCTGGACTAAGATGCTTTTAGCACCAGACCTTCCCAAATTCTTAGCCTAGCCTAACTGACTAGAAATTCTGAAAGCTGCAATTCCAACATATCTGAAGGATTCTAGATTGGTAAAGTCTGCTTCTAAACCTACAGTTTCTGTCTGACTGTGTCTCTGTCCATCCATCATTGCTAAAGATATGCTAGCATTAAAATGGGTCTTTGAAAAAGCACTAAGGCAAACTTATAACATATGGTCCTTCCTCAGATGTTGAAAAAAGTCTAATTTGTGACTTCAGTTGTCAAAAAACTTCTTTGTGTATTGCAGAAAAATAATCAGAGAATATGGAAGCATTTCTGTTTGTGAAGTTCATTTTGATATGAACATAGAGCACCACTGGGGAAAATGTCATTCAAGCACATAGAACTGTTTCTACTTGGTTTTCAGATATGAAAGTAGCATGGCACATTTCATAGAGAATAAATATATTCAGTGTTCTGATGGAATTATATCAATGTTAGAGGTTCATTTCTCTATCAGTTTTGGGCCTGGCTTTAAGGAATTTACAATTTTCATTTTGAGAGCATGGTTAGGCTACAAAAATCAAACTGGAGGCAAAGAATTAAGAATGAAACAAAAATAAGTGGACTTGTGAATAAGTAAAGGTTATCAACAGACAGATATGAATTTATGGCTGCACTAACCTAAGATTTCTAAAGCCACTGAAAACAGATTGTCATGCTGTTCTAGAAGCAATGTGATAATTGCTCCTTGGGATCTTGAGATTTGTTCAAGATGTTGCATTTAGATGACATACAAAGGAATAATCTATCCAATTTGTTTGAGACAACAAATGAAGAAAACATTAAAGAAATGATAGTGTACAGGTATGCCTTTAAAGGACAGTGTGACAGATAATTTCTGTACTAACTTTAATTTTTAATCTGTACTCAGTGGCTTTCAAATAACCAAACTATTTCAGATGCTTGGATTCATGGCATTTAGCCAATTGTATGAACACTTGAATGGAACATAATAAGACAGATGTTGTGAACTATGCCTCTCCACCTGTTCCTGAAATAATGGCCAGCATCCCTCACCTTTGTGAATGATCTTTCAGTCATTCTTCCAGAAACATCTGGAATTCGGTGGTTTGCAAACTCTGTTATAAATTTAGTGAGCAATTGTGAATTTTTCATTGGCTACAAAGCTTATTTAATTGTGTCACCTATAATCACCTTTCCAGTGGGTAGACAATATATCTGTTAATAAGATATAAATATTGCATGTTCTAAATCCATATCAATTGACAGCCAACTAGAGAATAAATCAATGTACAATGTACAAGCTTCATTTCCCAAAGTTTTTCACTATTTGCTTTGGAAACTATTAATATAGTGCTGGCATTTCAACCTTCTTTCATCTATCCAATTCTAATGTCATTCCACAATCTTTACTTCTTAAAAATGTCAACCAACTATGTACTGCAAAGATTCTAGTTGGGTTTATATTCACATTATTCAAAGAGATAATTGGAAAGTTTTTTCACCATATTCTTGTTACCATATCACAAAATAGAAAAGAACAATGGCTGCTTTTTCATTCTATTGTCTATTCTATTGTCATTTCATGACAATTTTAACAAATAGACAATGGCTGTAGAAAAATATTCAAATGGAGATAAATTTGATCAGTATTCTATGCTAAGGAGACCATGAAATATTTCAAAAAGGAGCCATCTATTATAACAATTGTAAAATAATATTACTAATTTTTCAGGATTATTGTTGTGCTAATTTATTGGGACAATAGCAGTGATAGTCTACAGCTATATACATTCAGTGAGGTAAACCTGATATCTGGAATAGTAAAAATGAAAAAAAGTCAGTATTATAGAAACTTTTGCTCATTTAATTCCTATATACAAAAAGGGTTTACAGTGTTTTAATGGAAATTCTTCATTGGAAATCTTTGCAAATAACTATAAAAATGTAAACTTTTCTTCTTTCTTTTACTGTGACCAATGTTTATCTCTTTCCAATCAAGCAATTGGAACCAGACATTTCACTGGGCTCTAAATACCAAATCAATAGCATTGAACAGACTGCTTTCTTTTCTAGCTATCAATACAAGCAAGAAGGGGGAAAACTCTGTTTCCATTTAAATGGAGTCAACTAAAAGGAAAGCTTGGCCAAAATCTATTCACATTTTGCTCAGTTCCAACTTAGGGGTGATAGGAATTAACAAGTGTCAATTCAGATAGGATGACCAGTCTTCTGCAACACTTTTATGCTGACAAAGTGCTGAAATGCAGCTATTTGATGAACAACCAAACTGTTGGCTGAAATAGGGGAAAGGATGAAGCATGATGTTTGCAAAGAATAGGGGGGGGGGGGGGACTTTCATTGACAATTTGTCATAGCTAAGTCCAAGACCATCCATTATCCATCCCCACTTAAAAAAAGAAAACCAATGAACAATTTTTAAAGAAACAAATACATATTTTTATATGTTTAAGGCTTTGCAGATAATATCTCAATATATTCATTTTCCTTGAGAGAGCTAAATATAATGTCCATCTTGCTTATGCTTTGGAAGTGAAAGAAAATAGGACAGCTAGCAAAATAACAGAAGCCTGTTTCTTCCTACCTTGATAAAAAGTAGAGAGGACAGGGAAGAAATAAGAATCACTCATCTCCATTTATCCAGCTAAGGGAAAATTGTTTAATGAGGATTTCAGTACCATTCTGTTGAATCTAACTAAATAAATTAGCTATTTAATTAACTATTTAACAAAATGATTTAACTAACTGTACATAACTATTTAATTTTTATTTATTTATTTATTTAACAAAGTTTATCCAACAAAATGAAAATCAATGTAGAAAAAAGTAAGGTTTTACACTTAGGCAAGAAAAACCAAATGTACAGCTATAGACTAAATGAAACTTGGCCCAACAGCAGTTACTGCAAGAGAAATCTTGGAGTCCTAGTGGAAAATCACTTAAATATGAGCCAGCAGTGTGCTGCTGCAGCCAAAAAAGCCAATGCAATCCTAAACTGCATTAAAAGAAAAATAGAATCAAGATCATGAGAAGTGATACTACCAGTTTATAATGCCTTGGTAAGATTATGCTTAGAATACTGCATCCAGTTTTGTTCACCACAAGATATAAAAAAGATGTTGAGACTCTGGAAAGAAAGTAGAGAAGAGCTACAGAAATAATTGGAGGGCTGAAGGCTAAAACATATGAAGCACAGTTGCAGGAATTGGGTATGTCTAGTCTAGTAAAAATAAGAACTAGAGGTGACATAAGAGCAGTGTTCCAATATTTGAGGGGCTGCTACAAAGAAAAGGGAGTAAACCTATTTTCCAAAGCACCAGAAAGCAATGGATGGAAACTGAACAAAGAGAGAAGCAACTTAGAACTAAGGAGAAATTTCCTGACAGTAAGAACAATCAACCAGTGGAACAGCTGCCTTTAGAAGCTGTAGGTACTCCAACACTGGAGGCTTTTAAGAAGAGACTGGAGATCCATTTGTCTAAATGTCATATATCTCCTGTTTGAGCAGGGGTTTGGACTAGGAGACCCCCAAGGTCCCTTTCAACTCTGTTATTTTGTGTTTTGAATTCTGAACCTAGGATCTCCCACCATGGGGATTAGGACGAACATTACTTAGTTTTAGGCACAAGCTGTGTCCTTCCATAAAATTTCTATTATTAGGAACCTGGAATATATAAAAATTGTTTCTGCAGTGGGCCTAATTTACCAGAAGGCCAACTGGTGAAGCCATCCAGATTATTATATGGCTTTGTACATCAATCAGAATTTTTACATAAATCCAGTCATGGTTTTGTTAAACTGCTATCAATGAAAAAAAACAAAAACAACCCTTTGCTTTGTATGACATGTGAATCTTGTCACTGTTAAAACATGCTGTCTTCACTGCTGTCTTCCCTGTAACCCTCGATATGTAGGACAATGGAAGGCATAACAGCTTGACAAATATTGATTCTAGTTCTTTTTTCAAAGGCAAAACATTATGAAATGTTATAAATTATTCAACTGCATGTCTGATTTCTTCCATGCTATGAGATCATGATCTGTGAAAGCATCTTTACAGAACTTTAAGCCATTTTTTTGTAAAAGCATATCTTCTGAATTTTGGGCCACAGAAGTTGTTATGATTCTATTGGAAGAAAGATGAAAATTATTGGGCTACATTTCATACACATTATACTATTGTCTCTCAAAGTAAATAGTGTTAATCATCTCAAAGTTAAAAGTGTTAAGCAAAAAAAATGAATAAGAAATAGCAATGCAAAGGAATTTAGACACAAAATAATCAAAAAGGAGGAAAATATAGTTAAATCTATTTTTATCAAAGCATTCCCCATAACACTCCATACTGTTCTATCCTTGTAAACCATATCTTCTTCCTTACTTCTTCATCCATGCCCTGTTTTATATATTTCCCACAAACAACTTGATGGCTTATAGAAACCTGATTTTTTCTGTATCTTTGTTGAAACTTCAACCTGCAAAACCACTTCTTTAGAAATTTTTATTTCAATCAATGTTCCTACAGTTACCTATGTTTGCTTGTATAGTAGAAAGAGTTATTATTTAGATAACTCAAACATATAAGAATAGAATTTCCAAGTATTGGGTAAGTCCAACCTGCTTCAGAATAACAATGGCTGTTAGTTATATGCCAATATTAAGATTATATTATTTTTTTTTAAAAAAAAACACCTTAGTTTTATCTTTAAAAATATGTAAGATGTATAAACTTGGTAAAAATGATGCAGGAAACAAGTTTGGTTTTCTGAACAGGGACAATTGCACATGGACAATTTAAGTATCTCTTAAATAATGAAATTTTGTCCAAATGTTTCATGTAAAAATCATAAGATAATGCTAAAACTGTCCAATATTCATCATCATTAATTAAATCAGTTTAAAGTAACTTGATTCCAAATTAACTACCCAAATTCCAAGAAGTTAGAAAAACAACATTGACTAAATCAAAAGTTATGGTACAAACATAGAAATAAGCAAGATAAAATAAGCAAGCATGTAAAAGTATTACCAAAATCTATGAATACATTTCTGATATGGATAAAGTTTAAATGGATAGTATATATAAAATCTTATTTTAATATAATCTTCCTCCTCATATTCATATAAGCCATTTGACTGAAAATATTGTTTTCAATAAAAGCACAAAAAATTCTATTCAACTTCAAAACTTCCCTTCCATCTGCGAGCTTCAGAATATGTTTAGATAAGCTGATTTCTCTCTATAGTGGATCAGGTTACTGACCATATCCAAGCTGGTGCTTACCAAAATTTAACTTTCAATTTCCTGAAAATTTTCTTCACTCAGAGAAGAAGCTTCCTTTTTTTTCTGCTCAGGATGCTTTATAATTTCATGTGAACTTCTTTTTTGTTTTTGAACTTCTGTTGAAAATACATTATTTTGTGTAAACTAGGGATTTTAGCAATGGTGAAAGAAGTAATCATCATTATCACTGTCATTAATCTGCATCTTGCTTCCTACACTTTATAATCTGAAAGCACTCCAAAGGAGAAGATCCCTCACAACATTTATCTCTGTTTTTAACTGATGTGAGGGAAGCCAGGGAGGCTGCAGACCACTGATAGTAAAATTAAATACTTATTTATCCATATGTCACATTCAAGAGTATATTAACAAAGCATTATTTTTTAAATATATATATATTTAAAAATAAAAATCATGATCAAACTAATTTATCTTGTTGTATTGCTATATATTGCATCAATTTTCTTTGCATTTCCAAAAAGTTTACATTCATTGCAAAATAATGTGGGTTGGTAAAGAAGAATATTTTCAATAATGGGTATTTTGGAGTATTTTGGAATAAGATAAAATAGAATAATAAAATATACAATAATTTTCAAAATAGTGCACAGCTAGATTTAGAAAGTTAATATTTGATGGTATTTTAGAGAAAAAAAGATTTACAAAGAAAGAAGAAAGGGAGCTATCGTACATTCATATTTTAAACGGCAATGCTGACCCAAGATAAGGGAAAGAGAGAGAAAGAGAAATGAGCACAGCCCTTCTTCATGACCTCGAGTTGCATCAAAAAAAGTGTAACATCTTTGAGTAAAGTAATATTATTAGAAGATCTGTGTCAGTACAACCTATATGTACATAAAATTGCACTGCTTTAAGTAAACAAAGATTTACTTTCAAGTTTACATTTCTACAGACTGAAACTGATATGAATCTACTGTAGGACAATAAAATAAATAGTATTAAAATGTTCTCCAATAGTTATTTAAAGATGTCATATATGGAACATTCAATGGCCTTTAAAAATATTGCATTAATCGGTCTATCCAAGCAATGAAACACAAATTATGGATATTGATACACATAGAGATGCAGATGACATGACTGGGGGAAAAACTTCACAAACTTTGCAGAGACAACAGTGAGGCTGGATGCTAATATTTTCCCATCTGGGCAGAATTATCAAGAAAATATTCAATGAAATTAAAAAAAATATTCATGAACAAACTTTGAATATCCAAAGTCAGAGTATCTGAGTTTCCAGGGATACCAAAAGCAGGAATAAGGTTTCAGTAATTTAATATCAGGTTAAGAAAAAGATTTAGCTTGAAAAAAACTCACATTTTATCATCTCTTACCTGCCTGTTGAGAAACTTCCTTGATCCAAGTATAAGTGTAGAGGATGTCCTTAGATAAATCAGAGGCAGAGGTGTGCTTAGCGCTTCCAGGTGCAAACCAAGTCCAAGAACTTCCTGCCCAGGTTGGAGATGAAATGTTCAGAGTCCCCTTCTCTAATGGAAAGAGTTTTAGTCGGTTCTTTCCAAAGGCTGCTGCTGCTGCTATGCCTTCTGCATTTTCAGAGAGACCCAGTGCAAGGATATGCCAAAGAGCATATTTTTTTCTTCCTTTTCTCATCCTCTCTCTAATTTGACTTCAGTTATATTCTGCAGGCATTAGCAAAGTGGTGGCTGACAGACAACTGTGCTGCTTCCCTCCCGGCTTAAGTGAATGTGCCTGTGGTGAAAGGAAGGCAAAAACTCCTACCAGAGCATTCACATCACTCTGTAGAGAAGAGCAGTAAGGATGTGCTGTGCTGTTCTTTAGCTGCTAGAGAAGCCTTAAAGGGATTCAGGCAAAGTCGTTCCTACTCATCTCCTGGAAGTCTCTCACTGATAACTTATGGGTGACTTTATGCTCTGGGATGTCTTTCTTGTCACTCAGAGATCAAACAGACAACATCTTCTGAACTACTAATTTTGATGGGCATGTGTGTGTGTGTAGAACTAAAGTTGGCAAGGCTAAGATACAGAGTGCAAAGAGCACCTTCCTTAATGTCAACAAACATGTTATCTCCTTCCTTCCTTCCTTCCTTCCTTCCTTCCTTCCTTCCTTCCTTCCTTCCTTCCTTCCTTCCTTCCTTCCTTCCTTCTTTTTTTAATTCTCCCCCTACCCATCTTCTATTAGGCAGATATTCCATGCATTAGATCTCTGCAGAATATATTTACAGTATCATAAGCAAAAACTCATAGTAATCAGTAGGAAAGAAAACTTGCAGATGCAAGTAACATTTAAAAAAAGTCATGCCATTGCTATTTTTGTAGTCTGGAAAACTTGTCCTTGGTGTTGAAATAGGAAGAACTGTATTGTATCTCATAAGAAAACAATTTAAAGCTCTTTTTGAATTTAATTAACTGAAAATATTTATTATCTGACTTTAAACAAAAAGGCAAATTCCAATATTACAAGCATCTAAAAATGTCTCAAGCTAAAATATTTATATTATTAAGTAACAAAAAATAAGTATGCCAATGTGAAAACACTTCATCCAGTAATAAGAGTTACAATAAATTAGATGTTAAATATTATTGTATTTCGACTTTGATGGGTCTTTTTAAAAAGTCACTAATTAGTTCTATACAAAATTTCGTGAAACTGTCACTGAGATTAGCTCCTGTTATATAATAGCACAAAGCACATGTTTGAAGAGTTCTCATCTGCAGCACTGTGGCTTCAAATATCATTACTATTATTTGATTTATTATGAAATGTATTTGCCACTCATCTCTTTTCAAAGCAACTCCTTCCTGTAAATTGTGTTAATACAAAATTACTTTATTTAAAATTTAATTTTCACTTCCCTAATCAACTACTCAAAGATGGCAGGGTGGGAGGGAGGGAGGAAGGAAGGATATTTCATAGTAGTTAACCCACATGTAACGTTCTTCTGTGCTATTATTATTATTATTATTATTATTATTATTATTATTATTATTATTATTATTATTATTATTATTATTATTATTGCTGCTGCTGTTGTTTGTAGAGTTGTAACTGCAGGAATGTTCCAATCTCGGATGGCAAACCTCAGATAAAGAATGTTTCCAAGCAAATACAACTCAGGTAAGCAAAGTCACTAATCTAAAGGAGGATTAGAGAGAGGAAGTAAACATATGTTAGACTTTAACTAGAGATAATTAATTGTATGGATTACTATGCTAAACAGTAACGAAAGTTAAGCAGTAACCAAAGTTAACCAATGATGGAGGATAATTAAAAATGTGTATAAATGCAAGACTAGACTCCAATAAAGATCATCATGATTCAGTTGTTCATGATCAAACAACTCGACTGCCTCATCATTACAACAGTTGTTGTTGTTGTTGTTATATCCATTTGGTGGTGTCCAGGTCTCTCCACATCTTCTGGTTCTACTACTTTTCTTAGTTTTTCTGTACCCTGCCTGGTGTCAACTTTGATACTGTCTAGCCACCATGTTCTTTGACAGCCTGGATTCTTTTTACTACTAAATTGTTCCAAACATAATTGTTTTCTCCATGAATTTCCCTGCATGACATGGCCAAAAGTAAGTGAGATGCAATTTCATCATTTTGCTTTCTAGTGACATGTCTATTATTATATGAACTCCAGAAAGTAAGCAAACAAGTAGATCTATTCTACCTTCACCATTTCAACTTGGATGTTAATTAATGGACTGCGTAATTTTTGGCAAGACCAATGGTTTACTGACTCATTTATTAATCCAGCATGGATTTGATATTACTTCAAAATTCTCAAATAAACAATATGTTGATAAATGAAGTCAGGTAAAAAGTGGGTGGCTGCCAAACAATATGAATTAGTTGCCAAACTAGATAATCATTTAAAGTAACATACTGCATTTTTCACAAGCTTTGTGAATCCTAGTGATTTTTTAATAGTCCAAGCCATACGACTAGACAAAGTCCTCCTCAAAAATATGGGTAGATATAATTTGAATTTTTCCACAAGTTTAAGCACTGTTTTTCTTCTCCCTTTTATTTCCTTCCTTCCTTGTTCTGTTACATGTTTGGTCTACTTGGAGCCAGCATAATCTAATGAGTGGTTAAGCTGCAAGATGAAACTGGAGATTGTGAATTTTAGTCCCACCTTAGATATGAAAGCCAGCTGGTTGACTTTGGCCCAGTCACTCTCTCACACCAACTTACTTCACAAAGTTGTTGTTATGGGGAAATTGGAGGAGGAAGAAGTATGTTCTCCCACCTTGAATTATTTATAAAATAATAAAAGTAGAATTTAAAAAATAAATCAAAACAAATGAATTAATATTTGTCATTCATCCTATAAAGTACAACTAATAGTAGATTCTTTTTCTTTTTCAGAAAAAAAGGAAGTGGTTTTCCTAAAAATCCACAAGCATTTATTTTATTCATAGAGTGAAAGATAAACCATAACAAGCAGAACAGCTATCAAAGGATTTTTTGATTACTAAGAAGAAAGTATTGAGGACCATTTTTAATTCTTTGGAGAAAATAGATCTAATCCACAAAATATATTTTTAAATCAACAAAGAAAATAGCAAATATTATCTAACAATTCCCACCACAAATTATACAGGGGAGATTGGGGTTTGAATTGATGGAACAATGAAATGGTAAAACTTGGGATATAGTGAGACACAAATCACATGTTTTGATGCTGGAATTAAGAGATTTGCAACATCTTTGAAAGCAGCTCTGGTATAGTCTAAAGTCACTAGGTAAACCTGATATTAAATGTTGTTATTTTATAAAATTATACTCTAATATTTGAAGCTTGTTTTTCCATATTGTATAAAGAACATCAAGGTAGTGTGGCATACTTCATGTGGAAAAGCATCTTGTCAAGGAAGATGCAACCACATGCCTCTAATTATTAACTTATTAAGTGTGTGTATGTATGTGTGTGCGTATTTTCCTGAAACAGGAAAAGATGCTAGCCATCATATTATTCAGACTGAGAATACATTGAATGAAAAGTCTCCAGATTACATTATCATGTAGTATTGAGGGATGTTTGGTTCAGCATCCTTTCCTTCCTTTTGTGTATTTGGGTATTGGGACATAACACCCACAACAATACAACAAGCACAATGATGGTCTGACTGACTTTATTCCCGTTCCATGTGCCTGTTTTATTTTGTTTCATTTTATTTTTAGTTTATAAAGAAGTCAAAATTCTAGGAGGCTAGGATCCATAACAACATAATAGAAATAAACAAAATAATCCAACAACACAATGTGGAAACAACAGAACAAAATCTTGTAATAATCAAAATATATAAATCCTACAAGGAATGAACTGTTATTCATTCAGCTGAAATACTTGAGAAAGCACATCAGGGTTCGAGCCATATGGAGTTTTTGGACAATAACTCTTCCAGAAGCCATGCATAGCCACTAAGAAGGCACATCCTATATTGAATTTCTTCCTGGGCCACTGATATATCCTTTTGAAGCAGGGGTGGGATTCTACCAGTTTGGCTTGGTTCTATAGAACTGGTTGTTATGGTTCCCGGTAGTTTGGAGAACCGGTAAATCGGGCCTCTGGCCTGCTTCTCTGCTCCCTGCCCAGTCAGTCCCTATCATGCATGTGCAACATCGTGCACATGTGCGACATGCCTGCAGTCTGCTTTTGCCCGCCTGGCAGGCCAGCCATTGCTGCCTGCCTTTCACTGCAGCAGAGCAAAAAGCTTGCAAGTCCCTGGCCCCTCCCTTTGGGAAAAGGCTCCTGTCGGCTCACAGGTAAGCCTACGAGTCATGCTAGCCCCTCCCCCATTGTCTCCAGGCATCCCGTGGCCATCTCTGGGCTCCCTGGGCCTCACCCAGCCTACCTACCTATCCCTCTCCATCCCCAGGCTTGGCTGGCTGGCTTCCCCACCAGTGCAGCCCCATCCAGCCAGTGCCACTGGCTGAGGCCTACCTATCTGCTTCCCCACATCCCTGGGCTCAGCTGGCTGGCTTCCCCATTGGCATGGCCCCATCCCACTGGCGGTGCTGGCTGGGGCCTGCCTACCTGCCTCCCCATTCCTGGGCTTGGCTGGCTGGCTAAGCCGCCACACAGCGCTCTCCCAGCTCTCCCAGCTCTCCCTACCACATGGCAACCTCCAGTAAGAAGCACCATTGCTGCAGCACCTCCTCTGCTGCCTCTGCCAGCTTCCTTACATTTTGCTGCTGCTGCTGCCACCCACAGAGGTACCTTATTTGGGAGGGCTTGGGGGGTGCTCCATAGCCCCACTACTGCCACATGCCTCCCCCCTTCTTCCTTTCCCTGCTATCCACTGCTATCTGGAGCTTGCAGGATCATTTGGTTCATCCCAAACCAGGTGTGTGTGAGAGAGTGAGTGTGTGTGTGTGTGTGTGTGAGAGAGAGAGAGAGAGAGAGAGGAGAGAGAGAGAGAGAGGGGAGGGAGGGAGGAAAGAAGGAAAGAAGGAAAGAAGGAAGGAAGGAAGGAAAGAAAGAAAGAAAGAAAGAAAGAAAGAAAGAAAGAAAGAAAGAAAGAAAGAAAGAAAGAAAGAAAGAAAGAAAGAAAGAAAGAAAGAAAGAGGAAGGGAGAGAAATAAAAAAAAGAAAGTGGAGGGGAGAGAAAGTAAGAGAGAAAGAAAGAAAGAGAGGGAGAGGGGAGAAAGTGAATTAGATATATGGATGGATAGATAAATACATGGAAGGAGGGAGGGAGGGAGGGAGGGAGAGAAAAAAGGAGAGGAAGGAAGGACCCAAACCCTGGCTTCAGAAGACTCTTTGAAGCAACACAGCAATATCGGGCTGGCCTGCAAGGGATCTTGGAGGTCATCTAGTCCAACCCCCTGCTCCTGCAGGAGATCCTTACAGAATCATAGAATAGCAGTGTTAGAAGTGTGTTTGTGTGTGTGTGTGTTTCAGGTGGGTCTCCTAGCTTTAGAAGAAGAAAGGGAAGGAGAAAGGGAAGGGACAGAAAGAGAGAGAGAGAAAGAGGGAGAGGGAAAGAGAGAGAGAGACAGGGAGAGAGAGAAAGAGAGAGAAAGAGAAGGGGGAAGAGATATATGTTAGACTAAGGCAAGTCTGGCCCACTTTTATAGTTGTGTGGAAGTATGGTTCAGATGTTCCTAAGATCATGGGCTTTAAAAGACACTAATAGTTAATATCCCTAAAAATAAGAGCATAGTCATTCAGATATACCTATTTCAAGACACAAAGTAGTTTAAAGGTTAAAAACTTTAAGTTGTGACCAGAAATGGAATAATGAGAAAATAAATATCATTATATAAGTAGTGCTGCTGGGTGTTCATGTTGTTCTATTGTCAATATAAAAGTAGCCATTTTTTTACTTGACAACATTCGTTGGATGTTTCTTCATTAATTCCTTATTCTTTGGTAGGCTGGTTGAAACTTGCTTTTTCTCTTGTGATTGATTTTTTTTCCCCCTTCTACCACGGTGAGATTGCCAAATAGCAAGCTTCAATGATTTTTAGATTATCAGTTTTGTAATTCCCCATATTTGCTCATTCACTTATATTGCATGGATGAATAATTCTTAATTGTATTTTTGTTAAACTTTTTTTTTTTCTTTTCCAATTTTACATGTTTTTAGCGGCAGTCTGAAGAATCATTACTAATTCTAATGGAAAGGCTATTTTGGAATGTAAAGGAGGGATTCAAATCTCTTGAGGATAGTCAGATTTCCCCATTTGGAACTTCTGTTTGTTTCACCTTGCTGTCATTCTGCCATTTTTTTTTTCTAAGTAAAAGGAAGGAAAGAAAATATTCAGATTACAGCTTTGAGCATTTGCCTTGCACAGAATTGCAGGGATTCTTTCTTTTTAATAACAAAGGTCTCAAAATGTGCCTGCTCAGAAATTAGTATTGGTATTAACAAACCCAACGGAACTGTCAATACACTTTGTTGGTGTCCATAGTTAAGCACAAGAAGATACACTTCTCAAAGTAGCTTTTAATATGTATGTATGGATGGACTGAACAAATAAAGAATATGAGTTGTGGTGGTGCATTTGTTAGAATGCAGTACTGCAAGCTACATCTGCTGACCGAGGGGTGCCAGCAGTTTGGCAGTTCGAATCTCACTGACTCAAGTTGACTCAACCTTACATCTTTCCAAGGTTGGTAAAACGAAGATATTGATGGGCATAATATGCTGACTCTGCAAACTGCTTAGAGAGGGCTGTAAAGCACTGTGAAGTGGTATATAAATCTAAGTGCTACCACTCTTTTAACGACCCAAAATCCTTTGTGGGGTAGAGTATCGGCAACTGAATGTAGCTGAGTGTTTAGGGGCCGGATGTCCTTCCTGTCACCAATGCAGAGTTTTTCTTCAACAGATATATTTTCAGTGTTTCCACTTCCCAGGATTGAACTCACAACCTCCTGATTGTGAGGTGAGAGCTCCACCTCTAGGCCACTGCACCACTCCCCAAATATATCTAAGTAATAAATAATAATAAATAATAATTTATAATTTAAACCACTATATTGCTACAGAAATGCATGAAACCAAAGATGAAAACCTCCTAGAATGCATATGGATCAATATAAAAGAAAAAAAGAATGACATGGCCACAGGTGTATATTATAGGCCACCCAATCAAGCAGAAAATATAGATGTCCTTTTTGCCAGCCAACTAACAAACATATGCAGGAAACACACAACAATAGTAATGGCAGACTTCAATTATCCTGATATCAATTGGAAAACTAATTCTGCACCAAGTGAGAAATCAAATAAGTTCCTAACCAACCTAGCTGACAACTTTGTTGTCCAAAAGGTAGAGGGTGAAACTAGAGGGACAGCCATACTGGACTTAATTCTTACAAACAGAGAGGAAGTGGTAGAGGGAGTTGAAACTACAGGAACCTTGGGTGAGAATGACCATGTCTTACTAGAATTCAACATAACACAAGCACAAGCAACAGAACATAATGACACCAGAGTCTTGGATTTTAAAAGAGCTGATTTCAATAAACTCAGAGAGAACTTGGGAAAATCTATGGATGAAAATCCTAAAGGGGAAACCAACTCAAGAATCTTGGGAAACTCTAAAAAGTATGGTCATAGAAGCCCAGACAAGCACAATACCACTGAGAAAGAAAAACAAGAAATCCAAGAAGAAACCAGCATGGCTGCACAAAGATCTCTTTGGCAAATTGAAAGAAAAAAAGGACAAGTACAAAAAAATGGAAAGAAGGACATACAACTAAGGCAGAATATCAGCAGATAGCCAGAATTTGCAAAGACGAAGTCAGGATAGCAAAGGCTCAGAATGAACAAAGACTTGCAACAAAAGTCAAAGATAACAAAAAAAGTTTCTTCCAACATATAAATAACAAGAAAAAAATCAAGGAAACAGTCAGTCCACTAAAGAGAGAAGATGGCAAGGAAGTAACAGGCAACAGAGAGAAAGCAGAACTGCTTAACTCATTCTTTGCATCAGTCTTCACGCAAAACAAAACTATAGATCAACCCACCAAAAACATAACTGTAAAAGACAGACCAGAAATAAAAGTTAAAATAAGCAAAAATATATTAAGAGAATACCTGTCTGATCTTGATGAAAACAAATGGATTACATCCCAGAGTTTTAAAGGAGCTGGCAGAGGTCATCTCAGAACCACTGCACCATATCTTTCAATAATCCTGGAGTACCAGCGAACTACCAGAGGACTGGAAAAGAGCTGATTTGGTTCCCATCTTCAAAAAAGGAAAGAAAAAAAACAGACCCAGGAAACTACAGACCAATCAGCCTAACATCAATACCTGGGAAGATACTGGAAAAGATAATAAAAAAACAGATCTGCCAACATCTAGAAACAAGTAAAGTAATAACTAGCAGTCAGCACGGGTTTGTTAAAAACAGATCATGCCAAACCAATCTTATTTCATTCTTCAACACAGTGACTAAATTAGTAGGCCAGCAAAATACTGTGGACATAATATGTTTAGATTTCAGCAAGGCATTTGACAAAGTAGACTACAACCTACTTCTTAGTAAGCTAGAAAAAAGTGGAATAGATAGCACCACCAGTAGATGGACTCACAACTGGCTGACAAACCATACCCAACGAGTAGTCCTTATTGGGTCTAAGTTTACATGGAGGGAAGTGAGCAGTGGAGTGCCACAAGTTTCCGTCTTAGGCCCAGTACTCTTCAATATCTTCATTAACGACTTTAGATGAGGGAATAGAAGGGGAACTTACCAAATTTGCAAATGATACTAAGCTGGCAGGAATAGCTAACACCCAAGAAAATAGGCTCAAGATCTAGATGGATCTTAACAGACTACAACACTGGGCCATATCTAACAAAATGAAATTCATTGTAAAGAAAAGTAAAGTCCTACAATTAGGCAAAAAAAACCCCAAAAGTACACATATAGACTGGGTGAAACTAGGCTCAATAGCAGTAACTGTGAGAGGGATTTTGGAGTCTTAGTGGACAACCAGCTAAATATGAGCCAGCAGTGTGCAGCAGCAGCCAAAAAAGCTAATGCAATCCTAAATTGTATTAACAGAGGTCAAGATCAAGGGAAGTACTAATACCATTCTATAAAGCCTTAGCAAGACAACAGCTAGAGTACTGCATCCAGTTTTTTTCACCACATTATAAAAAAGATGTTAAGACTCTATAAAAAGTACAGAGACAAGCAACCAGGATGATTAGGGGACTGGAGGCTAAAACATACAATGAACAGTTGCAGGAACTGGGCTTGGCTAGTCTAGTAAAGAGAAGGACCAGGGGAGACATGAGAGCAGTCTTCCAATATTTGAGGGGCTGCCACAGGGAAGAAGGGGTCAAGCTATTTTCTAAAGTGCCTGTAAGCCAGACAAGGAATAATGGATGGAAACTGATCAAGGAGACATTTAACCTGAAAATAAGGAGAAACTTTCTGACAGTGAGAACAATCAACCAATGGAACAGCTTGCCCTCGGAAGTTGTGGGAGTGCCATCACTTGAGACTTTCAAGAAGAGATTGGACTGCCATTTGTCACAAATGATGTAGGGCCTCCCACTTTGGCGGGGGGTTGGACTAGATGACCTACAAGATCCCTTCCAACTCTGATTATCTGTTAAATCTGTTAAATTTAAGTAAGACAGAAATTAGTATTACTAGTCCATCCAAACTCTTTAATAGTCTCTCTCTCTCTCCCCCTCTCCCCCCTCTCCCTCCCTCCATCACTCCCCCCTCTACCTCACTTAAAAGTTATGGATAATAGAGTTTTCTTTGAGATTCTTTAAAGGGTGGTAATGGAAGCTGGATATAGAAGAATTCTCTGTCATTCTCTGGCCTTGAGAAAGTAATGTATATCAGCTCTTATGCTGGCTGAAAATACATGCATATTTATTAGGTATGTATTCATTTACATATGTGTCTAAAACGTACTATGGGTGGAGTTGAAGGTAGGTTTAGGGTTGAAGGTAGGTTTAGGGTTAATGAGTGGTTTAACAGAGCCTAAGTACTGTATGAAAGAAAAAAGAGCGGGAGAGCTATTAATTTTGCCTCAATCTTCTCTATTTATACTTCCTATTGTAACAATGCATCAAGAGAAACTGGTGACAAAGGGCAACAAACTGCATCATTTTTCCCCACAGACCAATATATATCTCAGTAAAAGAATCAATCAACAGTAACAGAGAGGAGCAGAGAATATACAAGCTACAGAAAATTGCATTTGTCAGATCTTTCTGCCATTCAGTCATTCCTGTGATGAGCTCCTTGAACAATATCTAACATTGTATACATATACGGAACATCTTTTCACTTTTTCTATATAACTGAAAATTAAAATCTTGCTGTTCTTACTGCTTATTAACACAGACATTTCCCCCAATTATTGGGTATGCATTTTGAAACTTAACAAATAATATGCATGTTTATATGTGCATGTTTTGTTTCCCAGAGCACAAGTTTTCCTCTTCCTAATGATTGAAAATAAAAAGAAAAAAAGAGGAGGAAGGGAGGGAGAAAAAGAAATACAGATAATCCCAATGATCAGAATTAAAAAGAAAAAAGGAGAGAGAAAGAGGAGAGGAGGGGAGAGAAATGGCTGGATCTTCCCTTCTGCTTTGCTATACTCTAATCATATGGTATTATGATGATAAATCACTTTAGGGAATTGCCCTCCAGCTCAGGATCTAAAATTGAGATCTACCATATCTTTCAATGTATTCCCAAGCTACAGTATGAAGAGAAGGAGAAGGAAAATGAAAGAAATATAT
This sequence comes from Notechis scutatus, assembly GCF_049901735.1. Taxonomy (NCBI): domain Eukaryota; kingdom Metazoa; phylum Chordata; class Lepidosauria; order Squamata; family Elapidae; genus Notechis; species Notechis scutatus. The sequence continues at coordinate 97,418,340 of NC_142010.1, forward strand.
TCAGGTTTTAGAACATTGCATCCTTTTATCACAGAGCTAAGAGCAAAACTTGATCATATGAATTTATTTCAAAGAGATAGTTTTGCTTTAATTATTTCTAGTAAAGATAAAATCATTTGTGCTGTTTCAACAGTTGTCATTCCTCCAAATGCAGGTTAGAAAATCAAGCCTACACAATTAAACAGACTGAAATAAAGACTGAGGCCATTAGCTTCCAGTTGATGATCCAGTCAATTTTCAGAAAGACTTTGGTTACTTTCAACTGAGTGCTATTCTTTCCACTCATTCTAGTCATTTGTATGAATTAATTTAATACAAATCAGAGAGAAGTTGAATAGACAGGTACATAATTTATTAGTAAGGTTACTAATGGATGCCAGGATCACAAAGAATCCAGAACACTAAATTCTGCTTTAGATCCAAATATGTGGTTAACTATTAGGAACAAAGTTTTATCTTCTATTTCAATTAATATATTATACCCAAAACATTTAGGCAAACTCTTCTCCAATCAATAGTTCTGTAAAACAAACAAACAACAAACCAGACATACACATAAACACTTATTGGAAAGGGAGGTGGAGGGTAGGTAGAGAAAAGGCAGCCATTTATTGTTTTTAATAATTCTATGTAGTGCAGTGGAGGAGGGGTATAGACTGGGGGCTATAATAACTTGATTCAGGGGCACTGACTTAAGTAAGTTTTACAATATCCCCTTGGCCAATTACACGGAACACTGATTGGCTTGTGGTGTTCCTAGGGTTTTTTTCCCCCAGTGTTCCAAAGTTGGTAAGAGTGAAGATAACTCCAGTTTTTGGAGAAATTGACCCATATAATAAGATTTACATTCAAAACTGTATTATTTTTAAATGAATAAATGTCATAGAGTTCAGCAACAGTCTTTCAGTGACAATTTCTGGAAATTATCTAGCAAACAGAAGGGAAACATGATATCCATGATGTCCATGGTGGCACAGTGGCTAGAATGCACTATTGCAGGTTAATTCTGCTGACTGCCATTGGCTCAAGGTGGATTCAATCTTCCATCCTTTGAGGTTCGTAAAATTAGGATCCAGATTGTTGAAGGCAATATGCTAACTCTGTAAACCACTTAGAGAGGGCTGTAAAGCACCGTGAAGTGATACATAAGTCCTATTGTTATTGCTATGGCATCAAAAGTCATCAAAATTTATACAAAAAATAGCAAGGATACGATTCTCCTTTTAAAGGTGACCAGGGGAGTTTTAATGCAGAAACATGGCTTATGGCCCCAGCCAACATAACACAAGGTGATTCAGACATACGGGTAACATCTTTAAAGACAAAACATATTTTCCCCCAAACTCACTCTAATGATCATTTAAGAATCATGTAAGATACCTCAGAATGGCACACAGTTATTTCGTAGACTTTGCAGAAATAGTCAACTCCAATTGCTAATTTAACACATTTATTTTTTAAAAAAAACTGGAAAGACAGTAGTCAATAATGTTTTAAATGAATCAGACACAAACACTCAGACACTGAGCAATGTGATATATACAATGCAATGCAGTGAGACGTGTAGATCTGTACATTGGTAAAACAACCACTTCACAAGCACATAGCACAACATAGGAAATCAAATCTAGCAGGACAAGATTCAACAGGTCATCTGCATTTGAAAGAGAAAGATCATTCTTTTGAAGACAGCAAAGTCCACATTTTAGATAGAAAAAAAATCATTGGTTTCAAAAAGAGGTAAAAGATGCCATTTATATTAACACTAAACAGCTTCTTTCAACAGAGGGAAAGGGATAAGGTAAAGGTAAAGGTTACCCTCACACATACATGCTAGTCATTTTTGGCTCTAGTGGAGGTGCTCATCTCTGTTACAAAGTCGAAGAGCCAGTGCTTTCCAAAGAAGTCTCTGTGGTCATGTGCCAAAGGCACATGGAACGCTGTTACCTTCCCACCAAAACGGTCCCTATTTTTCTACTTGCATTTTTACATTGACTTACCTGTCAATGAATACTTCAGCTTCAACCATAACAACACAAGAGCACACAATAGATACAAACTCAAGGTTAACCGCACCAAACTTGATTGCAGGAAATACGACTTCAGCAACAGTGGTCAATGTCTGGAATACTCTACCTGACTCTGTAGTCTCTTCCCCAAACCCCAAAAACTTTAACCTTAGACTGTCTACTATTGACCTCACCCCTTTCCTAAGAGGTCTGTAGGGGGTGTGCATAAGTGCACCAATGTGCCTACCATCCCTGTCCTATTGTTTCTTTTATTTTTCTTATATGTACCCATTTCATGTATTCATAACGATGTATATACTTATACCTATTATCTTGTAAGCAATTGACAAATCAAAATAAATAAATAAAATAAATAAATAAATAAAACATGCTTTCGAACTGCTAGACTGGCAGAAGTTGGGACAAGTAATGGGAGCTCACTCTGTTATGTGGTGCTAGGGATTAAAACCGCTGAACTGCCGACCTTTCTGATTGACAAGCTTAGCATCTTAGCCACTAAGCCACCGCGTCCCTATTTTTTTTTTTAACAAGTTTTATTAATTTTCAAAACACACAAGTCATCATTATCCATTACATGTTTAAACCTTTTTCCATTATAAATTTAACAAGTCAGATAAACTATAATTCTATTTTAAACCATTTCCATATAAACATACCAAAAACCTCTTATCCAATTTCCCTTTATTTCTCTTTACTCTTATTCAATTTTATTATTATTATTTCATCTACTTTTTTCTGACTTAGTTACCATTATTCTCATTCTATATTTCTACAAGGTTTTATTAATTTTCCCCAAAAAAACACAACACACAAAACATAAAAAGATCTTTTTGGAAAGTAACTTGGACCCAGGTATCTCTCTTTTCATGGACTTCAATTATATTCAGGCTCATCTTACATATCATTACTTATTTTATTTACCATTCTAAGTCTTCTATATTAACTTCTCCACATATTTCACTCTTCTTGATTCTATCTTAATTAATCATCTTAATTTGAGTCATTATATTTATATCTTTTGTCCATTCTCTATTATACCTTTGTCTCATTCCTTTTAAAAAGAAAGAAATTTCTCCTGAAATCACTAATCAGAGTATGATGCCTTTCTATCTCCCCACTAAATTAATCAAATTAATCTTTAAAATACCCAATCCGATTTTGCTTGGTACATTCTAACTGAATAATACATCTAAAACAATTAAATACATAGTTAAGCAATAGATTTAAATATTAAAAACAAAATACTATAATGAAAGTTTTATAATAACATCAATACCATAATCTTAATAAACTCTTTAATTAAAGTTTAATATTCTAAATCTCCCCTCATATTATATTTTCAAACCAATCATTATTAACATTCCAACATTTTAATCTCTTATCAACTCTCAAGCCATTTAAATTTTCTATTTCTGATACAATACTACAATATCATCTTATGTACCTTGCAAAATCTCTTTGAAGAAATTATACTTATCCTTTATCCCTAAAAAAATTTCTTTTTCTCATTTAATTTCAAAACTTTGTAACTTTCCTCCACCTTTTCCCTTTCTTTCTTCCCCCAACAAACCTTTCTAGCCCCCTTCTTCTAGCCTCTGCCTTACTGGCTTCCCTTCTCTGTCGCATTCCTCTTCCCTTTTGTTTACCATCCTTATATTGATTTTGCACCTTGTTTTTCCCTTTCTTAAATGTTTTTTAAATCTTAAGTCCTTTATTTCTCTTCTTTTTCCTCTCCCTTCCTCTTGGTCGAGTTCTGAGATTTATTAAAGATGGCTTCCTTTCTTTGTTCTTCTTCTGCTGTCTTCATCTGTTGCAATGTTTGTTGATAATTAATAAGCGCCATTTCTAAAAAAGGAAGGCTTCTTTCAAACCAGCTTTACCATTTTGTTTTGCTTGCTCATAGTCTTTTCTCAGTTCCTCGATAGAAGAAGCCATTATAAATCTTTTCTTTTCTTTTCTCTTACAACAGCCAGAATATTCCAAAGGAAAAATAAGACAATCCCAAAGTTCTCAGTCAGTCCAAACCAAGACAGAGTTCCCACTCTCTCCTCCTGGGGTAGTATCAATTAAAGAAAAGGAAAGTCCAAATCTGTTTCTTAAAGTCTTATTGCAATATATTTTAGTCTTTCAATCCTTAAGGCATCTCCTCCAACAAGGTCTTAGCATACAAATATTTTTTTTTAAGTCCTCTCTTTTCCCACTCACCGCTTAGAGCCAGTTTTCACCTAAAAAAAATAGGTTTCTTAATGTTCACTTTTTATTCCGTAAAAAGAGGGTAAGCTATCCTTTCAGCACCATTAAACTGCCGCTTTTTTCCTCTTCTCGAAGGTATCATTCAGAAAGTCATACTTTTCAGGAATTTTGTTAAATATGTCTTAGAGTCCTAGGAACCAAGAAAAACTTTCTCCTCTCAAGCACTTTCTCCACTTCCTCCTGCGCATTCTTACCCGGCTGCCAGCTTCTTTGTGGCGGCCATTACGGACCGCCGCTGCACCGTCCTGGGAAAAGGGGGTTCTGCCGGCCGGGAGGGGTCTGCAACACCCCCAAACCCTTCTCCAGATCCCCTACCTTCAGCTGCCCCTGCAGGCAGCCTAGCTCCGCACCCGTCTGGGTCGGAGCCCCAAAACGGCTAGCGCAGCAGGGATCGCGCAGCCGCAAATCCCTGCCGCTCGCGGCCGACAAACCGGAAACTATCCCTATTTATATTAACATTAAACAGCCTTCTTTTAACAGAGGGAGAGGGATAAGACACCTATCTCCAGTCCACAACACAGTTCTTGCAGCAATTCCAAGAAGATTCCACAACCAATTGCACTCCAATTCAGGGAACTCTGAGGACAAAGATAAACCCCCCAACTGGCCTCAAGAGCTCTCAGAGAAAATGTTAATGACTAGATGACTGCAAAGAAATACAATCCTTCCATTTCCTCCCTCCCCAACCATTTAGTCAGAACATATCCTTCCATCCCCCAACCATGAGAACTGATGGAGTTTCTTGCATGAGAAATGAAACAGCTTCTTTTTGAAGGGGGGAAAAAAACAGTCCAGTTGCCTTTTGAAAAAGTATCTTTGAGATAACATGTGTCTAATGGGGAGACTTCTTAGAAATGTTTTTTTTTAAATTATAATTGTGTAGCATAGTATACTTTTTATTATATTTATAATATACATTTCTAGGATACTGATCATAGTCTCCAGAAAAGGTGACTAATCACTGAATGTATATAGATATACAATGTATATAAATATATGGTATCTTTCAGGTGATTTTCTAAGAGAAATAGAATGTGATTGAGAATGGAAAGGACAAGAATGAGTGCATATGAGCAAAAGCAGCTTACATGTTCTTTAACTCTGGTGTAGATGGATTAAGTAGTTAAACACCTCATACATAACATGTAGAGCTTATTTCTCTGCTTTTCTCTTTCTAGCAGTAATAAACTGAGGGTCCCACACAGAATTTTATATGGTGCATTCTTAGCCAAAAATGTTCTTTTCTATTGACAAGAATGTTTTTAATGCCATCTTCTGAATAAGTTCCATTAAACAAAGGTGCCCAACCAACTTTGTTATATAAGTTTATTTCTTGCAAATTCAGCTATATCTTATGAAATCCTATTAAAAGAGTTTTTGCAGAAACCATAGTGTTTGATGAGAGAATATGCTATCTGTCTGTGAATTATTCCATATTATGTATCTTTTACCAGAGATGTTAACTTCTTTATACTTTCTCTTCCTCTTTCCCCTTTCTTTCAAATTGCACATACCCCTTTTTATGGTTATTTGTAAATGAGAACAAATACATAATTCAAACCACATAGAAAGTGAAATAGACGTGGATAATTCTCAGAAAGATTATCTAAATGGGAAAGTATTTATTAATGTCTAGTTAGATGCAACAAAATAAGAAAATAATAACAATGACTAAGACAGAAGAAAGAAGAATTTCATTTAAGATGTCAAGGCTCCGACAGATCCACACACACCCCCATTCAAATCAGTCTCTAGCCGCATCTCTCAGAGTAAAAAAATTGATTTATTAGGAATGACCATGACAGTGTTACCTGGGTACAGCCAACACTAAGATACATCATTAATTTCCCCCTTGACCCTGGTCTTCCCCCCACCCCCTGGATGTATATTCTCCAAAGGGACACATCCATAGCCAACAGTCATCGATCATGCTCTCCAGTAATAATCTTGTGCGCCAACAGCTTTGGGCTGCCTAGCAATTATCTGAAGCATTTCAGGGATGCACTATTTTCCTCCACTTCCTTTCTGCTGGCAACTAAAAAGGCCAAAGAAGTATTTTTAGTTGACATAAGACATAGGAGGCCTGAAAAGTATTGGTGCTGAAAAAATACCAATGGATATTATTAAATAAAAATTAGAATAAATGTAAGGAAGAAAGCACCAAATCAGCAATTTGAAACAATGCTATCTAACATTTAGTAAAAGCTAAGCAAAGGGAAAAATAGAGCTCAAAATGCCTTGGGAATGGGTTTCTAAACATAAATTTCATATAGGTGGAAACGTTCAGGTAAAGGAGGAAACATAGCAGAATTACAAATATTAATTCTAATTTAGCTAATTTATTGTTTTTCAAAAGTTTGGGATTTCAATCAGTATCTTGAGCAAATGGCATTGTGGGATGTGTAATTCATGTCAGCCTTTGAGATCTGAAAATCAAGAAACAATCTCAGCAGGATTGCAGGAATGCTCTCTATTATTTTAGGATAAAATAACAGAATACTGAAATGTCTTTCTGTTCTGTCATATACAAACAAAATCAAAGTAGGGCTTTTGGAACATCTTCCTTATTTCTTTCACTTTCCCAAGAATGAATAAACTTATCTTCTTCCTTATGAGTTCACTTGTCCCTTCTGCTTCCTCTTACCCATTCCCAAGGCCAGATCTATATTCTTTCATCAAGAAGAGGGCACCTGGGGCTTCCGGTTTGAGCTTCTTTGGCAATAGACTGAGATCTGCAATCGTGCGTGGTTTTGATCTGTGCTCGCCACTGGAGCATCCCAAGCCGGCTGGTTTCAGGGCTAAGCCACCCCATAGAGGTGGTGAAGAGGGGGGAGACTGCCAGCAGGGTCGAGGAGAGTCACATCTCTCCTCCCCAGCTGGCCTTACTCCCTTTCCTGAAGGTGGTTGCAGTGGTAGTCAGAAATGGCCACCTCAAAGAAGAACTCGACCGGAAAAGAATGTGCAGGAGGAAGATAAGAAGAGAAAGTTTTTGGCTGGCTGGATTGAACTGAAAAAGCAACAATACAAGGTACCCTGGAATTTGAATTATAAAGAATAACATTGCTCCCAAAGAAGACTTTGAAGCAATGAATGAGAGGGGGAAGGGAAAGGATTTTTTTTTCTTCCCTATATTGACAACTAAGAGATTTAAGCAAGAATTTGGCAAGAATTTGGCAAGAGAAACAGGGAAAATGCACAAGGATTAAGGGTATAAGCCTATTTAGAAGACACAGAGATAATGGGTGAAAATTTAATTGAAAGGGGGATTCTGCAAGGGTACATAAGATAGTATTGTTATATTAGAAATAGAAATGAACTTTGAAAATATGAAACAAGTGTGATTAAAATGGTAGATAAAATACTCATTGCAATGTAATGGAATGTTTAATAAATAAATGAAATAAAGAGAATGGGAGAATGAAATTAGGAAAGGAGGGGAACATTTTAATTATTATTAATGTGTTATAAAAATTTAAGTGAAAAGGAATATGAAAGAAATATGAAAATATTATGAAAATATTATAAGTGTTCCTAGAAGCATGATATCCTATTGAAAAGAAATGTTAAAGATTATAACTAACATTAATGATAGAACTGAATTGGAATAGAATAAGTATTTTATTTATTATTGTTATATATATACTTTCTCTTTAAGAACTTAGTGCATATTTTAAGAATGTACCAAGCAGAATTCGACTGGAAGTTATGTGTTATATTGAATGTTATAATTGTAAAGGCATAAATTGAAGTTTAAATAAGAGTTGAATGGATAAAAATTAAAAGATGCAAAGGTGTCATACTCCAATCAGTAACTACAGGGGAAAATTTTGTTTAATGAGAAAAGAAAATATGAAATTGAAACAGGATGGACAAAAGTATAAATATAATGACTAGAAAGATATTGAAACTTAGAATATATATATATATATGGCATTCAGCTTTGTTCGTTATTTTCCCACGTCATTGTAGTTGTGCTTTTAAAGTTAGTAGAACGTTTGGCAGAATCTCATCTGCCATCATCAGGCTTCTGTATAGTGTTCATCTGTAGTGACTCTGACAGATGAACACTATACAGAAGCCTGATGATGGCAGATGAGATTCTGCCGAAACGACTGCTACAACTTTAAAAGCACAACTACAATGACGTGGGAAAATAATTCGAACAAAGCTGAATGCCATACATACTCCGCGAAAACTTAAGAATATATATATATATATATATATATATATATATATATATATATATATATATATATATATATATATATATATGCAAAATTGAATTTAGAAAGGAATTAGATAATTAAAAGCAAAATTGAGAAAATTAAGGGAAGGGAAAAATTATTGAGAAAATGTTAAAATAGTAATAAGATATGGAATAGAACACAAAGATGAATATGAAATTGAATTTGTGTCTGTATGGAGAAGTGATAACTCGGGACCATGCTATTCTCAAAAAAAGAAATTTTACTTGTATTATGTTTTGTGAAAACCCAAATAATTTTTTTATTAAAAAAAAAAGAAGAGGGCACCAAATTACTAATTTAGGAGAATACAAATTTTGGAATGCTTGCACTAGACAGGGATTCAAAGCTTGTTAATGTCACTTAGAAATTAAAGATAACTTAGTGTTGGGTGCTAGAACAACCAAATAATCTATCAGTTGTATAGCTATAACCAAAATCATTATCAATTTTTTTTCTTTTTCAAATGTTGCCTATTTAAAATTACTTATATTTCATAAAGTTTATTTGTCATGGCAAATTAAGAGTTTTTATTGCTCATTTTGGTTAGGAAACAGCACTGGACCAAGGAGATTATGAAAATCATTGAGCTGAGGAAAACCTACCAACAAGTACAGGAATATCATCAAACAGTAGCAGTTAGCAGTTTAGTTTCTAAAAGTATAATTTACCTTTTCTTTCCAAGGTCTTCTAATCCCCACTCCCCAGACTCTTTAAACGAATTGACCCAATTGTAACAGAGCATTTTTTTCATTTTTGGTCCAAATCTTCAAACATTTTCACATGAATTTCATTTTTTACTGAACTGTTATGGAAGACTTCTAATTTGGAAAATCCTTTTTAACTTTAATGTATTTATGGGAATAGTGCATCAATTGCCTAGTTTAAAAATAATGATGCTACAATCTAGCAAACATTAAATATCCTGATTGTAGAAGGGGTTTAAACACTTCAGAGAGATGGTTATATGACCAGGCAGAAAGAGGTCTGTATGAATCCAGATCTTATTGTCAAATCTGTAATTGCTTCCCAATTAATATAGAAAAGTCACAACATTTGTTAGATGACATGTTTCCTTAATTGCCCCCACCCATCTTGCAAATGTTTATGCCAATGGGAATGCAATTATTCCTTTAAAACAGGAATACTTCTGTAAAATACGCCTGTAAATTAAGGGTTAGTTTTAGAAAACAGTGCTTGGTATGATTACATTCCCTTAGTCCTATAGCATTAATTCCATAGCATACCACACAGTTCCTTTTTTCATTTTTTTTAAAAAACATAACTATAGACTCCGGAGGCCAATGAGGAGGGGGCGGGGTTAGACTGAGGAAAAATCAATATGTCAATGATATATGTAAGTATTTTTATTGTTTATAATGAAAAGGATGAAAGCCCAATAATTCAGACTGAACTACAACAGGTCTTGAGATTAGGTAAATTTTGGATCTGAGTGCTAGACATGCACCCTAATCTGCAAAGAAGAATCTATTTCCTGAATCTTTTTTTTTTTTAAAAAAATATTTGCAATAAATAACTATGTTGGCCTTTATATTAGTTCTGGCAAATTTTGACAAAGGCTGTACAAGGATATTTTAATAAATGTATTAATGAAGTTGACAGTCACTCTAAAATTCGCTTGTCAAAAATGAATTTATTACATACTTCACCTTTGCTTTACTTCTCCTCCCTGCCCCCTAATTGCTTCATGTTTCAATTATGTTTTCTAGTTGTAATGGGCCCAGTCCCTTTTTACAAGAACAGTTTCCTTTCCCTTGAGAATATTTCAACTGCTGTCTTATGTGTTATTCAGGACGAAAAGAAATGACAGCTCCTCTCAACAAATTGTCTCATCCAATATAAGTCACTTTGCTTCAACAACAGGCTGCCTAATTTGAATTCTACTGGCGTTTCATCCTAACCTTGACATTAAATTCCACAGTGACTTGTTCCAGGTCCTGATATTGTACTATCACTGCTCTTACCTGTCTAGCAAGCTCTGCAATCATCATCAACTGGGATTGCAAGTATTCCCACAGACTTTCATTGCACTGACCAATGTTATGTTATTATGTTATTTTTAATGTCTCTTTCACAAATGGAATAATTGTTATATTCAGGATACTTGTCTCAAACTTATTAAGCCTTAGAACATACAGATTTAGCTTTATGACACAACCCAAAAAAAACCCCATAGATTCCATTTTAACTTTGGAAATGAACTCTTTTTACTTTTTCCCACTGAAAATGACTTGATTGAAATGTGTATTATGAATTAGACTCAGAAACTTATCATTGATTTTTTAAAAATCAAATTGTTATTACTTTATAAGTAACAATGCACACAGTGAATATACACAAAACTCCTTCCTCCACCTATTTTCCTCTCTAAAACAACACCACAAGGTGGTTTTGTCTGGCACAAAATCACCCAGTCAACTTTTGCACTTAAGGTTGCACTACAACTCATAGTCTTCTGGTTTCTAGAAAAGCACTTTAAGCAGTAAAGTTAAGTTTTCTTGTTTCTAGGATAGCAAAATGGACATTGGCAATGAATTCAGAGAACATGGGTTGGTTGAGTAGGGCCCTCACTTTTACAGCCAACTTTATCTACATCTCCTGTTAAAATACATGGAAAAATCCCATTAGGGGGTAAATCAACTTAGGGTTAAGCCTCGATGAATTCAGACAACAAAAGGGACATTGCCCTGAATTCGGAGTTCATGGATATGATTAGGAGGGCACTTAGTTTTCAAGTCAGCCTTATATACATTTCATGGAAAAATACATGGAAAAATCCCACTGGGGGTTAAATCAGCTTAGGGTTATGTTTATGCCATTATAAACTCAGAGAGCAAAATGAAAATCAGCAATGAATTCAGAGTACATGAGTATCTTTAGGAGGCCACTGATTTTTTTAGTCTGGCTTATCTACATTTCCTGGTAAAATACATGGAAAAATCCCACCGGGGGGTAAATTCACTTAGGGTTACGGTTAAGGCTCATCAATTCAGACAACAAAATGGACATTGAGAATGAATTCAGAGCACAAGGATATGTTTAGTAGGCCACTGACTTTTCGAGGCTGCCTTATCTATGTTTCCTGGTAAAATATATGGAAAAATCACTTTGAAGGGTAAAACCACTTAGGGTTAGGGTTAGGCCTGTATTAATTCGGACTACAAAATGGACATTGCCTATGAATTCAAATCGCATGCATAAGTTTAGGAGACCACTGACTTTTAGACTCTGTATTATCTACCTTTCCTGGTAAAATGCCATTGGGAGGTAAATACACTTAAGGTTACAGTTAAGGCTCCATCAGTTCAAACAACAAAGTGGACATTGGCAATGAATTCAGAGGATATGGGTATGGTGAGTAGGGCCCTCAATTTTAAAGTCAACGTTATGTATATTTCCTGGAAAAATACATGGAAAAATCCCATTGTGGGGTAAATCTACTTACGGTTAGGGTTAGGCCTCTATGAATTCGAACAGCAAAATGAACATCCTTAAGTGGCTTCCTAAACATACCCATGAGCTCCAAATTCCTTGCCAACATGCATTTTGCAGTCCAAATTAACACAGGCCTAACCCTAACCCTAAGTGGATTTACCCCCCAATGGGATTTTTCCATGTATTTTACCAGGAAATATATATTAGCCAGACTCTAAATGTCAGTGGCCACCTAAACATACCGATGAGCCCTGAATAGATTGGCGATGTCCTGTTTGCTGTTTGACTTCATACAGGCCTAACCCTAACCCTACGTGGATTTATTCCCCAATGGGATTTTTCCATGTATTTTACCAAGAAATGTAGATAAGCCAGACTCTAAAAGTCAGTGCCGTCCTAAATATACCCATAAGCTCCAAATTCATTGGTGACATCCATTTTGCTGTCACACTGGGGAGGACACCAAACTCAGAGAGGAACAATAAACTAGAGATATTTCCAAACTTTGTTTCCAGCACTCGTCCATACACATGTACATCCTCTTATTCAGTTGTCACAGCTACAGCCCATGAAGAGGATCAAGGTCCTCTCGTCCCCAGTAGACCATGTCTCTCCCTTATCCCCTCCTCCGTGTGTGCCCTAGGATAGAAAGAGGATGGGCCTGGGTCCTCCTCAGACTGCCCAGCCGGCCTCTGCCCTTCCCCAGCCTCCTCCACAACCTCCAGAGCCAAACTTCCACTCCCTGTCAGGTGTTCCTCCTCTCTCTCAGAGTCAGTCTCCACCAGGGGCATGACACATACCTAACCCTAAGTGGATTTAACCCCCAATGGGATTTTTCCATGTATTTTACCTGGAAATGTAGATAAGCCAGACTCTAAAAGTCAGTGGCTTCCTAAGCATATCCATGCACTCTGAATTAATTGGTGTCATCCATTTTGCTGTCCAAATTCATACAGGTCTAAGCCTATTTTGATTTACCCCCAATATGAGTTTCCTATATATTTTACCAGTAAATGTAGACATACTAGACTCCAAAAGTCAGAACCTCCCAAAGAAACCTATGAGCTCTGAATTTGTTAGTGATGTACATTTTGCTCTCCAAATTAATGGAAGACTATTCCTAATCCTAAATGGATTTACCCCTCAGTAGGATTTTTCCATGTATTTTATCAGGTAATGTACATAAGGCTAACTCAAAAAGTAAGTGTCCTCCTAGGCATATCCTTGCATTCAGAATTCTTTGAAAATGTCCATTTTGCTGTCCCAATTTTACAGATAGCAGATAATCAGAGTTGGAAGGGACCTTGTAGATCATCTAGTCCAACACCCGCCCAAGTGGGAGACTCTACACCATTTCTGACAAATGGCAGTCCAGTCTCTTTTTGAAAGTCTCAAGTGATGGTGCTCCCACAACTTCCGAGGGCAAGCTGTTTTATTGGTTGATTGTTCTCACTGTCAGAAAGTTTCTCCTTATTTCCAGGTTAAATCTCTCCTTGTTCAGTTCCATCCATTATTCCTTGTCTGAGCTACAGGTGCTTTAGATAATAGCTTGACACCTTCCTGCCACCTGTGGCAGCCCCTCAAATATTGGAAGACTGCTATCATGTCTCCCCTGGTCCTTCTCTTCACTAGACTATCCATGCCCAGTTCCTGTAACTGTTTTTCATATGTTTTAGTCTCCAGTCCCTTAATCATCCTGGTTGCTCTTCTCTGTACTTTTTCTAGAGTCTCAGCATCTTTTTTATAATGTTGTGAACAAAACTGGATGCAGTACTCTAGGTGTGGTCTTGCTAAGGCTTTATGGGGTGGTATTAGTACCTCACTTGATCTTGATTGTATCCCTCTGTTAATACAATTTAGGATTGCATTAGCTTTTTTGGCTGCTGCTGCACACTGCTGGCTCATATTTAGCTGGTTGTCCACTAAGACTCCAAGATCCCTCTCACAGTTACTGCTATTGAGCCTGGTTTCACCCAGTCTATATGTGTTCTTTTGGTTTTTCTTGCCTAAGTGTAGGACTTTACTTTTCTCTACTTTGAATTTCATTTTGTTAGATACGGCCCAGTGTTCTAGTCTGTCGAGATCCATCTGGATCTTGAGCCTATCTTCTTGGGTGTTAGCTATTCCTACCAGCTTAGTATCATCATTCCTGCCAGCTTAGTATCATTTTATATATTATTTATATTATAGTATTTATATTTATATTAGTATTTATAAATTGATACTTATATTATAAGTATCAATTTATATAGGCCTAACACTAACCCTAAGTGAATGTCCCTGAAAAAAGATTTTTTCCATGTATTTTATAAAGAAATGTAGATAAGGCAGACTTGAAAAGTCAGTGCTCTTCAGAGAATACTGTGGCACTCCAAAGTCGTTACCAATTTCCATTTTGCTGTCCATATTAATGGAGGTCTAACCCTAACTGTAAGTGTATTTACCCCTCAAATGGGATTTTCTGATGTATTTTACCAGGATATGTAGATTAGCCATAATCAAAAAATCAATTCCCTCCTAAACATACCTATGCTGTCCAAATTTGTTGCCGATGTCCATGTTGTGGTCTGAATTCACAGAGGCCCATTAGCCCATTTTAACATTGGAACTGAACTATCTTCTCTTTTACTTTTCCCATTGAAAATGACTTGATTAAAATGTGTGTAATGAATTAGACTCAGAAACTTATTTTCTGTTTTTTTAATTACATTTTTATTACTTTATATATGTAAAAATGCAGTAAACATATATAAAACTTCCTGCTCCTATTTTCCTTTCAACAACAATCCTGGGTTGTGGTTTTGTCTGAAGAAAGTAACTGGTTCAAAATCACCTTGTCAACTTTTGTACCTATGGTTGGACTATAACTCACAGTATTCTGGTTTCTAGGACAGCACCTTAACCACTAAATCAAACTATATTCTTCTTACAATTGTGTTTCTATCTATCTATCTATCTATCTATCTATCTATCTATCTATCTATCTATTCTTTTGTAGGAATACTGCATCAGAGATAAAGTAGCTATTAACTATTTCCTTAGCTCATTTGGACTGTATACTTATTAGCCCACACGATAGACTGGATTGCCTTTTCCAAGGTCACAGAGACAGAAAGAAAGTGTTTCAATCTTTGAAATTGAAAACTGAAATTTGTTTTCCTTCCTAAACTCACCACAACCTCGTTTCCTGCAAAAGATGGAGCTCATAGTATGTTTTGTTGTGATATATTGAATAATATCAGACAGAAATGTTGTTCATGAACTCCAGAGGGTGCTTAGTATGGCCATGTTTAATCAGAATTTTGTTTCTAATCTCTTAATTGCTGCAAGGAATGGCTGCTTACAAACTCTATAATATAAAATACTAAGCACTCACATTTTTTATTTCTAAACTGTGCCAAGTTTATTTCATGAATGGTCAATTTATTTGTTTGTTTATTTATTTATTTATTTATTTATTTGATTTGCCAATTGTTTACAAGATAATAAGTATAAGTGTATACATAGTTGTGAATACATGAAATGGGTACATATAAGAAAAATAAAAGAAGAATAAGAGAAACAATAGGACAGGGACGGTAGGCACGTTGGTGCGCTTATGCACGCCCCCTACAGACCTCTTAGGAAAGGGGTGAGGACAATAGTAGACAGTCTAAGGTTAAAGTTTTTGGGGTTTGGGGAAGAAACTACAGAGTCGGGTAGAGTATTCCAGACATTGACCACTCTATTGCTGAAGTCGTATTTCCTGCAATCAAGTTTGGTGCGGTTAACTTTGAGTTTGTATCTATTGTGTGCTCTTGTGTTGTTATGGTTGAAGCTGAAGTATTCATTGACAGGTAGGACATTGCAATGTATGATTTTATATACCATGCTTAAATCAGACCGAAGACGGCGTAATTCAAGGTTTTCTAGTTCTAGAATTTCAAGTCTGGTGGCATAAGGTATTCTACAATGAGTAGAAGAGTGGAGAACTCTTCTTGTGAAATATTTCTGGACTTTCTCAATTGTGCTAATATCAGATACGTAATGTGGGTTCCAGACTGATGAACTGTATTCGAGTATTGGTCTAGCAAATGTTTTGTATGCTCTGGTTAGTAGTGTGATATTACCAGAGAAAAGCTACGTAGGATTAGGTTAACAACTCTTAATGCCTTTTTGGCTATGTAGTTGCAGTGGGCTCTAGCACTTAGATCATTAGAGGTGAGTATTCCAAGGTCCTTTACAGAGCTTGGGTCATCAACAAGATCTTGACTATTCAGCTTGTATTTTATTTTCTGATTTTTTTTGCCAATATGTAAGACAGAGCATTTATTTATTGAGATTTGAAGTTGCCATTTGTTTGACCATTCTGATACATAGTCAAGATCTTTTTGTAGGGTAGCAGTATTGTCTGTGGTATTGAACAGCTTTACATCATCAGCGAAAAGAACGCAATTGCTCTTAATATGATCACAGAGGTCATTTATGTAGAGTATGAAGAGAGTTGGTCCTAGAACACTGCCTTGGGGGACACCACTATTGACAGGTACAGAATTTGATAGGACGCTCCCAATTTTGACCATTTGTTGTCTGTTTGCCAGGAATGCTTCTATCCAGTTATTCAGTTGTCCAGAGATACCGTAGGATTTTATTTTTAGGAGTAGTTTGT
The DNA here is from genome assembly GCF_049901735.1 of Notechis scutatus. Taxonomy (NCBI): domain Eukaryota; kingdom Metazoa; phylum Chordata; class Lepidosauria; order Squamata; family Elapidae; genus Notechis; species Notechis scutatus. The sequence continues at coordinate 97,434,971 of NC_142010.1, forward strand.
CGTGTACCACTGAATCAAAGGCTTTACAGAAGTCTATGTAAATTGCGTCTATTGCTTTGCCCTGGTCGAGTTGTGTCGTCCATATGTTTTTGCAGTGTAAGAGTTGCAGATTACAGGATAGTTTTTTTCTGAAACCAAATTGTTTATTGGAGAGTAGATTGTTTGTCTCTAAGTGGAGGATGATGGATTGGTTAATAATTGATTCCATGACTTTACAGGTGACGCAGCATAAGGAGATTGGTAATTTTCAACTAGGCTTGGGTCTCCCTTTTTGAAGATGGGGATGACTGTGGCTTGTGACCATAGGTTAGGCAAGGAGCTGGTCCTGAAAGATTTTTCAAAGATTATGCTTAGAGGTTTGGCTATGGCAGTGGATAGCTTTTTTAAGAAGTAGGCACATATTCCATCCGGTCCTATAGATAGAGATGGTTTTAGATTGCGTAGTGCTTTTTCAACATTGTCTTCTGTAAAATCGATATGTATTAGATAATTGTTGTTATCTGTGGTACGGCTAGGAAATACTGGGCATGATCCATTGCTGTTTACAAATACTGAGCCGAAGAATGTGTTAAAGATGTTGGCTTTAATGGTGTCGTCGTTGCAGTCTTTACCATCAGGTCCTATCAAGGGTGGGATAGACCTTGAGTCTTTTAGTTTGTTTTTTAGAAAATTGTAAAAAGCACGGGTGGAATTGGTGCTTAGAAGGTTTTCCTCTTGTTTAATGTGATAATTGATGCATTCGGTCTTTATCTGGTGGCATAAATTTTTGTATCGGCTTTTGAAATTGGCAACGTGACCAGATTTGTTTTTCCGCCAGAGTGATCTCTTTTTGGATTGAAGTTTCCTTATTGTTATGGGTAATCTGCTTTTTTGTTTTGTTTTGGGAGTTGTTGTTGGTACATATAGTTTGATGACTCTTTTGACTTCAAGTAAAAATATGTTGTAATGGTCTTCAACAGTATTGCATCCAGTGAATAGAGATTGCCAATCAAGGGATGAGAGGTCGTTGTCTATAAGATCATAGTTGCCTTTTTTGAAGTTACAATTGGGGATTACATCATTGTGGTGATTTTTGTGTGGGCGTATGTTGAGACAAAAGTCAATCATATTGTGGTCACTGCTGGAAAAGGGTTCTTTAGTTTGTATTCCGTAAATTAAATTCAAACTATTGCAGAAGATGAGATTGAGGCAGTTGTTTAGTCTAGTGTTGTTGGTTACTAGTTGTTCCAGTCCCAGATTTGTAATAGCATTGTAGAAGGTTGTGTGTATGATTTCAGTTGTACAATCATTTAGGGTCCAGTCAATATGAGGTAGATTGAAATCGCCAAGAAAGATAAAAGGGTATGGGCAGGATGCAGCCCATGTTAGTAATGTATTTAGCTTGTTTACATGTTCGATGTCATAATCAGGTGCTCTGTAACATAGTAAGAATCGAATTGTGATATTTAAGGATAGTTCACAGATGATGGTCTCAGGAAGAGCAATCTCCTGGGTAACTTGGATATTTTTTAGATGTAAGGACTTTTTATAGAAGATAGCAACACCACCTCCTCTACGAATTTCACGATCTGATCGGTAAACATGATAGTCTCTTACTGTGGTAATGAAGTCAGGGAGAGATGCATTGAGCCATGTTTCACAGACAAATATAATGTCGAATTTAGCCATATTTAGTAGGAGGAAAAATTCAGGTATTTTATTCACGAGGCTTCTTGCATCGAGTAGTTTGCATTTAAGGCGAGCAGTAGTTGGAATTGAGGTAGTTAGGGGTGTGCATGCCTAGTCTTGGTTGATGGTGGATCGGTTGAGGTAGGGTTGTGGTTGAGAGTTAAAGCTGAGTTGCGGGTTGCGTGGCTTACTTTTGATACAGTCAGCATGGTAGTCAATGTACAGGTCCTTCTCTCCATTGTCTAGACGTTTTTTGAGTTCAGTGCGGAGTACACGGGAGCGTGAACATTCGCTGATTATAAACATTCACTTCCTCTGCCCCTGGAATCAGTAAAACCTTTACAGTAATTTCTTATCTTCCAATCCCATCCTTTAATTAACACACAGTGAAGGCTTGGAAATGGGCCACTCTTTTTGTCTCATTATGCAGCCTGATGATAAGCTAGGTATAGAATGAAGTTAAAAGCTTTTTTAAATAAAAGGAAACACATGCAAGAAATTGATATTTAGAAATGATATTTTTGAAACCATGACCCTGATATTTTAATTAGCAAAATGTAAATTATTTTGCTTTTATCAAAATTCAGGACAGGAGAAAATAATAAGCACAGCATTAGGAAAGGAGAAAATATACCTAATGACAGTCTCATTAGTAAAGAAGGTTAGCACTTTGTTGGTGACCTGGAAGAGTTTTAAAAAGTAGAAATTAAACAATTTTCTTCATTGTTATCATCTTCTTTGGGGGAAAAAGAAAAAAAATCAGCTGTCCTTTTATGGATAAGTCTTTACTAGAGCACTAACGAACTGGCAAACAAAATATACCTTGCATTCAATGATATTTTGTAGAACTCAGGTAGTAAAATTGACAATGAAAGGGAGTTTCATGATAATTCCATTTTTACTTATGGCATGTCAATCAATCAATCGATCAATCATTTATTTGCAGTACTTATATGACTGCCTATAATATAATTACTTTAGACAGTTGCCAACAATCCATAAAAAGTAATTAAAAACAAAAACACCCTCACCCCACCATAGGCATCAGTCAAACAGCCTTCCAGTTCAGCTTCCATCCTAGTCCAACACCTGGTGGGAAAATCAGGACTTCACAGCCCACTGTAAGCTAAAATAGTAGGAGATTGTTCCAAATGTGGACTGATTGCCAGATACCCAAAATGTGATCATGTGACTACAGCATAAAGTAGGTAGCCGTGAGAGATCCATTGTAACTCTGGCATAAACTGGGGACTACTTATACCTGTAAGTCATAAATATTGAATCCTCCTTTCTTGCTGTGAACAAGTACAAAGTAATTCATCTTTTTCCTTCCACCCATTTTCCTTGAGTAGATACCTGGCAGTAGTGATTGGCTCAGAAATGAACATTCAGTGCAATGTCACTAGGACATCCAATCACTGGCTCATGACCCATTAAGGGGCCACAAATCTGCATTTCCGCTATGGGGATGCCTCCAGTGATAGCACAGAAAAATCATCTTGCATTTCAAATTGCTCTAAACTTCTCACTTGCAGAGTTTTGATTTAAAAAAAAAAAAACTTTTAAAAAAGAAATCTCCAAAGTTGCTTATAAATGGAATAACAAATTAAAGTAATTTCAGTGAAATATTTTTTTTAAAAAAAGAGGTATTTTCAAATATTGAAATCTAATATATTCCATCATGTGAGTGGTACTAAATGAAGAATACAAGTTCTTTTTTCTATGTTCTGTAACCATATGATTACCACGTTCAATATGGGTCTCCACATGCTAGGAACATAATATATGAGAAGGAATAGAATAAAGATTAATTAAAGAAACTTAAATGATAGAGATGAAATGAGGAAAATTCGTTTCATTTCACTCTAGTTTTTTTCTTTCTTCATCTTCTCATACTCTATAGAATGAAGTTAAAAGCTTTTTTAAATAAAGGGAAACAGCTCAGTGGTTGCCAACCAGTGGGCCATGGAATTTTGGTGGTCTGCAGAGAAATGTCCTCTCCAAAGCAATTAATCCAAGCTGCACGGGAACACGGCTGTGCCGCCCACATGGCCCATGGGAACACAAGGCTGTATCACCCATATGGCCCATCTACCTGCTGGCCCCCATCCTTCAACTGAGCACAAATCTTACCTTGAGTAGAGCCACACGAGCTGGAATTGGAAGGTAAGACCAACTGTGGGGGAGGGCAATCCACCCTGGGGTGGCTTGCTGACATTGGTGGGAACGTTGGTCCCATATTCCAGAGCTGCAGTAATCACAGGACTGGCCTGTGCACTGGCTTGCCATGAATGAGCTGCTCCGGGATGACCAAAGGACCAGTCTTGTGACTACTGCAACTCTGGAAGATGGGACCAGCCTGCAGTGGGGTTGGAAATCTCTGCCGTAGGGGGTGGCATGTGTAATGTGCAAATTTGCAGTTGGTGCAACATGCAAAAAGCAGCACAGCCCTCACTGGCCAGGATGAGGTAATGGTACTGTTGCGGCAAGAGGGGGGCGGCAGCACAGGTGGGCCGAAGCAGCAATGGAGATGGCTGGAAGGTGCAGGAGCATCACTCTACTCAGTATTCTGCCTTTGCTTGAGGATCCCAGCCGAAGTTTCTGTGCTGCTCGCGCTTCAGCACTTTGATTCCCAGGGACAGGAGTTCGGCCAAATTATCTGCAAAATTCTCTCTCTCTCAAGGAGCACTTGCAGAAGCAGTGCAGGAAACTTTGGCCTGACTCTTGAGAGACAAGAGTGACTCCAGCTGCTCCTCTCCACTAACAGAGGGCTGCTAACAGGCAAAACCGTCTCTCTCTTGAGGAGTGCTTGCAGAGAGAAGCAGCTGGAGTCACTCTTGTCTCTCAAGCTAATCTGGATCCGAGTAAAAGACCATCTAAAACATTATAATTCTTCCTACAGTAAATAATATCTGAACTCCTGCCCAAAGGCAAGATATAAATCAAATCAAATCAAATTAATCAATAACATTCTGTACAGCAACTTAAAAGCTGAGTATGATGGAACATGAGAAAAGCTGCCAGGAGAGATATAGATCAACAAAGCTGACCTTTTGATACAGAGATTATTATTTTTGCAAAAAATTGCAAAGTACATTGTTTTTTCAATCTTGTAGTCTTATAGAGTGCATCATCAACTGATTTGTGATAATGCTGTCTTAAGAGTTACCTTAAAATAGGTTAAATATTTCAGAAGAAAAAAAAAGAAAATAAACTTATTTCTCCATAATGTGACATCTCCAAAAGCAATCAGTGAAGAATATTTCACAGTTTGGGAGTTCCGGTTTGTCAGGCTTCGCGGCGGCAGGAATTCATGTTTGTGCGTGATCCCTGCTGTGCTCACTGCTGGAGTGCCTCTGATCCAGCTGGATTTGAGGCTATAGTTATCCTGTAGGGATAACTGAAGATAGGGGAGATCTGGACAGGGGTCTGGGGGCATCGCAACCCCTCCTCAGCCGGCTAAACTTCCTTTTCCAAAGGCGGTGGAGCGGCAGTCAGCAATGGCTGCCACAAAGAACCTCTCAGCCGGACAAGTTTTGTGCAGGAGGAAGTGGAGAAAGTGAAAGTCTTTGGCTGAACTGGGACAATAAGTAACATCTGAACACCCTGGAAATCTAGCTCTCTAAAGGATACATTGTTTCCCAAGAAGATCGTAAAAAGCTGCGGATGAAAGTGAAAAGGGAAAGTTTTTTTTCTTCACTCTCCTTCCCTTCGGAGATAGTAATGGAAATCGAAACACCCACTTTGGCAACAGAAGGTAACTAATTTTGAAAATTAAAGCCAAGGGGACATTAAAGATTTCTGAACATTGATATTTAAAAATCATTTATTTTTTTTGCTATAAGTGGGAAGGGAGAGGTAAATGATTTATATTAAAATTCTGCTGGAGGAGACTGCTTGGAGTTTATAAGATCAGAGATTAAACTGCAATAAGACTTCTAAAAAATCATTCTGGAACTGTGTATCTGAACTCTACCCAAGGAAGAGAAAGTATTAAAAGAAGAAAGTGCTAAATGAAACAGTTTGTGTTGATTTGGATTGTTGATGACTTTGGGACTTTTGCAAACTATTTTTTGAAAGTCTAAAAACACTTGGATTGTTTAAAAAAAGTAAATAAAAATAAATATATATATATCTTACAATGGCATTATCTGTGGAAGAATTGAAAATGGAATTTAAAAGCTAAAAGAAGAGGAACAAGAAGGCAAGGGCTCTTCTGGATCTGTTTTTCACTTCTTAGAAATGGCGATTTCTACCTATCAGAAAATACAGCAATCAGAAAGCTGGGATGAAGAAGAAGAAGCCATCTTTAATGGACAAACTATTTTAGTTGATGAAGAAAAGGGAAAAGGGGGAAAGAAAATGGAGAATTCAAGATCTAAAAAAACAACCAAGAAAGGGAAAAATAAGGTGAAAAATCGATATAATGTCAGAAAGCAACAGAAAAGAGGAATACAACAGAGAGGGGAGACTAAAAGGGTGGAGATTGAGAGATGGGGAGGTAAAAAGGCTAGATTCGTCAAGAAAGGAAGGGAAAAAGATCAGAGAAGTTATAAAGGCTTAAAACAAGATATTAAAAACAGGTTTTTTTTAAAGACAAAGGGTAAAATACAATTTAAAAAGAGATTCTGCAAAAGTACACAAGATTGTATCATAGTATTCGTATTTGAAATAGAGTTAGAAAACTGGTGTATTATATGTGTTAATAGAATATTGTACTGGAATGTGTAAAATATCTAAGATTTAATAATATCTAATATCTATGTGTAAAATATCTAAGATTTAATAATAGTTTAATTAATTAATTTGTTATGGAATATTGTTTTTACTATATTATAAGCTTATTATGTTTTTTTATTTTAAAATGTTATTTAGAATGTACTAAGCAGAATCAGAATGGAAATTATGTATTATTTTAAGTGTTAAAATTGGGGGAAAGATAGAAAGGCGTCATACTTCAACTACTAATTACAGGAAAAATTTTGTATTAAAGAGAAAAGATAAATAGACAATTGAAAAAGAACAGACAAAAGATACAAGTGTAATGATTTAAATTGAGATGAAGTAAATAAAATAGAATTAAGAGAGTGAAAAGAGGGGAGAAGACATATAGAAAATATAGAATGTTAAATAAGATTGAAATAGTATATAAGGTGAGCATGAATCTGATTTATGTCTGTACAAAAGATGTAACCCGGGTTAAGCTGCTTTCTAAAAGAAGTTTTATGTTTTCATGTTACATGTTTTGTTTGTTTATTGAGAATTAAGATTGTTGGATGGGAACATATGAAATCGTAAATAAGACAGACGAAAGTATAAGTTTAATGAATAAAATTGAATAGAAGTAAAGGGAAAAATAGTGAGAAGTTGGAAAAAAGAAGTAATAAGATATGAAGCTGAATACATAAGATGCATATTAAATTGTGTTTGTATGAAAATGTGATAATTTGGAACTAAGCTGTACTTAAATAAGATGTTTTATTTGCTTTCTTAAAAGATGTTCTATGTTCTTACATTTTATGTTTTGTTTGTTTGTGTATTGTCTTTGAAAATTAATAAAATTTGTTTTTTTTAAAAAAATAACAGTTCACAGTTTGGATCAATGTAGTGTGTGTGTGTGTGTGTGTGTGTGTGTGTGTGTGGGGGGGGGAATTGTATGTGCCCAAAAGACTTCTGTGAGCTGAGCTTCAGAAGTTCAGAAGGATACCCCTAGTGAACATATTAATCATGAAGTTTCATAGTAACTCAGACCCTCAGATGCCAAGTATAAAAGTGCACATCTTTCCGTCTTCTTCCCGCACTCACCCAGGAAAAAAAAGTTAAAATTAAGATCTTACAAATCCACTGACTTTGCAAAATAAGACAGATTACTGGTGATGATAGAACCAATAAGGAGTGATGACCATAACAGTATGATAGCACAGAAGCAAAAATATAGCATATGGTTATAACTTTTAGTCATACGAGGAAGTCACTGTGGAGCAGGACTCTTTTTTAAGAAGATTAAGCCAAGAAGTTTTGCCAAGGATTTGCAGCACAGAGTTAAGAATGAGAAGGATAAGGCCGACCTCTTTTCATCAAGATGTGATTATCTTATCTGGTTCCTGTACCTGCTTAGTTGCAGCAAGAAAAGGAAGCCTGAGCATTAGATTATTCTTTAGCCATTGTCCTTTGCTCCAAATATTGGGAGGAAATGGAATTATAGCAAAGGGGTGTATTACTTTGAGAAGTCTTTGGGAAACAGCCTTTGTACCTGCTTTGGCAGATACAGATTTTCACAGTCATTCATACGAAATAGCTCAAGTAACTGCCAATTCTCAGAATATTTTTTCTGAGCTGTATCATGCAATAAGAGATACAGTAACACTTGAGATGTGGAACCATTGTGATTTACTTAGTTGTATCTTGGATTAACAATTCTTAGGGTCAATGCCATAAGAAGTACTTTTATATATGTGAGCATGTGTGCATTTCAATGACATCTACTCTGCTCATAAGAACATTTTATCAAAAAAGAAAGTGGGGATGCAGATATAATAAATAGAGTATATATCTTGGTTGAATCTAGGAAATAAATACAGGTTCAATTCATTGTCAAAAGCCACACAAACATCTGAGGCCAAGTCTACGTAAGGGAGCTTTGTGTGGAGGCAACTCACAAATTCATAATGCAAAATAAAATAAATCAAAATTCATTGGAATCCCTAGGCCAAAAATAGTCTACTAACTGAATCACATAGATATATAAGTAGGACAGTGATCCCTACAGAATTATTGAGGCTTTCTGTTTTGGGGAATAATTTTAATTTAATTTAAGGATTTATATAATTACCCAATTAGCAAAAATGTGAGTCTGGATTGCAAACATAATAAAAAAAACAATGCTCCTAATCCCAAAATCAACAACAACAAAATCCAGTCATGGCACACCAATATTTACTACACCTCCCAGGACAAGGTTATCTAACATCCTAACCCAAAACCAGAGGACACAGCCATGTCCTCAAAAAAATTCCTGGTCAGTTGAACTGTAGGGCTAGTGCTATATAACAGAAAAGGCTCACCTTCTAAATCCCATCAGATGATGTCTCAAAGAATGGACCTGAAAAGTGCCAACTTTGTTGGAGTGTGTGTGATGAACAGAAACAATTGGAAACCAGTTTCTCATAAATATCAGGTTGATTCTTCCAGAAACAGACTGTTGAATTAGAGAAGTCTTGGATTTGATTTAGCAGAATTTGCGTTATACATTTAAAGTGTGCATGTTAAAGTGTGCATGTACTGTTACTACATTTCCTCATAAGAAGAAATCATTTTTACTGCAAAAGCTTTGGGGATTATAAATTGGTCATGAAAATTCAATCTGCAAGCTATACTGGTTCACATGAAGAATTGATTTACATCCTGCTCATTCCACATTTGCTCTATTAATTGAGGTAATATGGGATAATGGCAAGTCGCTAATTGATGATTGTGGTTAAGGGAAAGTGAAAATTTAGAAAGCATTTTATTAAGAAGAATGGGATAGGATTTCTATTCTAACCACCAAACATGGAAGAAATCTTGTACTATAGTATTTCAGAAGATTCTATTTCTTTCAGAATATAAATAACAGAAATCTGAATTATGATGGCTTAAAGATTGGGCACTCTTTTTCACCCATGCTCTTGAAAAAGGAAAAGAAACTCTTGGCTCTCTACAGAAATATGAAATAATGTTAATTACATATTTTTCCAAGGGAGATGTATTTATTTAATTCAATTTACGTGGCCACCCATTTCAAACATATGACCCAGGGCACCTTACAGAGAATATTACTTATGACATTAGGGAGTAATATCTCTGTTGCTGGATTTATCATTCCACTTCTATCTCTACAAGATTGTCTATGAACCTTTACTTGCTAGTACTTTGTACAAATACAAATTTAATGCTATGAAACTAGTCAATTCCAATAATATTAATAATGCTTTATGCAGTGCAGGTCATGCTAGATATGTATTTAATGCTCTTTTTTATTAAATTACAATATCAGCTTTTATTCTTCTAAGTCAAATAAATGATAACAATAATCAGCCAGACAAAACCCCTTTTCACCCTTAATTCTTTTCAAAACTCTTCCAAGTGTTATAACTTGACATTGAAATTAATAGGGCTAATCTTCAGGAAAATGGATAAACAACTGCAAATAGCAAAAACAATCCTAAATTTTAATTACAGAAGAAGAAGATATATCTGTGTGCTGTAACATAAAAATACCTATTGTCTTGTATAAATATTCAGATCAGAAGAATTAAAAAAAAATGCTTGTGTTTCTGGTTCAGTGGCTGCAGGTCAGATACAGAAGAAGGAAGGGATGAGAGATCAATTAACAAAATCAATCAACAAAGCTTTACTGAATAATTATGAATACTTCTATAGGAGAGTTTCCTTCATCCCCAGCTTGTTGAGGGGGGGAAGTATTACAAGGAGCAGCAATTGGGGTAAGCAAAGCAAAAGTATCTACAAAAGGTTGCCTTTTGGGGTGGAGTTTTGTTGCTAAATTGTTGCTCTGGATTTGCTTATATTGCTTTGGAAAAATAAGTCAGGAAATAGTTGCATAATCTGAGAATCAGCTAAAGGAAGTTACCAGTGAATGACTACAAGTGACTACTTGTATAACATGTTATAAATGTATAAGAGAAACAGAACACCTCATTAAGACAGAAGTGGGAATTAATTAATTAATTAATTGAGCTAAGCAGATAAGAAGAGACTAACTTACCTAAGCAAGTTTTAGGGAACCAAGTAAAACAGTTCCATCACAGGACAACTTAGAAAAGTCCAAAATTCTATAAAAGTGGCAGATTGCCGATAGCATCCTTTAAAATAAAATACAATCCACCAATTCTGAACCAAACCAGTAAAAGTACCCATATGTTATCTACATTGAAAAGCTTCTGATTGTCCAGTCAGTACTTAAAGATCACAAGAGAAACTAACGTAAACATTTACTCATATGGAAGCCTCATCTCAGAATCATGCACAGAACACTTAGAAGATATCAGCATTGTATTTTCAACCATGGGAAGCCAGCAGAATATAATAAGGTCGCATCCTTAGCCAGAGCTCAGAAATAAATATGCCTGAAAGTTATCCCTCCATGTTTTTGTGTTCCATAAGGTTTTAAGGGGAATCAAGAGTGTCAGGTAATAACTTATTCAAGACAAAGAACATTTGCCATAGTGCTATAATTATAACTTTATTGCTTTTAGGGGAGAAATTCAACATTTTGGAGAAGAGGTAGGTAGATAACACATTTAGAAACAAATACTTGTTGTCATAAGTCAGCAACTGCCTACCAAAAACAATCCATCCATACCAAAAGAAAAGAAATATCTGTTTATTCAAAACCACTTTTTTTAAAAATAAGCATTCTTAGCAAGCAAAAATCTCTAATTACCCAATATATAATTAACCAGATTCTGATCATATACCACAGAGTGCTAGTTTATTGTATAAAACTAGCATTGACATTGTTGCAGAATATAATCCTGTGGGAAGAAAGAACAGAATATGGGCAAAATATGTGTCCATGTTGAGTTTATTCTGGGATTTTGGTTCATTCCCTTACAAAACCATATGGGCTCATGAGGAAGGCTGTTTTTTTCTATATAGGATCACAGGTTGTGCTGCTCAATGTAGACAGGGGGGGGGTGGGGGTCTTTGTTTAGAATTTTGGCTGCTTTGAGAGCCTCAAATAATTAATTCACTTTCAAGAAAGAAGGTTGCTAATCACATTTAACTAATGAAATAACATTCTTGTTGGTTATGTTGCTCCGAAGCATGAAGATGAAGAAAACATTGGCAAAAAATAAAAGACAATTTAAAAAGTATTTTAAATTTGGCATTTATTTTCCACGTCACTACTAATCCAATTAGAAGTGTTGTATATGGAATCAGTATATGCAAATCAATGAATTTGCCCCAGGAAGTGGTGAGAATTAAAAGTTAATTGATACGGGTCAGAAAGTTCATTGCTTGTCTGTTGGCTTGACTTTCTGTCTATCTTTTTCTTTATTTATAATATCTATAACCTGCCATGAAACTGTCTGAGAATTATAATAAGATGCATATATTTAGGATTAATGAAAACTTCTGGTGTATTGTATGATAAAATTAAGAGTATTAGTTCAAATCATGTCAAAGGAGTTGATCTTCAGACAGTTCTAAAGACTTGGAGAGAATCATAAAGCCAAGTGGTTAAAAGGATAAAATCTACAACAAAATTGCAGAAATATTATTAAAGCAATAAACACTTGATAAATCCCTATCATTAAACATAGTGCAGAGATAATTGACTAGCAAATCTTGATCCCAAACTTAAGAAAATGCAGTACATACATGAAGTTACTCAATAAGTGACACTCACAGATTATACATATCCAGATATAGAGATAGCAGAGGACCGTTGCAAATAAGAAGAAAGAAAAATCTGAATGAAGAAGGAACATAATCTGAATGATTACAAGATGGCTATTTGTGGAAGTTTGTAAGAAAAGGCTCCTGAAGACAAACAAATTAAATAGAATACAAGAAGAAAATAATTCAAAATTAGAAAAACAAACCACTCTAGGTCCAGTGTATGCATGATGACATTGAAGAAAAAACAGATCAACATCTAAACAAGTTTGTGGTTGAAATCTGAACACTGTAAAAGAAATGTGATACCTTACCTTTTATGATTAAGAACAATTTTCAAGAGTCTATCCAAAATTAAAGGAATTTTTTTTTCAACAGCGTCATCCCCAAATCTCACTTGCAGCTAAAGTATGAAGCTGAAGTACAATTACAAGACAATGGTATATAGACCATGGGTGTCAAACTCAATCATGTCACATAACGTCACATGATGTATTACAACATTCTTTTGCCTTTCCAGAGCTGGGGTGAGCTTTCCAGAGCTGGGGTGAGCATGTGATGCATCTGGCCCATGGGCTGCCAGTTTGTCATTCCTGATATAGAGAAAGAGGAAGGGGATACATGAAATGATTATTCCTAGATATCAGGATTGTTTTTCTCTAAAACAGAATTTGGGGACTAAACCACTTGGCCCTCAAATTCTTTTTGTTGGGACATTTATTATTTTAAATTTATATGCCACCAAATGATCAGAAGAACATACAACACTAAAATAAAATTAAAATGCCTTTTGGATGACAAAATATTCAAAATGCTGTACTTAATATAATTGTTACCTAGTAATAGAAAATATAACTACTATCATTCCCAAAATACATATTACTATGTACATACATAACTACTATCATTTCTAAAATATCCTGTGGGAAACAATCAAAATCAAAATAGTATTTAAAAGCTTTCAGAAGGGAGATGACTTCATGATTTGGAGATGAAGATGATGTCATAGCAGGGATGCTGCAGTGGAATAAAAGTTCTCCCAAGAAAAAAAATCCATTATTTTGCTGAAAAGGAAAAAAAAAATAAACAAATATGGTAGAAAGATAAGAGAAGTTGTAACCAACCATAGTATTTTGCCCTGTGGTAAATCTGTGTTTTGTCACTAATCATATCAACAGTGGCAGACATTTTGAATAAAAGCAAGCCCTCCTCACATAAATATTTTTTGTATATATGTGTCTAATACTTATTCAAAATATATGTTGAAAAATGTTACCCAAAGAAATGTGTGCTGTAAGTGGTGCAAAATAGATTATGTCCAATATTGATACATAAACTGCCATAAAATCTTATCATTCTGTCTCTGCTTCATTTTAATCTCCTTTTACATTAGACTTAGTGTTAATTTTACTTTTCAAGTGATTTAAATGGTGTTAAATGCTGATTTAGTTAGTTTAACTAGATTGTATTCAATATAGAACAAAGTATTTATGTCCCTTTAACTCAATGGTACTTGAGCACTTAATTGTGCATTCATTACATTAAATTCAATAAGAGTTTAGGTATCTTTAATTTTATTCAAATAGTTTTCCTTTCCAGTGTAATTAATGGTATGTAAAATTATGGCAGAACTGGAGAGGGAGGAGCTTTAATTACATAGATGTTCAGTTTAGAATTCTTTGGGATAAGAAACCACTGAATCAAAATAATACTACTCCATTTGTTTGTCTGGGATGTGGAAGGGAACAGATTCAATCTGGAAAATTTTGTAATCTTAAACTTTGTAGAAGTATTTACCAAATTAATTCCCAAATGGCCAAGATGTATACTTTCTAAAATGTGCAAGAATTGAAAAATCTTGTCCAACCACAATTCTTTCTTGATGCTTCTTGGAATAACCATGTTTCGTGTTCAGGTGACAACAATGGTGATGCTTTTGATGTAAGGATAAACACAATATATTTTTCATTCATTGTCTGTGTCAATTTTCAGTTAGGACAATTTCTGATAATTTTAGAACATCAAAGATCTACAATGTTTGCTTGCTATCATTTTTGAGAAATGGATATTATTGGTGCTATTAGCATAAGATTTTACAGTGTTTCTTTTGTGTTTTCCTCTGATTCATTAATTGAGCTTTCAAAATCTGTAAGAGCATTGCTTCCTTTATAACTTTCTCTTTGAGAAATGGTAAAACTCATATATATTGTAGCTAATTTAATCCCACAATATTAAATCTCCACATTCTAAATTCTAAACTAAATATTATTTATCCATTTATAAAGCAGTTATTTCAGTGAAACAAATTTGTCTGTTCCCATCTTTTTAGCTGTTATACTTATATAGATTCTGACAAGGAATTTTCTCCTTTAAGATATATACACCAGAAAGGATGTGATGTACTAATATTAGATAATTTCCTTTACAGCATGCCAAACAGGGATTGGTATATTCTATCCATTGTATTTTAAAATGTAATTTCTAATTCTTCAACATAAGTAAAATAAACTATAACCTTCAGTTGAAATGTTTTAAAATAAAGCATTAGATAGGGAAACCTCTTTGTTTTCCAAGGTTTTCAAATGTAGCATATCATCATCATCATCGTCATCATCATCATCATCATCAATAATACTATATGGCCTTTTCTTTTTAAATACATACACATACTGTATGCATAAATGTATATTTATCCATGAGGTTATGTTTTTCTTTTCTAAAGGAGCTGGCAATGTTTCTAGTAACATCAGCATCTAAAATTGCTGAATAGCAATTCTATCTAAATGGACCCTATATTCTTTTGCATTAATTTGAATAAAGTTAACATCCCATTGGCTGTACCAAAGGTATAATGTAGACTTGATAGAAAACTCTGATGTAGAAGAACTGTTTTCATCTTTCCTAGGAGGAAATTTGACTATTGTGTTCTGATGTAAACAATCTTTGCAATCACCTGCCCATTCTCCATCACCTACAATTTGCCAATTAACACGTACCTCTATGCTCTCTAAGTAAATAGGGATAATTTAAACAGCATACATTTTGTGGTCCTTAATGACAGCCAGGGAGGAGCTTATGTCCCATGGTACATCTAAGGGCCATTCACTTCAAATGATTATTAATCTTAGGTGCCAATTTTATGACTGGTGTTTTAAAATGATACAGAATGGAAATCCTTTCTAGACGCTTGTGTATAAATGCTGGAACATACATACACGTTGCCATCTCAGGAAAAAAGAATATTTCTTATGCATCTTTTTTCAAATGTAATATATAGAGATTTGTAAAATCTAAGAATATAATTTGAAAAGAAAAAGAAAACTCTTACTGTTTATATAAGTGCACTTTCTAACATTTTAGAGGTAAGATAATTCATTATTTGAAACTGATTTATAATGTAAATGGATACCTAGACAATACGGCTTTGCCAAGGGGGGGAGTATAAGGTAAAATTTTCAAGTAACAAACTCAGAGGAAAGCTGAAACTTAAAGATAATCAAATTCTATACTTTCTCAATAAAAATACACATTTTTGTGCTACCCACTCACTAGTATCCTTGTGTGGTAGCAATAAGTATTTTATAGTATTTATATGCCTGCTAACAATGAGATTGAATGCTTGAAATATATGACTTAAGAATAAGAAAGCTGTAACTGTAAGTAATTAGTCTCTTTGATAGAAGGAAATGAAATGTCATTAGGTGGAACATGGAAAAGCAAACCAATGATTTTATATCATTATTGTAATTATCATTATTGTTAGTATTAATCTTTCTTACATACATTTCTAAATGTTTGCTACATTAATGGGCCACTAATTAAAAAAAATACTCCTCCCTATCTCAAAAATCAGGAAGATGGGAAAGAGGTTTCACAGATCTTTTACTTTGCTTCTATAATGAAGTCATTTTGAGATTGATGAGATTTTTTCCAACTTTACTCTTAGAACTTACATAATAGCAACAAGCATTTTATAGGAAGGTTTACTTTGTTGCTTTAGTGCACATTCTACATATGTAGTGCTGAGAATTAAGAAAAGGGAAGGGACAAAACCAAACAACCATCCTGATTGCTTGAAAATCATATTATTAAACAAAAGTCATATTTCACTGAGATGCTTAAAGATAATAAATTAATGCTACATTAATTAAGAAAGTTCCAAGTATTTAATGAATTAAGTATTTGAAATTTTAGAAATAATAGAAATAGAAATCACCTGTTGAATATTCAAGGAAAGTCACTTCAACCAACAGCTACTTTTATTTTGTGGATCTATCTGCAGGGGAAGTGGGAGGAAATGAGAGAGAGAGAGAGAAACAGAGATGATAAAATTAAATCTCTACCTTGTTAGTTATTCAGCTACTTCTCTTTGTCTATAATTATACTGACAGCTAATCTTTTTTCTCTAAGCCTAGCTTAATGTTTGCTTTTCAGTAGTGTGTTTTATAATAAAATGAATAATAAATAGATATTTATCAGTTTTTATCTAGGGGCTTGCAGTCTTGGAGCAAGCACATTAGATTGGTTGGTTGGTTGATGATAGACAGACAGACAGAAAGACAGATATGATTTTAGTTCACAAACTTGTAAAATGTTGAAGGAAAATGTGAATCAAGATTTAAAACAATTAATATTATGTAGGCACCTATTTAGTAGCTTGGCTACTTTGAACTCTATAGCTATTTGTATTCCTCAAGACCTACGTAGTTTCATTTAAATAAAAATAAATAATTTCACATAATGCTATGTTGAAACTATTTTCCATATTTTTTTCAGTTTCATTCAATTGAGTGAAAAGAAAAATGCCTCAACATATCAAATTAGGATTTCTGTGGAATTTTCATGGTGGGAAAAGAAGGCTTAAACTTACCTCAGTTATGAAGATGCCAGTTGTTGTTTGTGAGAATCTGACCATTAATCATTGAAGTCCAGAAAAGATTTTCATGAATATTTTTCCCATGATGACTTTTTTCCCAATGTTGGGAGACATGGGTAGCTAAGATACTGCAGAATAAGTAATCAAGAGATATAAAACAAAAATACAAAACATACCACCCTTAGACTTTCTTGCAACAGAAAGGTAAGTTAAATAATCACAAAACAAATAAATATACAAAGTCTGAAAGCTCTGACAATAATACAAAAATAAGAAGACACTTTCATGAGGAAGAGGGCTTTTTGAGCAAAACAGATGTGCAATTTTGGCACCATGTTTATAGTTCCCAACAAAAATTGCACCTATGCAGATGTTAATCAAAACTCTGTTCTGAATATCAATGCCATTAAGTAAGTATAGAATAGAATACTGTCAGACGAGCTTTCCTAATCTAACAGAAAAGTAAAGACAAAAAATGTATTTGCTTATATGAAATCAGAAGTTGCAAACTCTGGAATCATGGTATTCAAGTCTGATAAATTCAGAATTTCCAAATAGCAAGGTAGCCCTTTAGGTATTGCTCCAAGGGCTCCAATTACAATTGGGATAACACACGATTTCTTTTTTCAAGGTCACTCAACTTCCCGATACTTTGGGATTTTTTTCTTATTATTATTATTATTATTATTATTATTATTATTATTATTATTATTATTATTATTATTATTATTATACAAAAAAAAAACAATGTACACAGCAAACGAGATAACTATGCTAGATTTTGTATCATAAATCACCAGTCGAATACTAGTCCCAAGCATTTAGGACTGTGTGATGTATTGGTAGATTATGCAAGCAGATCCCAGTAAGGTGGCCTTCTGCAGCTGACCAATGGTGATTTTGTCAGCACCAATTGTTTTTAAGTGCTTGTCTAGGTCTTTAGGCACAGCAGTAGGTGTGCTGAGTACCACTGGAACCACCTGCACTGGTTTATGCCAGAGTCTCTGAAGTTCGATTCTCAAGTCCTGATATCTGATGATTTTTTTCATCATTTTTTCATGTTGTTTCTTGTTGATTCTGCTGTCAACAGGTATGGCAATGTCAATGATCCACCCTTTTTTCTTCTCCATATTTGTGATATCTAGGGTGTTGTGTTCCAAAACTTTATCAGTCTGTATTCGGAAGTCCCTCAGTAGTTTTGCATGCTCATTTTTGACCACTAAGGTGAATACAAAGAAGAAAGGCAGTTTGAATTGCTTCCATTGCATTTCAAACTCCAAGAGGTTGGTGGGAGGAGCTGCTGGCTGCTTGTGAGGAGGCAGAGGGTGAGTACAAAGGAGAAAGATAGCAGCCCGCACACCTAACAGCGCATGAAACATATAACTATAAACCAAAAATACCAATAATACATTTAGAGTTAGTGCACTTGAGATTGTGATTTTATTTTATTTCAGAATGACTGGCTTAGTTCAGTGTAATACTTGCCTTACAGAGTACTTTTGCAGTACTCTTTTCAAATTTGGACACTGTCCTCTTTGTAAAAAAATTATCAGTCTACATGGACAGATTACCTATCTAGAAACTCTAATCTGTGCTCTCCAAGCAGAAATTAGGTGCCCAATCCAGCCATCTATTGAGCTGCCATGCTACCAGCCCCCACTACCACAAAGATCCTACAGAAAAAGGGCATTATGGAAAACCATGGGATCTGGCAGGATGAGAGCTATGGACCATAAACACAAAGCTTTTGCTGTGTCCCAGCATAACAGATACAGTGCCCTTGCTGACCTTAATAGGGACACTAAAGTGACAGGTCAAGGTAGTTGTGATAATGATAACTCAAATAAGCCAGGGATCATGGTCCTAGAGGAAGAACTTACTTTGGAAAGGAGAAAGTATGAATCAGGTATTACATACCAGTCATACAAGAAGAGCAAGACATCCAAAAAGAGAAGCCACCTTCTGGTTGGGGACTCAATTGTAAGGGATGTAAATTTAGGAAAGGGTATGGAGGCTTTGAAAGAGGTCAGGTGTCTGCCAGGTGCTACTGCTAGCAGAGACAAGAGGTGTATTCTTAAAATAGTCAAGAATGCCAGTAAGGACTGTGATGCTGATGCTATTATACATCTTGCTACAAATGATCTGTCCCAGAAGGATGTACTTCCTGTTCAGAAAGACTTCCAGAGCTTGGAGTATGAACTTAGTAATACGGGCTGTAGGCTTATCTTTTCAGAGGTTCTACCAGTATACAAGGAACAAAAAGGGAAAGGCTGGAGTGTAGCAGAGTTTAATGTGTGGCGAAAGAAGTGGTACAAAAGGGAAGGCTTTGGTTTTATTAGTCATAATATCTGCAGCTGGTCCAATGAAAAACTGTAGAAAAGAGATGGTTTGCATCCATCAAAGAAAGGGACTGAGTTACTTGGCATTAAGTAACTTTCCCCAAGTTCCATTGAAGACTTCAATATCTTAATGCGGTAACTATATGAGTTAACTCACAGATTTCCTGGATAAACATTTAAAGTGAACAGTGGGGACAGAGAATTAATGGATTCAGAACATTTCTGTCCCCAGCAACCTAAAATTAATAAGGATACCAGTGCATGCAAAATAGATGTTTGTGCAGGTAAGATTATCAACCTTGATGCCAACCAAAACCAAGCATTTAATAGTGAGTGCCATACCATGTGCACTAATCAAACAGGTGGCAAGAAAGTAGGGACAGGCAGGTACAACACAGGCAGGGATGGGATCCGACTGGTATAACTACCATCTCTGTTGCTCTGCGTTGCGTGTGCATGTACATGCGCTTGCGCTTGCGCGCACGCGCACACGCGCACGAGTCACAAGAGTCACATGAGTGCAATTTAGGTCCTGCTGAGCTGCCCGGACAGCTGAGTAGTGCTGTGTGCAAATGCACAGAGGTTGGAAAAGCCCTTTTCCCTGCTTTTTCAACCGCAGCTGTGTCACGCAAAGCAGCTGCGGTTGAAAACACAAGAAATAAAGGTCAGGTAAGAGCCTGGGCAGGCGGGTGGGCCAAAACAGCAGCAGACATATAACCGGTTCTATGTATGTTCTTTGTTTGCTGCTTTTCATAGCAACCAGTTCTACAGAAGTGGACAAAACCGGTAGAATCCCACCACTGAACACAGGTTATGTATATAATAAACACAGTGTCAGACATAAAGATCTCAAGTGCCTATATGCAAATGCACAAAGTCTGGGGAACAAACAGGGTGAACTCGAACTATGAATACATGAAGGTAGATATGATATAGTTGGAATAACAGAAACTTGGTAGGATGAAACCCATGATTGGAATATACTGGAGAAGGGTACAAACTGTTCAAAAAAGCCAGATCCCATAAAAGAGGAGGTAGAGTTGCACTGTATGTAAATGACCACTATATTACTACAGAAATGCATGAAACCAAAGATGAAAACCTCCTAGAATGCATATGGATCAATATAAAAGAAAAAAAGAATGACATGGCCATAGGTGTATATTATAGGCCACCCAATCAAGCAGAAAAAATAGATGTCCTTTTTGCCAAGCAACTAACAAACATATGCAGGAAACACACAACAATAGTAATGGGAGACTTCAATTATCCTGATATCAATTGGAAAATTAATTCTGCACCAAGTGAGAAATCAAATAAGTTCCTAACCAACCTAGCTGACAACTTTGTTGTCCAAAAGGTAGAGGGTGAAACTAGTGGGACAGCCATACTGGACTTAATTCTTACAAACAGTGAAGAAGTGATAGAGGGAGTTGAAACTACAGGAATCTTGGGTGAGAATGACTATATCATTCTACAATTCAATATAACACAAACACAAGCAATAGAACATAATGACACTAGAGTCTTGGATTTTAAAAGAGCTGATTTTAATAAACTCAGAGAGAACTCGGGAAAGATTCCATGGATGAAAATCCTAGAGGGGAAAACAACTCAAGAATCTTGGGAAACTCTGAAAAGTATGATCATAGAAGCATAGACCAGCACAATACCACTGAGAAAGAAAACAAGAAATCCAAGATGAAACCAGCATGGTGGCACAAAGATCTCTCTGGCAAATTGGAAGGAAAAAGGGAAAAGTAAAAATGGAAAGAAGGACATACAACTAAGGCAGAATATCAGCAGATAGCCAGAATTTGCAAAGACGAAGTCAGGATAGCAAAGGCTCAGAATGAACAAAGACTTGCAACAAAAGTCAAAGATAACAAAAAAAAGTTTCTTCCAACATATAAATAACAAGAAAAAAATCAAGGAAACAGTCAGTCCATTAAATCAAGAAGATGGCAAGGAAGTAGCAGGCAACAGAGAGAAAGCAGAACTGCTTAACTCATTCTTTGCATCAGTCTTCATGCAAAAAGAAGCTATAGCTCAACCCACCAAAAACATAACTGTAAAAGACAGACCAGAAATAAAAGTTAAAATAAGCAAAAAAAAAAATATTAAGAGAATACCTGTCTGATCTTGATGAACACAAATCACCAGGGCCTGATGGATTACATCCCAGAGTTTTAAAGAACCTGGCAGAGGTCATCTCAGAACCACTGCATATTATCTTTCAAATATCCTGGAGCACTGGGGAACTACAGAGGACTGGAAAAGAGCTGATCTTTTTTGATCTTCAAAAAAGGAAGAAAAAAACAGACCCAGGAAACTATAGACCAATCAGCCTAACATCAATACCCGGGAAGATACTGGAAAAGTTAATAAAAAAACAGATCTGCCAAGATCCAGAAACAAGTAAAGTAATAACTAGCAGTCAGCACGGGTTTGTTAAGAACGGATCATGCCAAACCAATCTTATTTTATTCTTCAACAAAGTGACTAAATTAGTAGACCAGCAAAATACTGCGGATATAATATATTTAGATTTCAGCAAGGCATTCGACAAAGTAGACCATAACCTACTTCTTAGTAAGCTAGAAAAAAGTGGAATAGATAGCACCACCAGTAGAAGGACTCACAACTGGCTGACAAACCATACTCAATGAGTAGTCCTTAATGGGTCTAAGTCTACATGGAGGGAAGTAAGCAGTGGAGTGCCACAAGGTTCCGTCTTAGGCCAAGTACTGTTCAATATCTTGAATAATGACTTAGATGAGGGAATAGAAGGGGAACTTACTAAATTTGCAGATGATATTAAGCTGGCAGGAGTCTGCCTTATCTACATTTCTTTATAAAATACATAGAAAAAATCTTTTTTCAGGGAAATTCACTTTGGGTTAGTGTTAGGCCTATATAAATTGATACTTATAATATAAGTATCAATTTATAAATACTAATATAAATATAAATATTATAATATAAATACTATATAAAATGATACTAAGCTGGCAGGAATGATGATACTAAGCTGGTAGGAATAGCTAACACCCAAGAAGATAGGCTTAAGATCCAGATGGATCTTGACGGACTAGAACACTGGGCCATATCTAACAAAATGAAATTCAAAGTAGAGAAAAGTAAAGTCCTACACTTAGGCAAGAAAAACCAAAAGTACACATATAGACTGGGTGAAACCAGGCTCAATAGCAGTAACTGTGAGAGGGATCTTGGAGTCTTAGTGGACAACCAGCTAAATATGAGCCAGCAGTGTGCAGCAGCAGCAGCCAAAAAAGCTAATGCAATCCTAAATTGTATTAACAGAGGGATACAATCAAGATCAAGGAAAGTACTAATACCACTCTATAAAGCCTTAGCAAGACCACCCCAAGAGTACTGCATCCAGTTTTGTTCACCACATTATAAAAAAGATGTTGAGACTCTAGAAAAAGTACAAAGAAGAGCAGCCAGGATGATTAAGGGACTGGAGACTAAAACATATGAAAAACAGTTACAGGAACTGGGCATGGATAGTCTAGTGAAGAGAAGGACCAGGGGAGATATGATAGCAGTCTTCCAATATTTGAGGGGCTGCCACAGAGAGGAAGGTGTGAAGCTATTATCTAAAGCACCTGTAGGTCAGACAAGGAATAATGGATGGAAACTGAACAAGGAGAGATTTAACCTGGAAATAAGGAGAAACTTTCTGACAGTGAGACCAATCAACCAATGAAACAGCTTGCCCTCGAAAGTTGTGGGAGCACCATCACTTGAGACTTTCAAGAAGAGGTTTTATTTATTTATTTATTATTTTATTTATTTATTTTTGTCAATTGCTTACAAGATAATAGGTATAAGTAAAAACATAGTTATGAATACATGGATACATATAAGAAAAATAAAAAAAATAAAAGAAACAATAGGACAGGGATGGTAGGTGGATGGTAGGTAGATGGTAGTAGATTGGACTGCCATTTGTCAGAAATGGGGTAGGGTCTCCTGCTTGGGCAGGGGATTGGACTAGATGACCTACAAGGTCCCTTCCAACTCTGATTATCTGTTATCTGTTATCTACTTTTTCAGGCTTATGATCCCACCAGTTCTTTACTACAGGCAGATGGTAGTTGTAACACAAGTTCCAGGGGACCATCTGAGCAACTGTGTTGTGACATTGTAATCAGTCTGAGCGATTGTCTTGCAACAGCTCAGTATGAAATTGATGATTTCGTCTGCTTCTTTGCAGAGTCTGCATTTGGGGTCATCAGCAGATTCATCCTTTACTTGCATTTGTTCTTATGGCTTGTTCTTGGGCTGCAAGATTTAGGCCTTCTGTCTCTTTCTTCAGTGTTCTGCTGGTCAGCCATAACCAGGTTTTTTCGTTATCTACTTTTCCTTGGATGTTTTCAGGGAACTGTCCATGCAGTGCTTTGTTACATCAAAGGAAAAGTAGATGATGATGATGATGATGATGATGATGATGATGATGATGATGATGATGATTTTGAAGCAAGTAATCGATTCACAGAACTAAGAAACCAGCATCTTCCCAAGGTTAGCTTATTAGACAGACAGTTGGTTGATCTAAAGACCAGAGGTGTGTGTGTATGGCCTCTTTCAGTAACTCAGCTAAGGTTCAAAGCAAAAGGTTTTCTCTTTCTACCAAATTAACAGATACATGATACAAACTTCATGTTCTAAAGAAGCACTGGGATGAGTTATTGTTAACTGTTTAGCAGAGGATAAGGTAAATAGAGAATTCTATTGAGGATGCCATGGATATTTAGTCCATTTCCCAGTCCTCTGTAAATTGGATAACCTGAGAAATGAGTCTCCCGTTCTTCCCTATTTCATATTGGCTAAAGATTCCTGCTATATGTTTCTTCTTCAATCAGAGTTCTTTGGGTTTCAAAATGGTTATGTTGCTGTTAAGGACAGTTCTTCTTTTCTTTGGTGAGTTTTTCGGTATCTCTGGGTTACAGGACCCTGGGCCTGCAAGATATTGAGATAATAGGACTGTTGCTTAGGATTATCAATAATTGTTTCTTTGTTTGAAAGTCTAGAGGGGTTTCACTGAGGTGAAATGGTATAACATGAAGAATTAATCCCCTGGCTTACTGGTGGTTTTGTCACAGACCTTGGGAAACAACAGGAAAGTGTGACTGGAGATGAAAACATGTTATGGTGCCACTATGATATAAATTGGGCTGTATACTTGAAACTTCTATTTCTTAGTAGCTTGTCTTTCCAAAAGTGTCATTCCTGATTCTAACTTAATTGATGGAGTCACTATCTAGTAGTGAAACTGAAAGCTCCAGGACTTTAAAAAAACACAACTATCAAAGTTGCTTACCATGTATGGGTTTCTAAACAGACTATTATGAGACATTTGAATAAAAATCTAGGTCCTAACCAAATCTAAAATAATATCCACTATTATTGTTTTTTACCGTAAAAACTTTTTTATGAGCATATTCAATAACTATTTGCTATATGACTAGTGATCAGATTAATGAAAAGTCATGCTAAAATGATCAGCCCCTTTGCAGGCAGAATTAATGAAAGAACAATACATATAAACAGGGAGGCATTCCATTCTAGACTTGTTGTGTTGTGTCAAAGATGTTCATAAAAACACACAGAAGATAGGAACACCTAGGGAAATGTCTCTTCAGAGACATTCCAAATCAGTCTCTTTAAAAGCCAAAACAAATGGATTGACCAAAGATAAATTATATATCATAAGGCATAAGAGAAAAGTATTAATCTATAATAATGAGGTAGCGATATAAGTAAAGAACAGGTGTGTGTACATGACATAAATTAAGGTTATGAAAAAAGATCTTGCAAACTGTAAAAATAAGAATGCTTTTAACCTTCTCTTGTTTTCTTTTTTTTTCTTTTCTTTTTCTTTCTTTTCTCTTCTTTTCTTTCCTTTCTCCTTTTCTTTCCTTTTGTTTATTTGTGTATGTATTGTTGGTTGGTTTTAATTGTAAAAACTAATAAACTATATTTTTTTAAAAAAAGCCAAAACACTCAGAATGAAGTGATCTATGAATAGAGTACTCTTGAATTAGGACAGTCATCATAATAGCAATTGAATGTATGTCTCATCCATCCACTAGAAATATTGCATCTTTAGAGAAAAGTTGTTTGCTTCAGGAAGGGAATACAATAAAAACTATGGAAATAAATTCTATATCACATTATTTAATGAGAAGGACATTTTCAAATTGCAAGATAATAACAAGCACAGCAGTAGTGGGATTCAAATTTTTTACTACTGGTTCTGAGGGCATGGTTTGGTGGGTGTGGCAGGGGAAGGATACTGTAAAATCTCCATCAGAGGTGGTATTTGCCAGTTTTCCAAACTACTCAAAATTTCTGCTACCGGTTCTCCAAAACTGGTCAGAACCTGCTAAATACCACCTCTGAAGCATAGGAAATGCCAGGAAGCATTCAACAAATCAGAATTAATAGAGTGTGAAATTTGCTCAACTCCAATAGTTCCCATAGGACAAAACGTTTCAGCTTGTGACTTATCAATCATCCAGCATCATAATAGAAGGAAAGACATTCTAATAAGAGGCCACCACAGAATCTATGTTTGTTGCATTTGAAATTAGAAATATATTCAACAATTTTTGTTCTTTAAAATGATAATGATAAAATAAAATTATAGTTTTCTCCCTTTGGCATGTACTGTATGTATCATAATTTTTAAAAAAACATTATTCACTAGCATTTTATTCAATTGACATTATGTCTGGAACAAAATTACCAGCTCTTGAAAATTCTCATTGTTAAAAATACATTTCATTTAGAAAATAAAAAATTATTGATTGACAATATATGGATATAAATATGGAAACATTATTATTGCAAAACTGCTCCTTAAGGTATATGACTTTTAAAGTCTCACACTCCTTTTAAGGTAAGATGCTGAATTTAGATGAGTAATTATTCATTTTCAAAACAAAGTGGTATTCAACTGTGTTTGTTTCCTAGATTAAATGACCTTGACCCTTATGAACAGATAGTTGAGGCTAATCCAATGTATAGTGAAATCTTTTGTCTAGAAAAGAAACAGCAAGTGCAGAATTTAAAGCACAACATGATCTGGTAATCAGAAGGCTGAATTAGAATTAAGGGAGAGCTACAGTTCAAAACTTTTCAGTCAGGGAGGCTCACTGGGTGATTTTAGACAGTCACTGTCCTACAGGGTGGAATTTGGAAAAGGCAAAAAGTATATTCAGTACATAGACTCTGTGGTGACTTCTCTCCTATGGAATAGCTTGCTTCCAAAAGTGAGATTGATAGAGAGAGGGAAGATCTCTTACCAATGTAAATAAATAGAGAAGCATGGCTTAAGTCCATAGATTTACAGAAACATCTAAGGCAGCCCCTACCCAGAGAGAGAAATACACCAATTTACATGAAGGGAAGAGGTGGGGGGATCACATACTCAAGCCTGTAAGATCTGAGAGATTGATGATAGGGAAATGGTGTTCATAATGCAACAAAGATCTCTCTCAATCTCATAGCTCTCTCAAACTTTCAAGACATTATGACTGGACTAACCAAATCATTCTGGTTTTAGTCATTGTGGCTATCAGCCATTGAATTTCATACTCACTCTCCCTCCCCCTCTACTGTCTTACCTAAATGTCATAAAAGTTGAGAAAACTTCCCCACAACACTTTATAGTTATACATACATGTACACAATAAACAATGAGAAAATTTTGTCAAATCAATGTACTCCAATTTTAACAAATGCAAAATATACTTGACATACTACTTATGATTTAAATATTAAATTAATCCTTCAGAAAATATTGATTCCATTTTTGGCAGAACTATTGCAAGAATATTTTAAAATGAATGGTGATGTAAGAAATGTGAGTACTCTTTGACTAATATGATTTGATCATGTTTCCTTACGGTTCTCTTTTCATAAAAAAATTAACACAGTTTGAAGGAAGAACACCATCTTGAAAATATACATGTGATTTATTATAATATATTCCAAAAATAAGAAATTTTACATTTCAGGAATAACTTTTGATTCTGTTGAATCTGGCTTTGATTGAGAACATTACCTCATGGGAATGAAGAAGGACGACTTTAATTGTCAACAAGTAGATTCAAGACATGGATTCTCGGTCAATCTATGATATATAATATTGTAGAAATGAGAAGATAGAGCATTATGCCTTTACATGATTGAGATTTAATTTAATTAAACAGTTTAGCTTGCAATATATTACTATTTTTTACTGGGACTTGTAACATGGATACTTTTTTATAATTTATTTTTATTATATTATTGTATTATTTATCCTTGTTACTTTCTTATAAAAATATATACATATTTTTAAAATATTTTAAAAATTAACAAAGTTTTTTTTTTTTTTTAAAAAAAAGAACTGATGGATTACTTAGGTTTGTAAAATCATAACAGTTAAACAAAATTGGTTCAGACTTGCCTGCTTTGAATGAGATAAATCAAAATCTGTTCTGACTTGTCCCTTTTCAATTCATAGTTTAGATTTAATCTATTAGATTAAACAATCTAATTTTTGGTAAGCTAGAAAAAGGTGGGATAGATAGCACCACCACCAGATGGATTCGCAACTGGCTGACAAACTGTACTCAACGAGTAGTCTTTAATGGGTCTAAGTCTGCATGGAGGGAAGTAAGCAGTGGGGTGCCACAAGGTTCTGTCTTAGGCCCAATACTCTTCAATATCTTCATTAATGACATAGACAAGGGAATAGAAGGAGAACTTACCAAATTTGCAGATGATACTAAGCTGGCAGGAATAACTAATACCCCAAAAGATAGGCTCAAGATCCAGATGGATCTTGACAGACTAGAACACTGAGCCATATTTAACAAAATGAAATTCAATGTAGAGAAAAGTAAAGTCCTACACTTAGGCAAGAAAAACCACAAGTACACATATTAGCAACATCTGCAACAGTTAATGGAAACTGGTGGTGGTCTATTAAGAGATTAGACACCTCTCATGTTTAGTCCTCTGATGTGGGTGGAAGTGGGCATTGGCTCAAGGCATCTGCATGGATGAGGTGCTTGCCAGGGTGATAGGTCAATGAATAGGAGTATGCTGCTAAAAATACTGCCCACCTTGTCATTCGTGGAGATAGGACCTGTGGTGTTTGCTTGTCACCCACAAAAAATCCCAACAGGGACTTGTGGTCAGTGACCAGTTCAAATTTGTGACCATACAGATATTTGTGCAAATGTTTGATGCCTGTGATAGCTGCCAGGGCCTCCTTATCTATCTGACTATAGTTCTTTTCAGCAGGTGTGAGGATCATTGAGAAGAAAGCAATAGGGACTTCAGAGCCATTTGGCATTTTATGGCTTAAGACTGCTCCTATTCCATGAAGAGAAGCATTGCATGCTAGTACCAGGGGGAGATATTCATTGAACTGAATTAGCATACTGTCTGATGTGAGCAAATCTTTAACAGTTCTGAAAGCATTGGCCTCCCTTTCCCTCAAACCCAGGGAGTTCCTCTGTCTAGAAGTCTATATAAGGGTTCTGCAGTGGAGGCTTTGTGAGGAATAAAAATGGTGTAAAAATTTAACAGTCCCAAGAAGGCTTGCAATTTGGTTTTGCAGACTGGGGTAGGTGCGTCCTTGATGGTTTGAACCTTGGATTCAGTTGGATGTAATCTGGCTGCATTGATGAGGAACCTTAAAAACTCTACTTGGGACATCTCTAGGTGACATTGGTTTTTCTTAATTTTAAAGTCAGCATTTTGAAATCTCCTGAGTACTATTCTCAAACTATTTAGCAAGCAGCCTCATCTCTGGCAGAAATAAGGATACCATCAAAGTATGGAACAACTTCAGGAATACCCTGTAACAGTTGCTCCATTAAACTATGAAATATTCCTGGGGCTACGCTGACCCCAAACTGCAGACGCCTACACATAAATGTGCCTCTATGTGTAACTATCGTTTGGTCCTCCATGGTGGTATCATCCACTGGGAATTGTTGATAAGTCTGTGCCATGTCTAACTTGGCAAAGATATTGCCATTACCCAGGGAGTGCAGCAAATGTTGCACCACAGGTACGGGGTATGCATTTTGTTGAAGAACTCTATTAGTTGTGCACTTATAGTTGGCACAAATTCTCACTGACCCATCAGATTTGGATAGTAAAACAATACTCCCCCTTCATAGGGAACTTCTGTGGGGTTTCCTTGCTCAGGACTGGCTTTGCCTGAATCTTGTCAACTGGCAATATCACCCTACAGACAATGGCTAGGTGGTCTTTCTTTCCACAGCACTGAGAGTTTGTGCTTTTAAGCCTGCAAGACTGCCTGTAGATGATTTCCGCCGCAGCCTATGCTGGTTGCTGATTGGGAGTTTTTATTACTAGCCCATTTGTTACCTTTCACTGTCTTGAGGCAGTGAATGTCCTCATCAATTATCTCATCATCTTCACCAGAGACTTCCTCTTTGTGAATGGCCAATGGCTTTCTCCCCCCAGTCTGGTTGCTTGCAACTTGTATTTCTATAATTGATTTATTTGACAGTTCTGTGGTGCAAGCCTCATCCCAGTCCAAGATTAACACTACAGAGGGATTTCTGCAAAATGAAATATTAAAATCACATGTTCAAAATAAACAAACAAAAATAAGTGAAAAATTAAGGATGTACCTTGAAGAAATCTATTTAATCTCCTTATAAGCCATATTTATTTATTAGCTAATGTGAAATCATGTTAAAGTGAACTTGACTACCTGAAAATCAATAAAGTCATGTTCTCTTCATATGCTAAATAATAGTAATGGTTCCATTAATATATTGACTCTCTCCATGCCTGTGGTTTGTATATTTCACTTTTTAATACATTTTAATTTTTAATACTGATTATTTTACATTTTTATAACGATTGTACTTAGGGACGCATTAGCTCACTGGCTAAGATGCTGAGCTTGTTTGAAAGCATTTAAAAATGCAAGTAGAAAAATAGGGGCCACTTTGATGGGAAGGTAACAGCGTTCTGTGCACCTTCAGTGTTTAGTCATGCTGGCCACATGATTACGGAGATGTCTTTGGACAGTACTGGCTCTTTGGCTTTGAAACAGAAATGAGCACTGCCCTTTAGAGTTGGGAATGACTAGCATATGACTAGCACAACCTTTACCTTAATGATTGTACTTATATAATTGTTATTTTTATTTGATTGTTGGTATACTATCCAGAGTCACTTCTTGTAAGATGGGCAGCTACACAAACTTGATACATAAATATAAATATATAAAATCCTGTTGGCCCCAGTACCACCTTTTTTTGAAGGGAAAATATATACCTCAATTATCAGCAGACAAGGAATGTTCTGCAACAACAACAGCAACTTGGATACACAAGGGGCACTTTTGGGAGATAAGTAGGCAGCTTCTGTAGCTTCATACACCCTCAGATTATTGACATATTGCCCACTTGTGTTGTCCTCTAATTAGGAGCTTCAACTTTTCTAAGGTTTACTATGGGTATGCACACAGCCTTCTACTTATCTCTGCATATAAATATATATCTACAATGCTATTTTTAAAGTCAATATTAATATGAAAAACACTGAGAAGAGGTAAAAAAAACAGTAAGCAAACTAAATTAAAAGCATGAGATAAGAAAAATGTTTTTTTCTCCATGTTCTGTTTTTTGAAATCATTCTTCCTTTCATCACATTACTAGCCTGAATTATCTTCCATGGAGATAATTTTTATTCTTCTGCCTTCTTCCAGCATATTCATATCTAAGTCTCTCCTTTATGGTCCCTGTCTTTGCTTGTTTTTTTTTTTTAATAGAAGTTTCTAGTCACAGTAACTTTCAATGCAAAACCCTCTTCCTTGTACATATACTGGACTATGTTCTCATGATATATATCCTCCGAATTTTATTATATCTATGAACAAGCTTTGATCCACAAACTTTAATATTCTCAAGAATATTGATAATGCATGCCCTAAATGAACACATTTTCCTGTTGACAGTGTGATGCAGCACCAAACTGTTGTTAACAATAAGCTTTATTGACATTATCACTTCTCAAAGGCAAAGTATCCTGAATTACAATGTCTTTCCAAACACAGAGACAACTAGATTCATCTGTAGTCTTATCTATAAACATTGTCAGTTGTAAAATAATTCAGTCAATGTTAAATTTTTATTCATCCTAATTGTTTAATAGTAATTAAATAGTTAAATGTATTCAGTGATTAAATATATGCTCATCTGGAAACTCTAAACCCTATTTAGCAAGTCTGTTTACCAGTCTCACAAAGGTTTTCCTTTTAATACAGTAGCAAATTACTCACTAAAATTTGTAAGTTTTGATAAAAAGATTGTTGAATCCCATCAAAGTACATTTTAGTGTTTTTCTACCACAGTATCCACATCTTACCTAGTATTTATATTAAATTTCCACTTCGCTCTTTTTGAGGATCTCATGAATTGATCATACCAAATATGATCTTCTATTTATGCTTTGCAATTAATCATCATTGTTTCCATTCATGTCCTCAGCCAATATGCTTTTAATGGTAGGTTTAATGCATTTATTCCTAAATACATTAAACGATTTTAAAAAATTACACATTATTGTCTTACAATCTGTTCAATGCTGAACAATTCATTAAACATGCCATTTGCTCTCACTTGTCATTCTTAATGCTGTCAGCCATTAACTTTCAACTTTGTATTTGCACAAAGCACTCAAGTCTATTCATTTTACCAAACAGTTTTCTAAATTTTTCAGTTATACACATTGTGGAATACTAAAAAAAATCTCTCTGGCGTATATCTTATCTGGGATAAAACCATACTGCACTTTCCAAAATTATGCATATGTGCATGGACTACCAGTGAAGACAAACAAGCTCTGCATAACCAATCAAGTAGTCTAAACAAGAACCCACCAAGACCAATCCTACCAACACTGATAGGGCAAGCCACTAATAAAAATAAGAGCAAATCTCCACTCCCTTCTAGCAGTGATTAGATTACTTAGTTTGGTAATGAAATGTCTACAAGAAATCATCAGGCTCAGAGAGTGTCAATATTTTGTATGTTGTTAAGCCTCTATATTTTGAAACAGAACCATTACAAATATCTTTTCCAGTATACTTAACAAACTGAATTAATATGCCTGTAGATTTTTGTTGACTCTTCCTGTCTTTTCTTTACTAACAACATTCTTCCATTTATCAGGTGTAGATTCCAATTTTGATCACCACAATACAAAAAAGATACTGAAACTTTAGAAAGAATGCAGAGAAAAGCAAAAAAGATGATTAGGGGGTTGTAGGCCAACACATTTAATGAACATTTGCAGGAACTGGATATGTCTAGTCTAACCAAGAGAACAACAAGGACTGAGATGATAGCAACCTTCCAATATTTGAGGGACTATCACAAAGCACTATTCTCCAAAGCACTTGAAGGCAAGATAAGAAGTAATGGATGAAAACTTATCAAAGAGAGATCAAACATAGAAAAAGAAAAATTTTACTGACAGTAAGAACAATAAAACAGTGGAAGGATAGCCTCCAGAAGCTGTGGAAGTTTTTTAGAAGAAATTGAACAGCCATTTGTCTGACATGGTATAGGGTCTCCTGCTTGAGCAAGGGGTTGGAATACAAGACCTCCAAGGTCACTTCCAATTCTGTTATATGGTTGCTTACAAAATTGTTAACCAGTCACATAAAGTAGGTATGTCCATATTTAACATTTCTTGAGCTACACTGTCTACAGCTGCAGTCTTACCATTTTTTAATGTTATTGCAACATTTTTATTTCCTTTTATATTTTTTCTTGGAAATTAATATTTATAAAATTCATTTCAGTTACATTGTTAAATATATCCCTATTATTATTGTACAAGTACTAAATACTCTTTCCACAATTCCTCACCTCAATTTTATTCCAAATTGTTTCATCATTTTTATTTTAGTCTTCTTTACCCACTTTCAAAACAATATTTTTTTCCTATCAAAATAACTCTTCATTTGGTTATTTTTAATCATCCATTGTTTTGATTTCCTTCTTTGCAACTATTTTTCTCTTTATGCACATTATATACTATCCTTCTTTCTTCCTTATTGTTTATAATAATCATGTTTATAGTATGCATTTTATCTCATCCACAATCTCTTTGACTTCATTTCCATCAACAAATTGTAATGACAGACACAGACTTCAGAGGATAATTAGGACTGCAGAAAAAACAATTACTACCCACCTGCCTTCAATCGAGGACCTGTATACTGCATGAGTCAAAAAGAGGGCTGTGAAAATATTTACAGACCCCTCACATCCGGGACATAAACTGTTTCAACTTCTTCCCTCAAAATGACGCTATAGAGTACTGCACATCAGAACAACGAGACACAAGAACAATTTTTCCCCGAAAGCCATCACTCTGCTAAACAAATAATTCCCTCAACACTGTTCAACTATTTACAAAGTGTAAACTACTATTACTGTTAATCTTCTCATCACTCCTTATCACCCATCCCCTCCCACTTGTGATTGTAGGACTGTAACTTTGTCATTTGTATCCTTATGATTTATATTGACTGTTTCCTAGTATGATTTCATTGTTGATTGTACCCTATGACTATCATTAAGTGTTGTACGTTATGATTGTTGATTCTTAACGAATGTATCTTTTCTTTATGTATACTGAGGGTATTTACACCAAGACAAATTCCTTGTGTGTCCATCACACTTGGCCAATAAAGTATTCTATTCTATTCTATTTTGAAATTCTGCAAAATAAAAGCATCCTCCTCTGGAAAAAGAAAAACAACAACAACAACAACAAATTACTGTACAAAGTGGAATAGTATAACACTAAGACAAAACATATGAAGAATTAAAAGGAGAACAAAACAATTTGGTTAAGAGTTATCTTTTTGTGAAAATCAGCTGGTAGGAGATAGGTAGATATAGAGATAATTGATATATAGATGATAGATAGAAAGACAGATGGCAGGCAGGCAAGCAAGTAAAAGCCAGCAAGATATATTTCTTTACAATAGCAAGCAATCATATAAAAAACAATAACCACTTACTAAACAGTGTCAGGATATCAAAAATAAAAATAAATGGATAAAATACAGGTAAGTGGAAAATGTTTTTATTTCTGATTATATTAATGAATTTTACCAGTGTTATATGTATGTTGTGTAATACTTAATTTTATTTTATTTTTATTCTGTTGTTTTATGGAGATCTGATTATTTACTACTCTAAGATGTTCACACTAGAATGCCTTGTAAGAACATTTAAATAAAAATATAAACAAACATTTACATATATAGTAGTCTAAAACCATGCCATGACTGACAAAAAACAACAAGTAACCATCAGCAGATAGTTGCATTGTCATTTCACAAATTGCATTGGATATTAACTTGTTTTGGACGCTACTTGCTGTTGCACAAAATTCTGCCACATTTTACAAATTTAGAAATTGGGTCATTTTTGTTAATTATGTTGGGAACCATAATTGCTGCAATCAACTGAAAAATGCAGGTAGACATACTATAATATCCTTGGTGCTGTAAAATATATTGAAAATTCAAGTAGAATATGAGCAACCTTTGCTATCTTTCCAGAAGAGCAAATGCATTTCTGAAATCTATGTATTATCAGGATTCTGTATTACTCTAAATGGGAGAACATCAACTTTTATTTTTGTAAATGTTCTCCTGTGTATGGGTAGTAAAAGAGGAAAAATAGCTGACAGGTTCTCCTTG
The DNA here is from genome assembly GCF_049901735.1 of Notechis scutatus. NCBI lineage: Eukaryota > Metazoa > Chordata > Lepidosauria > Squamata > Elapidae > Notechis > Notechis scutatus. The sequence continues at coordinate 97,470,054 of NC_142010.1, forward strand.
GGGGCATATAAATTCCTTGCTTGTTTTCCTAGTTTGTAAAGCCAATTCTTCTGGATAATCTATAACCTTGATGTACTGCTTTGGTTTCATCTTGGCATGCCTATAGCCCAGAAAAATATAAATTCAGAAGGGAATTTACGATAATGAGAAGTACTGCCAATTTTCACCTAGACTGAAGTTTATCTAGGAATATGCATCCAAATAAACCATGTGGGAGATATTTATTGATCTGTTGGTAATTTCTAGCAAGTTTCTACCCTCTGAAGTTCAGCCTGAAAGTTGCATCTGGGAAAGAGTAAAACTGAACTACTTGCATTGATGAAATAATCCATAGTGGGATTAAGGACCAGATTGTACAATATATAAAATTTGTCTGAATTGTTGGTAAGTACCAACCAACTTATTGTAGGGATCAGGGAGACCAGAGTAGGTGCTGAAATCTTTGATCTATGTGAACTGCATATTTCATCTGAGTTTTTGTATTCTGAGAAAAGTGGAATATTATCTCAAAGTACCTGAAGCATTTTAACTGTTCTGTATCACGACCATTCATACACCAATTATGAAACTTAGAACTTTTTGGGAAAATATGAATTTATTTGTAGATGTTCTCATCACAATACTGTGCAGAAGCAAGCATACCTAGGACAATTTCAATATGTGACAAAAGCACCATATTATCATTATACAAATGGTTATTCCACCAAGCTAGAAAGACTACCAGATAGAATCTGAGGAATACATCCTATTTCATAGTGCCTATTAGCATAACATCATTTTTTTGTTGTTTTCATTCTGTCCCAGGCAATTTCCACATCTTATTTTTTTACATCTGCTTTCCAAATATTCTACTTTGTATGTGAGATTCACACTCTCTCTTCCTGAATGTATTTTACTTTCACTTTTTCTTTCATTATTTTCATTTCAGTTTTTTTTCTTAAGATCCATTTTTAACATTCAACACCACAGAAAATACTACTACCCTTCAAAAAGACCTTGACTATGTATCAGAATGGTCAAACAAATGGCAACTTCAAATCTCAACAAATAAATGCTCTGTCTTACATATTGGCAAAAAAAAATCAGAAAATAAAATACAAGCTGAATAGTCAAGACTTGTTGATATCCAAACTCCGTCAAGGACCTTGGAGTTCTCATCTCTTATGATCTAAGTGCTAGAGCCCACTGTAACGACATAGCCAAAAAGGCATTAAGAGTTGTTAACCTAATCCTAGGTAGCTTTTTCTCTGGTAATATCACACTACTAACTAGAGCATACAAAACATTTGCTAGACCAATACAGCTCATCAGTCTGGAACCCACATTATGTATCTGATATTAACACAGTTGAGAAAGTCCAGAAATATTTCACAAGAAGAGTTCTCCACTCCTCTACTTGTTGCAGAATACCTTATGCCACCAGACTTGAAATTCTAGACCTAGAAAACCTTGAATTACTCCGTCTTAAGTCCGATCTAAGTATAGTATATAAAATCATACATTGCAATGTCCTACCTGTCAATGAATACTTCAGCTTCAACCATAACAATACAAGAGCACACAATAGATACAAACTCAAAGTTAACCGCACCAAACTTGATTGCAGGAAATACGACTTCAGCAACAGAGTGGTCTATGTCTGGAATAGTCTACCTGACTCTGTGGTTTCTTCCCCAAACCCCAAAATCTTTAACCTTAGGCTGCCTACTATTGACCTCACCCCTTTCCTAAGAGGTCTGTAGGGGGCATGCATAAGTGCATCAAAGTGCCTACCGTCCCTGTCCTATTGTTTCTTTTTATTTTTCTTATATGTATCCATTTCATGTATCCATAACTATATTTATACTTATACCTATTATCTTGTAAGCGATTGACAAATAAATAAATAAATAAATAAATAAATAAATAAATAAATAAAATGTGTTCCACATTCAGAACTTTTCATCAAGTTTATATCCGTGAATTATCTCAGTTTCCCATCAGAAACAATCAACTCAATCAAGTTTTAAAATCCATATTCACTTATTTGCCTTGTACAAATAAACTTGTATTTTCTTAAATCAGGTAATAGAAGCTGTTTCTTTCATGACTTCTCTGTTCTCATTTATATTTGATTCTTCAAATGGTTGAGTCACTTTTTATGTATTCTCTCATCTTGTTCCTATCCATCCAGTCCTGTCACCTAACAGGGTACTTTCCTCAGTGTCCCCAACCTTTCGCGCGGTCCGGCTCGCTGGGCGCCCGCCCGGTCCTGCTGGGCGCGCTCTTTTTGAAAAGTGCTCCGGGACGGGGGGGTTGGTTCTCAAAAAAGCGGCGCTATGTTTCCGGGGAATGGTTTCCCGGAAAAGCCGGCGTGCGCCGCTCTTTGATGGCGTGCTTCCGTAGCAAGCTCCGGAAGCCTTTCCAACGTGGCGGCGCTAACTCACCCGGTGGCTGTTCCGGACAGACCGTCCGCGCTGGGGACCCCTGCTCCAGATCATATTAATTCAGAATGTTGCATACTTTTTCTTTCTCAATTTTATTCCTGTTTCTTCTGTTATCACCATTCACTAGAGTATAACTTGCAATTATCACCAACCTATGAATTCCTATTCTCATGTGCACCTGCAGCATTCCAGATAATAATTCATATTCTCCAAAATTCAGTTTACCTTTTCATTCATAATTAAACCAGTATCTCAATTTCTTTGCCTGCATTCATCATCTCCATTCCAGCAGATTATACCACCTTCATTCATTTCTATTACACCCTCTTTCTCTAAGTTTCATAAACATCCAATGAATCACTTTCTTTTTTGTTCATTAATTAATGCAATTGGCCTTTTCTTCTCTAACACCTCATGTTACAATCTTTAATATGATATTATCATCAACAGATAGGCTTCTAGACATTGACCTCCACCCCCATCATGGCTTTTGCTAACAAGGCTTCTGTATAATACTTTTGTTCAATTGGGATGTTATCTAAATTATCAGCTTTTGACAAAGATCATAAATTCACCCACCCAGAGTTGTTCTTGAGTTGAGCAGTGGCCAAATGAAATGAAATGAAAAAATAAATATATCAACAAAATAATTTCAGAAACCTCCATCTAAAATAGAACAAGGAAAAAACCATTTCCATAAGTTTTAACTCATATTTTCTTTTCACAGTATGATTTTCAGATTTGAAACATAACAGTTTAAGGCACTTAGAAGAAGATTAGGTTCCATAAACAGTATAGCATTTGAAGACATAGCAGCTTAAGTGTCAAATATAGTTAATACTTACACAAAGTTCATTATATTAATATGTGAACATCTATTAATATTAAATATTAATATTAAAAAGAATTCTGAATTGTGATAGTTCTTTTCTTCCTGCATTATCACTGGAATATTTTCTATCCAAAATGGAGCTTATTGCAATTTAGTTACTGTCATTGAAATGCTTTTATAGACTATTATATATTTAAACATATATGGTTTTTTTTAATTTGAAAGATTCCGTAGATAGAAATCCTAAAAGAAAAATAATTTAGGAAAATTAGAAAATTATGAAAAAATAAAATAAAATCCAAACTTAAATTTCTAAGAGAAAGAAAAATGGGAAACAGCTAATACAACTATCTTGATTGCATAAACAGCTGCCTGATAAACTAATAAACAAAAAAGGACAAAAGAGCACAAAACAAAAGCAGAACATCACGGAATAGCTGAACACTATAAAGATATAGTTAGAAAAACTAAGGGTCAAAATGAGTTGAGTTTTGTAGCAAATGCCAAAAATAACTCCCATCCCTTCAAAATATTGTTTTAGTATACATGGAGGAAGAGGAACATCAAGGAATCAGTTAGGTTGGAGAAGATGACAAAACAGTGACAGCAATAGAGAGAAAGCTTAAGAACTGCCTAATCCCTGATTTGCATCTGTCTTTGTAAAAGGATAAAGTAATCCAACCTGTCAAAAGCCACACATTGGGGGCAGAAAAGAAATGCAGGTCAAAATAGGTAAGGAATTGGTGAGAACACCTAGCTGCTTTGAATGAAATTAATTCTCCAGGACAGATGGATTATATCCCAGGGTGTTAAAAGAACTGGCAGATATGATTTAAGTTTTGATGGTCACAATGCAAGAAAGATGCTGAGGAATTGGAAAGAGTGCAGCAAATAGGTGAGGCTCTTGGATGTTAACTCCTTTGAATAACACTGAAAGAAACTGCTTTAAAAGGAGGAAAAAAACTTTGAAGAAACATAATAACAAAAGTCAATTGGTTCATTGACAGTACTGGACAGTACTGGAGAGGGAATAAAGAGATCCAAAGAGTTACAAATCTCTTTATAGACTTGTGTAGATTGTTACTTTGATTAGTTACTGTTGATATTAGTTTGTCGCTAAAGAGCATATACTGTAGAATGTAATGTACTTGATAAAACTAACTTTATTGATTTGACTCATTCAAATGAGTATTAAAATATTTAGGAGAAGGAAGAAGTAATTTATTTCTATATACAAGTAGTCCTTGACTTATGACCACAACTGAGCTCAAAATTTTTGTTGCTAAGAGAGACAATTGTTAAGTAAGTTTTGCCCCATTTATAAACTTTCTTGCCACAGTTGTTAAGTAAATCATTGCAGTTGTTAAGTTAGAAACATGGTTGTTAAGTGAATCTGGCTTCTCCATTGACTTTGCTGATCAGAAGGTCATAAAGATGATCACATGACCCTAAGACATTCATAAATATGAGTCAGTTGCCAAGTGTCTGACTTATTGATCACATGACCATGGGAATTGTTGTTCACTGGTAGCTGGTGCAGATGGCAGTGGAATTGGACAATGGAGAAGAATGGGGACCAGTCAGGGAGTCTGGAGAGGGCTCAGATGAGGGTCCTGCATCTGATGCAGAGATGGGGCCAGGACAGTCTGGGAGTGGGGTGCTGCCTTCGGAACCTTCAGAATCTGGCAGCAACGAGGCAAAGGACCCCAGGGAAGCCTGTTCCCAGTACGTGTGTGCACAGAGCTGCTAGAAGGTGAGAGCAACTGAAACAAAAGGGAATAAGGCTGGAAGGTGATTGCCCCTCCCATAAGGGATAAAAGTCAGGCCAAGATGATGAAACCTTTGCAGGAAGCAAAGTAGTTCGTTTGGTTCCAAGTTATCCTTGAAGCTCTGTGTACTTCGGTTGGTTTTTCTTGTACTTCGGTTGGTTTCTTTTCTAGTTAATTTGATACTTCTGTTTTTGGCAGCACTTCACAGAATTGAAAACACTTCACAGAACTGAAAGGTGTGTGCTTATCTTGGGGGACTGTTTGAGCTTAATACCGGCTGGGAATGAAAACAATTCCCAGCGTTGCAATAGAATAGGTTTTGTTTTTAAAACAAGTTTGTGAATAATTAAGGTTTATGAAGCCTGGGTCAGAACAGGGATGCCACAACAGTTGTAAGTGTGGAAAACAGTCATAAGTCACTTTTTTTAGTGCCATTGTAATTTTGAATGGTCGCTAAACAAATTGTGGTAAGTCAAGGACTTCATGTGATGGGGTTTTTTTTATTTAAATAAAGTGATGTTGTCTGAAGCTGCAATTTTACTGTAGCCAGTAGCCACTATTTAGAAAACCTGGAGCTCCCAGCACTAATTGTTAATTATTGACAGTTATGCTTACAGTCATGTAGTCAACACTTTCACTTATCTTGCTAGTTCTTTGTTACATTCAATGGCCCTAATTGTCTTGGCTGAGCCAGCAATATTGGACATGTGTGAGTAGGATTTTCACCATCAGATTATTCCTTACAAAATCAAATTTAGGTGTTTTATCCAAAATTCAGCATTTCTTTGTATTGGCCCAAGCCACATTTTGGAATATAGTCTGTAAAATGCCACTCAAACCTTTTGCAATAATCTTGCAAAAAAAAAAAAAAAAAAAAGAGGATTGCAAGCCTTTAAAGAATCCAAATATATTATTACAGAAGTATAGTTCCAAAATTTGAACAAATGGGTTTTATATAAAAGATCTGACAAAGAATTTTTAAATTTTGAAAATTGTATTTTGAGCCTGCTTTATTGTTGTGACTTACTAGATAGTTCCCAGTTTTTGTCTTTGTGTTATGTTTTCTCTATTACATATTTCATCATGGTTTGTCAGACTTCTTAGTTTCTTCTAGATCTTGATCTTAGAAGGGCCCACAGAACAAATTTTCCCATGATGTCTTCCTTTGGAATTTGACTAAAGCATGGACAAAAGTGGAATATCTGTAAAGAATATTGTATTGTATTTGCAAACACACTGGCGTTTATGAAAAGAAGGTAGATACTGCATCTTTTACAAAAAAAATAATAATCTCCTGATTTGTCATTATAAAGTGGAATGACCAGTAGCTGAAACTGGCATTCCATAGATCAAAGTAGGTTTTAACATTCTTCTTGACAATTGCTGTCCTACCAAATGATTTATCTGACAGTTCCTTTTCACAGGGATTTTTTTTTTCTCCCAGAGTTCCCCAAGATATTTTGGAACCATATATCAAGATAAATATCAGACTAGAAGATGGTTCATCCTGATAGCCCTATCGATTTGTGTTCTTGAAAATAATTAATTTGTTTTGCAGAAGACAGTCCTGCTTGACCTTTTGTTTTCATGTAAAATTTTCTTCCAAGAATTTCATTCAGGTGAGTGATTGTTCCAAGCTTCCTACAAAAAAGGACCACAATGCATATACTACAACAATGTGTGAGAGGCAAACCACTGGTGTGCATATTTACTTATCCTCAAAAAATAAAATCAAAGCAACTACACTATTCTCAGAGATATGTTACAAGTTGTAGTTTTCTGTTCTTCCATAAAATAAAGTACAGAACTAAGCAGGTGGATGCAATATTGAACACCAGACCTTTTTCTCTGCAGAAACATAGCATGCCCGAAGAGATCACAAATGCTTCTTGAATACTATTTCCTGTTATGCAAAGGGCATATAGCACTCTGTCCTATAAGCTTGACAATGAAGAACTCTCTGCTGAAATATAGTTTGTTTGATACCCAAAGAGGAGAATCAGCATTTAATGATTGCTTTAAGTTTGATTGCAAGGCTGAGAACACTATATGCGTAACTCATTATTACCAACAATTATAAATAAGAACAGAAATATGCATTTTGTTTTACATACCTCCAAAATATCTTAAGGACATACATACCGATAATTCCTGAATAATAGTAAGATCATAAGCAGGTAGCACGGATCATACTTGTACAACAGCTTTTAATTTAATACAGATAATATGCAAACTGCTTTGTGTGTTCATTTATATATGCATTGTGTAATTGTGTGCATTTATTAGAGATAGATGGATGGATGGATGGATGGATGGATGGATGGATGGATGGATAGATAGATAGATAGATAGATAGATAGATAGATAGATAGATAGATAAATCTAAACTATGTCATATCAATATTAAATCTGTCTATTTTTCAGTGCAAAGTGGTTGCATACATCCTATTTAATCTAGTTATGACTACAATGCATTCCTTGCTTGATGGTGATGCTACTAAAATGTTATAAAGAAGCTCAGATTTTCTAACTCATTGTTTTATGCACAGGGACAGTTTTGTCTTTTGTTATTTTTACCAGCATTTAATAAAATTCTGATTTTGGCTTACAATTCCATTCCAATTCCAAAAGTCAGTTCTAGAAAGAATTACAAAATGGAATTCTTGGAAAGTCTGGAGTACAAGGTCAGCAGTAGCATTCTTACAGAAAGCAGAAGCAACATGAGCTGAACAATGTTATGTTGCTGCTCCAATGAATAGTTAAAATCTACATTATGCACTTTCTCCAGTAATTAATTGGAAGGGAATTAGATTGAAGGGAATTACACCAGTTAATCTATCTATATAGGCAAATGACTAATTGTGAAAGCATGTGGTCAATCTATGATATCAGTAGAAAACAATCCAGTGACATCATGAAGCAGCTTCAACACCAGATCTAGCTCAATCAAGTAGCCAAGAATCTTTCTTGTTATTTTCTGATGGATAAACAGTCCAAAACCAAACTTTTTTGTTTGTTTGTTTTTGGAGTAGAACTCAGTGGAATAATATGCAAATTATGTGACATGTATTTATTTATACATTTTAACCATTGAATAAATGGAGATGAATACCATTGCATTACCAAAGAATAATTTATTGCTATGCAATGAATCTTCAAAGGATGTGAAAATAGGGTTAGAAGGACATTGTAGTTTAAGATAGAGTGTGTCATCTTAATAATAAGTAATGTGTAAATAAATGAGAAAGCAACTGAAGAGTGCATCTATAAAAATGCCCTGCCCTCACAAATATTTGAATTGGTCTTTTGGTCCCATACAATATCAGACATAATCTTGTAACAGTTCTTAAAGTATTTCTTGGCAATATGCTTTGGAGTGTTCCATGGCACCTTCCGTGTTTCTTATTAATATCTATATATTTTAGTTATTGATTTGGAAGTATTATATCTGACAATATCTAGCACCCAGAAACATTGAGTTGGATAACTTCTATCCTGTATCACACAGGGCATCTCCTAATAAGGTAAGGGGTTATTTAACTGCATATACATGCACTCAGTTTTTTAATCATTTCTACCAACTTCATTTAACAGAAGGTAAAATGTACCTAAATTTAAGATAACCCCTTTCCCCTGCCATGTCCCTCCCTCTTTCTGTCTCAACAAAGACATATAATATAGTAACTACAACTCAATTTCACCTTATGATTTCACATTTTTCCCTTCCTTTTAGGCTTTGCTACTCTTTTGACTACTTTGCCTTTCCCACATTTACATCAATTCCTTCACTTTTCTTATTCTCTTATTACTTTTAACTACCATTGTTATTTTCAGGTTTTTTGAACACAAAGAAATCACCTGAGTTCTATCCAAGACATTTGAAATGGAGTGTTTCTTAAATCACATTTCATTTATGTATCCTCCCCATGACCAGCCATTCCAAGGCCCATATACAGCAGTTACATCAGTAATGCATCCATTGCCCTGCTTATCCACCTTCTCTAACACTTTTCTAGCTCCCTGCTTTAATTAATCTTGCAGAGATGCCATGGCACCTCATCCACCTCCCTCCAAGATCCTTGCTTTAATTATTCTTGACAAAGCACAAAGTAAAGCACAAGTTGTCAAGATGGGATCAATATAAGATTTTGGTTGGGAAAATGAGAAACTGAATGAAGTTTAAGTGATGGATCCAGCTATCTGTAGTGTTGAGGTTGCTATACAAGTCAAGCCATTTAAACACCATACATGTCATTAAAAGTCATTAAGTTTGGATATGAATGACTGCACAGTAGCCTACCAGTGGTGGGTTTCAATTTTTTTTACTACAAGTTCTGTGGGCGTGGCTTGGTGGGCGTAGCAGGAGAAGGATGCTGTAAAATGTCCAGTCAGAGGTGGTATTTGCTGGTTTTCTGAACTATTCAAAATTTCCATTACCGGTTCTCTAGAACTGGTCAGAACCTGCTGAATACCACTTCTGTAACCCACCCACTGTTATCCACTCTATAAAATAACTATTCCTATTTTGTGGAAGTGCATTATACAGACTTATTGGATACACACTACAGATCTGAAAATTTTGCTTTGAGTTCTGTGTCTATTTTAATACATGAGCATGTGTCAATTTCAAATAAAGAGGATCAGAGGAAGCACAACTCCCAAAATATCAATATAAATATTATTAGGTATGAAAAACTAATATTTTTCCTTTGGAAGCAGCATGATGCATCTGAAAAAGGTTGGCATATAATAAAGGTTTCCACTTAGTAATGGAAAGATTTCAGAAAGTATATATTTCCAATATTATATACGTACGTACGTACGTACATATGTAGGTATGTCTTTGGAATAATGAGAAAGTAATATACCTCTATTGAACACATTATGAGGTGTAAATAAATGCAAATATATCTAGTTATGCTGTAGCTGGATGCATGCTCATATCATTTCTTTGCTATTGTGAGATTTAAAAATGTTCCAAATCTTATTTTATACTCACTAATTCGACAGACAACTCTGATGTACAAACAAAGAAAGTTTATTAAAAATGTGTTTGCAAAGGCAAGCCTTCACGTCTCTTCCCAAAGGGGATTGAGATCATGAAGCGTGCCTTCAGGGGTTTCAAATGATACTTTTATACAGTTCCGCTCAATATAGACCACACCTGAGATTCCTCCCAGTTCCCTTTGTCTGCATACTTGACAAACACATCCTTGACAAACAAATAACACATCCTGCATATGTGATAAACATGACTTCCTTTTGTCTGATTACAACAGGATTTATCTTATCTTGACTTTTGAGTTTGTTCAGAGCAAGGCCACACTTCCTTGCACATTCCAGTCAACCTGACACACAATAGTTCTTCCCTTCGAGTTTGTGGCCTTGCTGCTGACTCTTGCAATAAGAGTCATTAACATTTTATAATACAATTCAATTTCTTATATAAAAGAGTAACTTTCTACCCATTTTCACACTATCAACTAAGAGTGATAGATTATTTTAAAATATGCCACCCTAAAAAGTATTATTAAATCTATTTATGTATTAAATATTTAATAAAAACATTTCAATAGCAATAAAACTATTTCACCACACAAGAACAAAGTTCCTATTTTTATGACTTTTATCTGCCTCTTTTATTTTTGTAAATACCTCAAGGCAATGAACATATCTTTTACATCTTCCTCTTCCTATTTTCTTCACAACAACCCTGTAAGTGAGTTGAACTGAGAGTCACTGGGCCCAAACACCACCCAGCAGTTTTTCGTGCCTTAGGTGGGATTGGAACTCACAGTGTTCAATTTCTAGGCCATTTTGAAGACTTTAAACATCTAAACATGTAGGCAAACAAATGAAAATGAACAGCCATAATAAAGGTACAATGAATAGGCTCCAAAGTTGTGAAAAGGCTTCTGCTAATTAGAGAAACCTGGAAAACATTTGTCAACCTCATCCTAAGGTGCAAATGGGAAAAGGTAAGCTTAAAATGAGATAATTACAAATAAAACATCTTTCACCTAAGCTGAAATGGGAATCTCTTTTGTTAAAAACAGACAAGAACAACCTATACTGACTCCTGGGCATTCTTTATTCACCACGAAACTGGAGCAAATCCCTAGGCTTGCCCCTCCCACAGAGGGAAGTAGGAATTTATAAGGGCTGATCCAGTATTTACAATATATCTGTTAAAATAATTTTATTGTATTGATTGCCTGAGACCCATTTCATTTCATTCTCTTCCCAAAGGACTGAAACCCCAGACTTAAATAAATGAAAAGTGTAGTTCCTCATCCTTAAATCTGCTTTTACAGGAGCTTTCTCCTGTCCTGAAATAACTCCCCTTTCCCTCTCTAGTGTCTCTCTAAGAGGTTGTAATTGCAGAAAAGCAAAAAAAAAACCAAAAAAAAAACCCGTCAGCAGTCAGGTTTGCTATAAGTTTTGTGATGTGTGTCTGAAAGATTTATGTCCTGATTAAAAGAGCCTTGATTGAATTTTCGGATAGAAAATGGTTTTGTTCGTAAGCACATGTGCCTTTTTTATCCTTTGATCCCTGCTTGGCTTTCATACTATCTGAAGATATAAAAGTTGGAGGGAAAGGGGGTGATCAGGAAAATAAAAAGTGAAGTAGGGTTATAAACAGTTAGAGATGTTAGAGACACTCAACAGATATTATGATTAAAGTGATGGATGCCAAGGTAACAGCATGTACTTATGAAAGTCTAGAACAGATTCAATACCAAGCTGACTTGGATTTTTTTTCTACCTACATTTCAATGAAGGTTTTGTTTTCTTTAAATCATTAAGCATTTGTGGGGAAAATGTGAAGTGCAAAAATGAATCTTACTTGTATATTTATTTATCAGAATTTGTCTGCCAATGAAAGTCAAATCTGCCAGACTATCAAAAATATTGGACTATATCTAGTCTTAAGGGGTCAAGCTGTTTTCTAAAGCACCTTTAGGCCAGACAAGGAATAATGGATGGAAACTGAACAAGGAGAAATTTAACTTGGAAATAAGGAGAAATTTTCTGACAGTGAGAACAATCAACCAATGGAACAGCTTGCCTTCAGAAGTTGTGGGAGCTCCATCACTTGAGACTTTCAAGAAGAGATTGGACTGCCATTTGTCAGAAATGGTGTCGGGTCTCCTGCTTGGGCGGGGAGGTTGGACTAGATGATCTACAAAATCCCTTCCAACTCTGTTAATCTAATCTAATCTAATCATATAGGTTCTACTATATACATGACCTAAAATGGACACCTAACATCAAAAACATCATAAAAAAGCACAACAAAGTATGTTCTTTCTGCACCAACTCAGAAAGCTCAAACTGCCCAAGGAGCTACTGATACAGTTCTACAGAGGAATTATTGAGTCTATCATCTGCACCTCTATAACTGTCTGGTTTGGTTCTGCAACCCAACAGAAAAGACACAGACTTCAGAAGATAATTAGGACTGCAGAAAAAACTGCACACCAGAACAACTAGACACAAGAACAGTTTTTCCCCGAAAGCCATCACTCTGCTAAACAAATAATTCCCTCAACACTGTTCAACTATTTACAAAGTGTACACTACTATTACTGTTAATCTTCTCATCACTCCTTATCACCCATCCCTCCCACTTGTGATTGTAGGACTGTAACTTTGTTGCTTGTATCCGTACGATTTATATTGACTGTTTCCTAGTATGATTTGATTGTTGATTGTACCCTATGACTATCATTAAGTGTTGTACATTATGATTCTTGATTCTTAACGAATGTATCTTTTCTTTATGTATACTGAGAGTATTTACACCAAGACAAATTCCTTGAGTGTCCAATCACACTTGGCCAATAAACTATTCTATTCTATTCTATATCAATAGTCTATAATCAGATATTTGCAAAAAATTTATGGAAGATAAGCAGTAATTGTTAACAAATACAATTTTTTTGTAAATACTTTCATGAAAGTATTAGTAGTCATTAGCATCTCTGGGAGAGCAGGGGCAGAAATGACAACATTTGCATTAAAACATTACAATAAAAATTTGGTCCCTTTCAAACTTGTGTCGTCACAACAAATGTAAGTTTGTTAAGGAAAATCTTGTTTCATGACATTGTACTGCAAGTGACATTATTTTGGTGAGATTCTCAGTTGGAATGGACCCTTTAGCAGTATAAGCATCAACTATAGCTTTTTAAAAAACAAAGCAAAACAAAATTTCTAACCACAGCATTGAAAAGATCACACATGTTGGTCCTGTTCATACAGCATACTTAACCCAATCAATCATTAATCCTGTCAAATGCTTCTGCTTCCGTTTCCAACCAGCCACTATTATATTAATTAAACTGTAAATATTTTTTTTGTTTCTTATTAAATTTGTATCAAAATCATGAAATTGCATTTCACCTACTTTGATCATGTCATGCGGAAAAATTCACTGGAGAAAGCAGTGATGTTTGGAAGACTTAGCAGTAAAATGAAACCAGGCTGTCAAAGAACATGGTGGCTGGACACCTTCAAAGCTGATACCAGTCAGAACATAGAACAACTCAAAGAAGTAATGCAAGATTGGAAAATGTGGAGTGTCCTGGCACATAGAATTGCCAACTGAATGGATAACATCATCATCAAATGTGTATGCTGCCCAACTCCCAACAACTCTTAAATCTTCAGACTTGACATAGTATTGCCATTCATGTTTTCCAATTATTTTATAAGCTCTTGTACCAAAGGAGAAGTGACATGGTTTGATATGACCTTCAGTCCCTTTCTCCATTAGGCAACTAGCACTTGATGTATCAAAGAAGGGGAAGAGGAAAAGCAGCACTGCTTCAAGTCACAGACTCACTTTCCAGCTGCCAATTCCAGAAAGTTGTTACCAAACTTTGCAGTAACTCCATTCCTTCTATAGTCTTGGTTTCATCAATCTATCTCCATATTCCTTCACTGCTGCTTCAATATGACTATAGAAAGCAAAAGGTAAGGGCAAGCAGGAGCTGAGAAGATGCTTTTCATGCTCATATTTTGATGCCCTCCTCACATACCACAAATGCTTATAGTATTAGAAGAAAATCTGTTCTCATGATCTGAAAGTTAAGGAAAAAGCAAAGCCACAGCTGTCCTTACATACAACCAACTCCAAGGAAGGAGGATAACTAAGAACATATTCCTGTTATTTAGGGCATTCAACAAGACTGACATAGTCCTGAAAACAAAACAGCATCTCATGGGTGAAGAAAACTGTTTTCTCTGAAATAGCTTCCTTTTGGACTTTTGGGAGTCAAGAAGATCCAGCTACAAAGGGTACTGTGGAGACAACATGAAGAAAAATATGATGCCAGATTTTCCCATTTAAGGCCAGAATGCAATCTTGGAAAAATCTGATATTGTACATATTGTTGTCCTATTTCCATTCAATAGCTGTTTCTTTTATACTTTTTTCAGTGGAATAAGTGGGATTATGATACATGCCAGTTCCTAGGCTACATTTCAGGACTGAGATAATATAAATAATGTATATCAGTAAATTAATATATATTAATGCTTTCAGAATAACAAAGTAGGAATCCAGATGAGGGGGCAGGAATATAACCTTCTCTTAGAATTATATTTAGCCATTTGATAAGTTAAGCATCTTCTATTCTGTTGATGATATTTTCTCCTATTTCCTTATGGAATATATTTTTGAAGCACTGTTTTCACTTAGATGTCAATGATCTATTGTGATCAGCAGTTAAATTATAGGAAACAAATACAAATGCTTGTTTCTCTGCATGCAGATTTTTCCCCCATACAAGGTCTGATCTATGGAGTCTTTGGTGCTCTCTGAGCTTGGTTATTTATTTTTAAACATTTCATTACCCAAATATATAACAGTACACTTCATTATGGTAATTAACACCTACAAGCCAACAACCAAGCTCATAGAGCACAAAGGACTCCACAGTTCAACCCTGAACTACATAGAGTATATTTTCTTCAAGGACTGGATCTGATGATGAAGTTTTCTGGACATAAAACATAGTTAATAGAGAGGGAACTCTCTGTAGCCAGGAGCTCCTATGAACTTGACTTTCATTTTGTGAGGGAGTCTAGGTTTGTATTAGAAGTAAATCTCAGTCATTTCAGTGCTCAAATGTGCATGCTGAAATCAAATTTGTTCCAGATTCCAAATATATAAAAGTTTTTGAGTCAATATTGTATAACTATGTCTCAAATCATAGCATAACAGATTCAAAAGTAATTTTAGTAAAGGAAGATATATTTGATGGTGAGAAATGGGGCCTTATATTAGTCACAGAGGGTAGAACACTCAATTCCTTATGAATCAATAATGAATATTTCATTGCGCTACTATCCTTCAACTTGATTTGTATGTTAAAGGGACAAGAGAAATAAATGCATTCATGCAGGCTATTTCTTTACAGCACTTCTTATCACATTTCATTTTGTTCTTCATTGTCTTAAGTAGTATTTTTAAGCTATTGATAAATATATACCCCTCAGATTTGTTCCTACACTTCACAATATAATTGGATATATTGGTGCCACTTCTAAATTATGTATATTATCAAGGAACTGTACAGAACAAATAACAATAACTGGTTCTTCCATAAAGAATATTATTTAAGTACCAAGTTATGATATTAAAATTTTAAGATTAATGTAGATTTTCAAAATCATTTTCTAACACGTGTCATATTGAGAACATGGACTAGATATAAACCCAGGATGTGTTTGAAAGTAACTGTTACCACAATAAGCATATTATATAAGAAAAATGGTAACTAAACATAATGGCTAACCTATTGTGATATATTAAAATTTCTCCTATGGAGATTTCAAATGAGGGTTTGATATCATGGCAGTATTTTAAAGATTAATATACAACTGAAATCAGAATGTTCCTTTTGTGACTGATGGACAAGAAAGAGATCATGGAACTTTGTTCTTATACATGATAACAGAAATGAGACTTTGATATGCATAGTGATGGAAAGATTTGAGATTAACTACAATGGAAGAATGACATTTATGGAACTGACTGGTTATTTTTTATTGCTGATAGAAAATCTCTTTTGTTCTTTTTGTGTGAAACAAAAAGAATGAAATTAAGATATACAGGTTCAATGATTGAAAAATAGTATATAATGGAAAAAATGATAGTTATGTTATAACCTTAAAGTAAGAGGTCAATTTAAATTTATACTTCTATCTGTTACAGAAAAAAATCTGAAATCATTCCTTTGCATTTCTTTTCTTTTTTATGGCACTTTTAGTTTTGCTTTCTCTTTCTTTCTTATCTATTTTTTATTTTCTATTTAAAATATTAGGCATTTTTAACTTTTCAAGTTTTAAAAAAATCTAATAGATATTTTTTTAAAAAAGGAAACAAGTCACAAAACAATAATAATTTCATGTGCTGAAAAAACAGAATAGTCCCAAGAGAATAGGGAGTGGTAACAATAATCCAGTTTTAAGAGGAAAAACAGGTGTATTAAGGTTTAGCTTTTTTAGATCTGATTTTCTGACAGCATATATCTATGTGTAGAAAATATTCTCTCACCACTTGGAAATAGCACCAGGTCGTAATTGCTGTGCAAACTTTCACACCTCTTCAAAGCAACTTTATGAAGTACTGCACTGCTGCACTTCTAACTGCTGAGATGTAATGCTTCCATCAGAATCTTCATTTGCTAAAACTGTCTTCTGTGCATGTGCATCAGCAACGTCATTGAACCAGAGTGGTCAATCAAGTGGACCACCCTGTCTTGAGGTTTTACAGAAGACATGCTTTGCCTTCAAAAGATGCATCACTAAACTGAAGAACTATATTTGTCAACAAAATAAAGCAACTTCTATTATGTCCTATGCAAGCCTGCCAAGAATAACTTCAGGTAGGTATAATGGTCAAGGTGAGGAATTTGGGAATAGATTCAGGAAGATCTTTGGATCATTTATACATACACTCAGGTTCCGGTCTTGGTAGACCCAATCAATAAATCACATGGCAGATGACGTGAAATGTTCAGTGCTTGATAATGAAATGTTAAGATTTATTCATATTGCCAAGTTACCCATACCCAGAATGGGAGTCAGCTGTTCCTGGTACAGATAACATTGTCCTAAATTAATCTTCCTTTCTTTTCTCTTGTCTATTAATGAAGCATATATTTCTATGTTATGTCACTTCCTGTCCATTTGAATATTTCAGTTTGTGGCAGGTTTCTCTTGGTCATCCTCAAACCAAATCAAATCAAACCTTTATTGTCAATGCACAACATGTGTACAATGAAATTGAATAAGCCTCCCTTGGTGCAGCCCCCTCAAAAAACATTATATTATATTACACCAGTATGAACATGTTGCATGTTGCACTGGCTCTGCAAGTCTATCATATTAAACCTAATTGTGGTGTTATGTTGCATCCAGAAGTCTGTCAGCCCATGGATAAAAGCTGTGTTTCAGCCTGTTCATTCGGCTGGCTATGCTTCTATATCTCCTGATGATAGGAGAGTAAACAAGTGCTGACCAGGGTGTGAATCATCCCTGGGGATTTTCCTCACTCTGCTGAGGCAGCAGGTCCAGCAATTTCATCCAGTGGTGTCAGGGCACAGTCCATAATTTTTTGTGCTGTGCTAATTACCCTCTGTAATGCCTTTCTGTCCATGGCTGTCAAGCCAGCATACCATAATACAATATGTAAGGATGATTTCTATTCTAAATTGGTAAAAGGAAATCATCAGTCGTTCCACCTGATTATTCTGCAAGACCCTAAGGAAATAGAGTCTCTGTTGAGCCTTCCTGACCACCTGGATCATGTTATTTTTCCAGGTGAGATCTTGGCAAAAGTGGACTCCCAGAAATTTGAAAGTGGAGATTCTCTCCACACAGCCCCCCTTGATGTAGAGTGGGGCAGGTTCCTCTCTCTGCTTCCGGAAGTCTAAAACCATCTCCTTTGTCTTGCTGGTGTTTAGATGCAAGTTTTTTTCTGAGCACCATTTCAATAACTTCTGGAGTTTTTATTTATTTATTTATTTATTTATTTATTTATTTATTTATTTATTTATTTATTTGATTTGATTTGATTTGCCAATTGTTTACAAGATAATAAGTATAAGTGTATACATAGTTGTGAATATATGAAATGGGTACATATAAGAAAAATAAAAGAAGAATAAGAGAAACAATAGGACAGGGACGGTAGGCACGTTGGTGCGCTTATGCACGCCCCCTACAGACCTCTTAGGAAAGGGGTGAGGTCAGTTCAATTAGACAGCACTGCAGAAATGGGATAATGATTACAATCTTTGTACAGGCTTGTCCAAAGCCTAGCAGGAATGTTGTTGTTGTTGTTGTTGTTGTTGTTGTTGTTGTTGTTGTTGTTGTTGCTATTATGCTAGTTATTCCTGAGTTTTGTTTTATTTTTTAATAATAAGTCAAAAGTTTACAATTTTTATTTCAGATCATTGGAAATTAATTAATTATTAATAAACCCATATTATGCTGATGTGTGTGTGTGTGTGTGTGTGTATGTATATGTATGTATATGTATGTTTTCTTAAGTTTTCATGGATACTTACATGTATGTTATTCAGCTTTATTCGGGTATTTTTCCCACATCATTATAGTTGTGCTTTTAAAGTTATAGCAACGTTTCAGCAGAATCTCATCTGCCAACACCCTGGATCTTGTGCTGTAATCTCCTGGGTCGTTTGTTTTGTAGGATATCTCCACAACAAAACTCACAAGACAAACACAATACAGAAGCCTGATGATGGCAGATGAGATTCTGTCGAAACGTTGCTACAACTTTAAAAGCACAACTACAATGACGTGGGAAAATACCCGAACAAAGCTGAATGCCATACATGTAAGTACCCGCGAAAACTTAAGAAAAACACAAACACGCACACGCACACACACACACACACATATATATATATATTTCCCACGTCATTGTAGTTGTAGCAACGTTTCGGCAGAATCTCATCTGCCATCATCCGGCTTCTGTATTCTGTTTGTCTGTGAGTCAGACTTTTACAATGGTTTCAGTTTT
The DNA here is from genome assembly GCF_049901735.1 of Notechis scutatus. Classification (NCBI taxonomy): domain Eukaryota; kingdom Metazoa; phylum Chordata; class Lepidosauria; order Squamata; family Elapidae; genus Notechis; species Notechis scutatus. The sequence continues at coordinate 97,489,140 of NC_142010.1, forward strand.
AAATTTGGGGCTAGCCTGCTGCTGTGACAGAATGGTTTTTTCTTCATCCTGATTGGTTGGGAGTCTTGGTCTGTGTTTATTGATCTTGGAGTTTGCTGTGTTCGGGTTGATTGGTGTTTCTAATATCTTCTGTCTGTTTTGTGGCTTTTTTTGTGTTGATTGGCTGGCAACATTGTGTTCCTGTATTGGAGGCTTTTAGTGCAACTTGGCTCTGAGTAAATGGATGGCTATCATTTGTTAGGAACCTAGGTTTCATCTGGGTGCCTGGTTGGGGTGTGTTTGAACTGGAGATATTAGGGGGGATCTGTTTGTGCCCAGGTGTACATGTAAGTACCTGCGAAAACTTAAGAAAACATATATATATAGCCGAAGACACAAGCCTGAAGATGATGAATGAGACTTCATCGAAACGTTGCCTAGATACTTCCAATTTTACGCGGGAGAAAACCCGAATAACCAAAGATCCATGTACAAATACCCGTGAGAACCTCAGAAAACAAATATATTTTTGAAAAGAGATAGCAGCATAATCATACTTCCAGCAGACAAAGGGAATGCCACAGTAACAATGGACAGAAAAGATTATGAAACAAAATTGACAGACCTACTCCAAGACCCCACATACAAACCCATAAACACAGACTCAACCACATATCTGGAAAAATTAATCAAGAAAAAAATTATAACCAGCCACATGAGCAAAGAGATCCAACAGACGATCATCCCAAGAGAAAAATCTTCCAGATGCCCCAAACTATACGGCCTCCCAAAAATACACAAAGAAGGCATACCTCTCAGACCCATAGTCAGCTCCAGAGGAGCACCACTACAAAACCTAGCTAAACACTTAGCAAAACAACTACAGCCCCATGCTGAAACAGCAGCTTCACATGTACAAAACTCATACCACTTCTTGGAAATGATCTAAGATCTACATGTGGAGGAAGAAGGCAGAGCTTTGTCGCTGCGATACAGCTGCAATCTCGGGGCTCCGAGATCGCAGCTGATATCTCCACTCCTGGTTGGTCCTAACGGACCTAAACTGTCCCGTAGAGACGGTGACAGTAAGGGGCGCGTTCTGTAGATCCCAGGGACATCGCAAGTCCCTGGTTGATCCAGAAGAAGCCCTTTTACCATCGGCGGAGAGGCAGCCATTAAGCTGCTGAAGTTGGGACAGCTCCGGAAGGAAGAGACAGAAAGAGAAAGTGTATCGGCTGGTGAGGATTCTTTTTTTTTTTACTTGGGACTTAAAGACACCCTAAAATGAAAAGAAATTTGTAAAATTTTTGAGAAAATTTGACTTAGCGGCGATTTTTTCTTTTAAGAATGTCAAAATGAGGCTTGGCTTTTTATTTTTACTTTTTTTTTTTTAATCTTCATTGAACTTCTATTGCGATCTAGTTAATCAGACTGGTTTTTTCTTTTATATTTACTTGCTCTCTTTTCCCATTTTTGACTGTTTATATTATATAGAATAGAGGCTCCCTTTAGTATCTTTTTTTAAAAATATATACATAAATATATGTGGTAATATAATCTATTGATCATTTTATCATTTTCTGTAAGGCCTTTGAATAACTAGCAGTAAGTTTAGGGAGATGTGGGCATTCTTGGTGGGGGTAGGAGTACCTTTGCTCATGAGTGTCTCATCCTGTTTGATTCTGCAAGTTTAGAAGGAATAGGAAAATAGGTAAAAGTTCAAGGTACACAGTTGTGCTTTCTCATGGGACTTTCCAAACTTTCCCATGAGACTTTCCATGGCTGTATGATCTCATCCTAGCAAGGTAACATCTGGGACTTTCCAAGATTGTGTGTTCTCATGCTGGTGAGGTAATTCTGTTGAGGTCATTGTTTCTGAATATGCATACTGTATTTTTGCTTGTGTTTTTTCTCAATAAATACTGCTACCTGAGTTCACTCAGGGCTGGCATTTTCACAGACATTTCCCTGTGTCTCATTTTCGAATGTCAGTCCACCATAAATGGTGACCCCGACGTGATAGCTTGGAAGGCTATACGTTTCCCGCATCCTATACTCATCGTCGCGACGTCGACTGGGCCCTCATCTTCTTCGCTGGACGAAGATAGATTCTTTTCGTGAGTATGGGGGGAGATCTCTCGAAGGCTCAGAAAGAGCACATCAGGGAATTGAGAGGGATCATTGGGAATAGTTTTGGGTTTGGAATTGGCAGTAGGGGTTGTGCTGTAGGAAAGAAAGAAATTGAGGACTTACTACAGTATGTTTGGAAAAATATTAAGTCATATCCGGAGGGAGGTAGTATTAAAGTAGAGTCCTGGAAAAGATAGGGAAATTTTTGCACCAGAAACCTCGTGCCCCTTCTTCAATTTTGTTAACCTGGAGGGTGATTATGGATGCGTTAGCTACTTATGAACAACCGCTCCTAGCACCCCCTGAAGAAGGTTTGCCGCTTTACCATGCGGATACGTTTGTTGCCGCCGACGGCACCTCCAGATAAATCTGGGGGACTGTCCGGCGCTAGAAATACTTTGTCAGAGGATAAGAGTTTACCTTTAAGGGTTCAGGTGGATGCAGTTACTGCAGCTATTCAAGAAGCAAAGAATAGAGGGGAATTATCAGGAGATGATTTGGTGGAGTTTGGAGTAGAAGTTCAACTTAATCCAGTAGAAATTGTCATGGACGCTGCGTTGAATCCGCAGCGGGAGTGGAAGCCTTTACCTCTCAGGATTTTGAGGGAAGTTAAGCAAGCAGCAAAAGAATATGGTGTTAGATCGCCATATACTCAGGCATTGTTAGAAGCAGTTGGTTTTGGAAATAAAATGATTCCGGCTGACTGGAAAGCTCTGTTGAATATGATTTTAACTCCAGCTCAATATTTGGTGTTAGATCAGAAATGGAGACAGCTGGCAGTCCAGAGGGGAACAGCAAATGTTACCCCAGATCAGCTTTACGGAGCTGGTAATTTTACAACAGTGGAACAACAGAGAGATGGCATGCCTGATGAGGGGTTCGTTCTTCTCCCACAATTAATTTTTCAAGCCATAGGGGCTCTCCCTGACGGCGAAGGTGGTGAGAAGACCTTTACTAACATCAAACAAGGGAACAATGAACCCTATGAAAATTTCATTAGCAGACTGAAATTGGCTATTGAAAGACAAATTGATAATCAATTCGCCCAGAAAGAGTTGCTTTTGAAGTTAGCAGTAGAACAAGCTAACACAGATTGCAGAAAGATCTTAAATCCACTTGTAGCAAGTGGAGAGCGAAAATCGCGGATTTGATTAATGCATGTAGGAAGGTTGGGAGCCAGTCTTTTAACATGGAAACTTTAGCTCTGGCTTTACAAGTAGGACATGCTCAAAAGGGGAATTGTTTCAATTGTGGGAAGCCTGGACATTTTAAAGCGCAATGTCGGGCTCCTGGAGGAGGTCAAAGTCAGCAGAATAAGAGATCAATGGGACAGGGTGTTCGTCCTAAATCAGTGTGCCCAAAATGTAAGAAAGGATACCATTGGGCATATCAGATGCTCCTACAGTTTTTACTGATGGAGGGAAAGTTTTGGTGCTTGTGTTTGGAAAGATAAATCTGGAATTTGGCATACAAAAGTGACTTCAGAGCAGAAGTCTGCCCAGCAGGCAGAACTTGCTGCTGTAGTTTTGGCTTTTCAAAATTTTCACAATCAGGATTTTAATTTAATAGTGGATTCATTGTATGTGTATAATTTGTTACCCTTTGTAGCAGGTTCTTATTTGTCTCCTGGAATATCACCTGATATTTTAAGATTGCTTTTGCTGTTACAAGGATGTTTGGAGCAGCGTGTGAATGTGTGTTTTGTTGCTCAAATGCCACGCTCAAGACCATGTTAACTAAAATTAAATAAAAAAGGAGGGAAGCTCCTGGGGCTTCCGCGATTCAAGATCAATTAAATCTAGCTTTATATACTTTAAATTTTTTAAATTTGTCTGGTAACCCCCTGCGGCGCGGCCAGCAGGCATTTTTCTTCTCCTTCTACAGATGCAGTGAGACCTCGGGTGTTGGTGTGGTTTCTTCCGGATCCAGCATGGGTTCCTGCTGAGCTGATAACGTGGGGACGTGGTTATGCAGCAGTTGAACATCTTGGTCAAATTCGTTGGGTTCCTGGTCGGTGTGTTCGACCTGATCATTCGCAGAGCACCCGTGAAGGAAGTTTCGGAGGAGCAAGATGGTGTACCTGTGGTTCCTGATTCTCTTGATGCCGATGGCTCGGACGCGGCGCTGTGAAGACTGGGAAAAGATGACTGCTTACCTGAGATTACCAACTTGTATGCAGCAGGTTTCTTTGGGGAACCGGACTAAATTAATCTGCAAACAGCGGTATCCTTTGGTTTTTCCAGCATATTGGTCCTGGCATAAGGATCAAGACATTCTTTACTCGGGACCTGATAAGGATATTATATCTTCAGCCTGTGCAACAACTCTGATCCTGTTTAATGTTTCTGTTTCAGACTATGGACACAAATTTCCCAAGGTCTTATCCCGCCTTTGGGAATTGCTATGAACTATAGGGATATTCATATTTTAAATAATTTTACTGTTGCTATGTTTAATGATACTATAAAGAATATTAAGATGATTAATGTAGAAATGTCTGAAATTCGTAAAGTTACTTTGCAAAATCGATATGCTTTAGATATTATGTTAGCTGCCCAAGGAGGAGTTTGTGCTTTAATTCATTCGCATTGCTGTGTTTTTATACATAATTATGAGCCAAACATTACAAAAACTGTTCAGGACATGGAAGATCGTATTGCTCAGCATCAATCTGGAGCCGATGGGTTTAATGCATCATTCTGGGACAGTCTGTGGTCCTGGCTTCCTGATGGATCATGGTTTCGCTCCTTATTGCAAGGGGTTGTTATTATTATTGCTATATGTATCTTATTATGTTGTTTTATTCAATGTATTCCTAATCTATTACAAATGTGTACCTCAGTCTTCCAGCGTGTGGGATCAGGTCATGAGGGAACTGTGTACTATGCCACTAAAACACCCCTATCTTTGAATAAATAAAAAGGAGGGAATGTGGTAATATATTTTATTGATCATTTTATCATTTTTTGTAAGGCCTTTGAAATACTAGCAATAAGTCTAGGGATATAGACATTCTTGGTGGGGGTAGGAGTACCTTTGCTCATGAGTGTCTCATCCTGTTTGATTCTGCAAGTTTAGAAGGAATAGGAAAATGGGTGAAAGTTCAAGGTACACAGTTGTGCTTTCTCATGGGACTTTCCAAACTTTCCCATGAGACTTTCCGTGGCTGTATGATCTCATCCTAGCAAGGTAACATCTGGGACTTTCCAAGATTGTGTGTTCTCATGCTGGTGAGGTAATTCTGTTGAGGTCATTGTTTCTGAATATGCATACTGTATTTTTGCTTGTGTTTTTTCTCAATAAATACTGCTACCTGAGTTCACTCAGGGCTGGCATTTTCACAGACATTTCCCTGTGTCTCATTTTCGAATGTCAGTCCACCATATAAATAAAGACAAAACAAAGATTCTGACAAAGAACATGTTGTTAAGACAAAGAGAAGAGCTGGCAGACTTATTGAAAATTCAAGTTACGAACAAAGTTAAATATTTGGGGATATATTTGACGTCAAGATGTACTACACTGAAAGAGAATAACTATATTAAACTTAAACAGCAGATAGCATCTGATCTGAAAAAATGGGAAAACCTACAATTGTCATTGATAGGTAGAATTTCAACAATTAAGATGAATATTTTACCCAGAATTTTATATTTGTTCCAAACAATACCAATTAGGTTAGTTAAGGATTACTTTGAAGAACTAAATAAAATTGTGTTGAAGTATATATGGCAAGGTAAGAAAGAGAGAATAAAATTAAAACTCTTACAGGATGCTAGAATTAGAGGAGGATTTGGCCTTCCCAATTGGGAGTTGTATTATCAAGCTGCAAACTTAATGTGGGCTAAAGAATGGATAACGTTAAGAAAGACTAGATTGTTGGCATTAGAAGGACATGATTTATTATTGGGTTGGCATGCTTTTTTATGGTATAAGGGAACTAAATCACAGGGTTACTTTAGAAGGCATTATATACGGGAATCGTTATGGTTGAATTGGGAGAAAATTAAGAAACAATGTTATTTGAAAATCCCAGTTTGGTTATCAACTACTGAATCTTTTTCTTATCCTATAACCTATAAGAAGGAACAAACAGTTAGATATGGGGAATTACTAGATGAAAAGGGTGAACTTAAAACGATGCAAAATTTAGAAGAACAAGGCATAAAGATGAATTGATTTTCATATGCGCAAATACATTCAAGGTATCTTAAAGATTCTAAAATGGAAGAATTCTATGATAAATTGACTGATTTAGATAGGATTTTGACAGGTACTGATGAAAAAGTGATCAAAAAATTATATAATTATTTGTTGGAAATTAAATTAGAGGAAGAACAAGTTAAAGAAACAATGATTGCTTGGGGGAAGAATTTTGGATATGGGATTGATTTAGAGAAATGGCAAAAATTATAAAATGACAATGTCAACAGCATATAAAGAAAATTTGTATAAGATATTTTATAGGTGGCACTTTCCCCCGACAAGAATTGCAAGAATGTTCAAGAACAAATCTGAAAAATGCTGGAAATGTCATCAGATTCCTGGTTCATATTACCATATGTGGTGGACTTGTGAGGAGGCCAGGAAATAAAGAAAATTTGTATAAGATATTTTATAGGTGGCACTTTCCCCCGACAAGAATTGCAAGAATGTTCAAGAACAAATCTGAAAAATGCTGGAAATGTCATCAGATTCCTGGTTCATATTACCATATGTGGTGGACTTGTGAGGAGGCCAGGAAATACTGGACTAGAATTCGCATATGGTTGGAAAAAATGACAAAGAAACATATAGATTTGAAACCAGAGATTTTTTTATTGGGAATCTTACCTGATACATATAATAAAAACTTAAAATATTTGATTGTAAATGTATTAACAGCGTCTAGGATTGTATTTGCTAAAAATTGGAAGAGTGAGAAAATACCATTAGAGGAAGAAATTATTAAGAAAATACTGGAATGTGCTATGAGTAGATTGACATTTGAAATTAGAGAACAAGAAGATAAACAATTTTATGAAGTTTGGGATCTTTTTTACCAATGGTTAGATAATACAATATAATAATAGAATATTTAGAAACTTAGGAAATAATGAATATACTTTTTTTTTTTTGGTTTTGATAACATTTTTAGAATATTTTATTAAGATAGACTTGGTATGATTTTATGATCTGTTATAAAATAAATTAATTAAATTATAGTTATCTCGCTTAAGTATGAATTAGTAAAATTATAGTCAAATGATTGTTTAATAATGATATTAGGATATATAATTGTTGGTTGATAATATGAGTTATTATGTAACATAATTATTATGATGACTATGAAATGGATGCACAAAAAGGAGTGGTAAACCAACCGATACACTGTCTGTAAATTTATGAAGAATGATGATGTTTTTATGTTATGTTTTATGTTTTATGTGTTTTTTTTTTGCTTGTTGTTAAAATCAATAAAACTTTTATCAACAAAAAAAAAAGAAGAAGAAGATCTGCTTGTGAGTTTCGACGTGGTTTCACTATTCACTCAAGTCCCGATAAAAGAGACCCTTGAAATCATCAAAAATAAATACCAACCAGCTAAACACCTCATGGAACTAACAGAACACTGCTTAACCAACACATATTTCATATACAAAGGACAAAGATACAAACAAATTGAAGGAGCCCCTATGGGATCACCACTGTCACCCGTCATTGCAAACCTGTTCATGGAAGAATTCGAATCCAGAGCCCTGGCCAATGCCATCCACAAACCCAAACTATGGTTAAGATACATCGATGACACATTTGTGATTTGGCCCCATGGAAAAGAAAACCTAAACAATTTCCTAACACACCTAAACAGCACACATCCCAAAATCAAGTTCACCATGGGAACGGAAACAAACAAACAACTGCCATTCCTAGACGTACTAATCTACAAAAAAACAAATGGCACACTAGGACACACCGTATACCAGAAGAAAACACACACTAACTGCTACCTCAATGCCCAATCCCACCACCACCCAGCACAGATAAACTCCGTGGCCAAAACTAATTGCCAGAACCAAACGCCTGGCAGACAAGACACACATAAAGACTGAACTATGCACCCTGACTAAAGTACTGACAGCCAATGGCTTCCACAAAAGCAAAATCACCGGCTTGATCCACAAAAACACACTGAGACATAATAGAGACCCAGAGATGAACAGACCTATGGAACAGCTGTCCTGCCCTACATAAGAGGTACTACAGACAAAATTAGTAAGATACTACACAGACATCCCATCAAGACTGCCTTCAAAACAGACAGAAAAATAGCAGCCATCCTTAGAAACCCCAAAGATAAAATTGACCTGAAAAACCAAGGCATATACGAAGTCCCCTGTGCATCATGCCCGGCCACATACATTGGACAGACCAATAGAAGAATTAGTACCCACCTGGATAAACACAAAAATGCAGTCAAAAAGCTGGAACACACTTCCTCACTAGTCCAACACATGGAAGCCACAGGTCATAGCATCAACTTCAATGGCACCAAAACCCTAGCCACTATAGAAAACCCCAGCCACAGAATCATCAGAGAAGCCATAGAGATTGAAAAAAGACCAGAAAGCATGAACAGAAGAGATGATTCCACCAGACTGTCAATCATTTGGAAGCCTGCACTCACAAACAAAAAAAATCTCCACACCACAAGCCAGGCAAACACCTGGGCACAAACAGATCCCCCCTGATACCTCCAGCTCAAACACACCCCAACCAGGCACCCAGATGAAACCTAGCTTCCTAACTAATGATAGCCGTCCATTTACCCAGAGCCAAGCTGCACTAAAGGCCTCCAATAAAGTAACACAATGTTGCCAGCCAATCAAGATACAAAAAGAGCCAAAAAACAGACAGAAGATATTAGAAACACCAATCAAGCAGAACACAGCAACTCCAAGACCAATAAACACAGACCAAGATTCCCAACCAATCAGGATGAAGAAAAAAACCATTCGGGCACAGCAATAGGCTGCCCCAAATTTAAACCACTGTAAAAGTCTGACTCACAGATGAACACTATACAGAAGCCTGATGATGGCAGATGAGATTCTGCCGAAACGTTGCTACAACTTTAAAAGCACAACTACAATGACGTGGGAAAATACCCGAACAAAGCCCCATTCCATCCCTTAGGAAAGAAAAACAGCAAATTCCATTGGGTTAAAGCAAAGGGGTTTTTTTTAAACTAAAAGTGTTAGTTGCAGAAAAGTGAAACCAGTTTTGAATTCTCCTGCACTTGCAAAATACAACAAAGGTTTGTCCACAGCCCATCTTTTCCCCTGTGACCAGTCTATTTCCAACCAATTGGAGTTCACCAAGATGTTTTGATAACATTGAGATATTTGGAGGTAGTTTGCATCTTTCTCAGAGTGCCTGGCCATGGCATGGCTGTACAAACTGGACCCAGCTGCTCTGGTCCTTATCACCTGTAATTCCCCCCTCCCAATTTCCTATTACACACACACACACACACACACAGAGAGAGAGAGAGAGAGAGAGAGAGAGAGAGAGAGCTTTATTGCCCTTTCATTGTCTCCCTCCTTCCAGTCTTTGATGGGAGGATGCCTGTGAGATGCCAAGCTGAATTAAGCACACCTGACATTCAGAAAAAAAAAAGTCATACTTTCCCCTAAATTTTGAATTGGCAATGTTTTTTAAGTTAACCAAGGACTTTAACCATTGCAATATTTCTGCAATGCTGATAAAGTGAGAAACACAAACACAAGAAGGAAAGAGATTAGCAATCACTGTCAGGGAAGAAAAGGTTGTCCAAAAGGATTATCCAGTGGGAGATCAGGTTAACTTGAAGTCTTTGCAATACCTTGCAAGCTGTTGCCAACTTATCTCAGACCAAGCCAGATTTTTAAAGATTCAATGAGACTTTGATTAAGTTTCTAAAGCCAAAATTTAGAGTAAGATTTTTTTAAAACCAAACCAGGATTAATTCATGGCTTAAATGGCAAGTGTATATTTATTGAGAATTGGACAGACTGGATACAGATTCTAATGTGATCTATAGTACTTCTTTTTATTAATAGAAATCAGAGTGTAGCCTTTTGCATAACTTTGGAGATTTCATGCATAGACCATGAGAACTTCTATTGTCTCGCTGATTTAAATAATGCTTGGTTTGGCTGCTGAAAAGCTCAGGCACAATGCCTTTTACATATATCTTTTTAAGAATCACCCCAGTGCCTTGTCAAATGTGTTTCATTGACATGAAAGGGCAACTAGAAATAGAAGAAGGATGGTGATAATATAAAGGTACTACCCTTTGGTAAATTTATAATACCTGATATGTTTTGAGTTCATGATCTCCATGCATTTCCTTCCCTAACAGAATTAACACTCTTGCCCTTTATGCAAAGTGTATACATAAAACAAATAGTCAAAGTGTCAGAACTTTGGCTATATACATTTCTAATCATGAAGTCACAATCCTAGTGAAGAAACCCATATTGCTCTAAATATAAAAATCTGGGGAAAAGTTTAACTGAACTCACTTCCCAATTAGGTTTTTCGGTTATCTTGGGCCTTTGATTACTTTTTCTGTAGGGGATCAATTAATTTTTTCCTCAGAAACTTGGTGATCTAGTACTTAACTAACCGGCACAAATTCAGATGAATGAAGGTTTATAGTTATTCCTCAGAAGAAGCTTTTGCATCTTTTGTTTGAATCTCAGATTTTGGACAATCTAGCAAACTAGGTTTATATGGCTTTGGGAAAGACATGGCAGCTTGCAAGTATTAATTTCTTCCGTACCTAATGATGGAAGCAATCCATCCTGAGAGCAGAAGTTCCTTCTCAGTAGGGAGGAAGGGTGGAACAATGACTTTTATGACTGGAGCATAAAGTTCTGTTCTGTCCATAGGAGAATTGAAATGAGAGGGGAGAGGGATAATGAAACCAATAGCTTGCATCAGATATCACTGCATAATTGTACCATTTGTGGAATGATTTCCAATGGCCATCTATTGAAATTCATTACCAATAAGCTTAAAACAGCCCATTCATTCTGTGATTTGAGAGCAATGAAATAATTGAATTGAAGGTATGGCATAACAGCTTTAGCTTTATCCCAGAGTCTATGTAGTCCTTTACTCACTTAGACCTTTGGGAATACGGGAATTACCAGGGCTGTAAAGAGGAGACCCCCTTTTGACTGCATGCTTAGAGCATCAAAGCAGCTGTCTATCTCAAAGCCTTTGTGTGACCACTTTGAGGCTATTTCCCAATCTTGCTGTGGGCAAAAAATAAAAAGTGATGTTTTGCTCACTCTATAAAGTACCTTTCCACGTATCTCACACAGCTCTCATGATTAAATTGAAATATCTAAAAAATCCATCCCAACTTATATGTATGTATGTATGTATGTATGTATGTATGTATGTATGTATGTATGTGTGTGTGTCTTCCAGATGCCCCAAACTATACGGCCTCCCAAAAATACACAAAGAAGGCATACCTCTCAGACCCATAGTCAGCTCCAGAGGAGCACCACTACAAAACCTAGCTAAACACCTAGCAAAAGAGCTACAGCCCCATGCTGAAACAGCAGCTTCTCATGTAAAAAACTCATACCACTTCTTGGAAATGATCAAAGATCTACACGTGGAGCAAGAAGATCTGCTTGTAAGTTTTGACGTGGTTTCACTATTCACTCAAGTCCCGATAAAAGAGACCCTTGAAATCATCAAAAATAAATACCAACCAGCTAAACACCTCATGGAACTAACAGAACACTGCTTAACCAACACATATTTCATATACAAAGGACAAAGATACAAACAAATAGAAGGAGCTCCCATGGGATCACCACTGTCACCTGTCATTGCAAACCTGTTCATGGAAGAATTTGAATCCAGAGCCCTGGCCAATGCCACCCTCAAACCCAAACTATGGTTAAGATACATCGATGACACATTCGTGATTTGGCCCCATGGACAAGAAAACCTAAACAATTTCCTAACACACCTAAACAGCGCACACCCCAAAATCAAGTTCACCATGGAAACAGAAACAAACAAACAACTACCATTCCTAGATGTACTAATCTACAAAAAAACAGATGGCACACTAGGACACACCATATACCAGAAGAAAACCCACACCAACCGCTACCTCAACGCCCAATCCCACCACCACCCAGCACAGATAAACTCCGTGGCTAAAACACTAATTACCAGAACCAAACGCCTGGCAGACAAGACACACATTAAGACTGAACTATGCACCCTGACTAAAGTACTGACAGCCAACGGCTTCCACAAAAGCAAAATCACCAGCTTGATCCACAAAAACACACTGAAACATAATAGAGACCCAGAAGATGAACAGACCTATGGAACAGCTGTCCTGCCCTACATAAGAGGTACTACAGACAAAATTAGTAAGGTACTACACAGACATCACATCAGGACTGCCTTCAAAACAGACAGAAAAATAGCAGCCATCCTTAGCAACCCCAAAGATAAAATTGACCTGGAAAACCAAGGCATATACGAAGTCCCCTGTGCATCATGCCCGGCCACATACATTGGACAGACCAATAGAAGAATAAGCACCCGCCTGGATGAACACAAAAATGCAGTCAAAAAGCTGGAACACACTTCCTCACTAGTCCAACACATGGAAGCCACAGGTCATAGCATCAACTTCAATGGCACCAAAACCCTGGCCACTATAGAAAACCCTAATCACAGAATCATCAGAGAAGCCATAGAGATTGAAAAAGACCAGAAAGCATGAACAGAAGAGATGATTCCACCAGGCTGTCAATCATTTGGAAGCCTGCACTCACAAACAAAAAATCTCCACACCACAAGCCAGGCAAACACCTGGGCACAAACAGATCCCCCTGATACCTCCAGCTCAAACACACCCCAACCAGGCACCCAGATGAAACCCAGCTTCCTAACTAATGATAGCCGTCCATTTACCCGAAGCCAAGCTGCACTAAAGGCCTCCATTAAAGCAACACAATGCTGCCAGCCAATCAAGATACAAAAAGAGCCAAAAACAGACAGAAGATATTAGAGACACCAATCAAGCAGAACACAGCAAACTCCGAGACCAATAAACACAGACCAAGACTCCCAACCAATCAGGATGAAGAAAAACCATTCTGGCACAGCAATAGGCTGCCCCAAATTCAAATCTGAAACTACTGTAAAAGTCTGACTCACAGACGGACACAATACAGAAGCCTGATGATGGCAGATGAGATTCTGCTGAAACGTTGCTACAACTTTAAAAGAACTACAATGACGTGGGAAAATACCCGAACCAAGCCGAACACCATACATGTAAGTACCCGCGAAAACTTAAGAAAACAAATATATATATATATATATATATATATATATATATATATATATATATATACCCAAAAGGTGAAATAAAAGGGCAATGGCAAAAAAAATGTCCAAAAATATTTGAGTGGCTTTAAGATGCCCCTGTGGTATATTTAAACATATTGTTCCTCCTATTGTGCACAGCAAAAGTTTCTTTCAGGTATAATAGATTCTAATGGCTCCCCCTTCGACAGCCAGAGGATGTCAAATTAAGCAGTTCCTGTTAGATACTGGTTTTGATTGGATACCTGTTGAGCTAATGGTTCTCAGTGGTACCTATCTCGTGACTGACAGCCTGAATACAAAGCACTCTTTGGTATGACTGGGATAAGGTTAAGATGCATGTCGAAGCATAGAAAAAAGAAATGAGATTCAGGAAAGTCAGAAGATAGACAGGGGAACAATTTGATTTAGGAAGTCAAAAGCTGAACTTTGCATTCTGTATAGAGAAGTTTCTTCTACTGTAGTTGATGTTTCCAATATCACCCTCATCAATTTTTATTACGTTATGAAAAACAAATCTGATCACACGCTGGCACTTTCTTTCTGTGGAAGACTACATATTTTCACTCTCTGAATATTGCAGCCTCTTGCATCTTTCCTCAACTCCCTAGTAGACTGCACTGAATGAAGTCTGATGAAAAATGTAAGTCTGTCAATCCGGAGAACAGATCAGCCCAAAGAAAAAATAATAATAAAAGGATAAAAACCAGTGTCCATGAGTTATTCAGTATGTCAACATATCAATAATACAGACAGTAAGAGTTCAGAAATTAATCAGTCTACAGATGATTCTCAGTTCAGGTGTTGGTGCACACTCTGCACGTTACCTTGAATATTATATATGCAGATCTTGGCACGAAGCCGAAAGCACCAGCCTGAAGATGGCGAGTGGCCCCTCGTGTAAACGTTGCCAAGATACTCTCAATCTTACACAGGAAAAGACCCGAACACGGCAAGACCTGCATACCTGTACCCATGAAAATCTACGAAAACACACACACACACACACACACACACACACACACACGTGTGTGTGTGTGTGTGTGTGTGTGTGTTTTCTAAGTTTTCATGGTACTTACATGTATGGTATTCAGCTTTGTTCAGGTATTTTCCCACGTCATTATAGTTGTGCTTTTAAAGTTGTAGCAATGTTTCGGCAGAATCTCATCTGCCATCATCAGGCTTCTGTATTGTGTTTGTCTGTGAGTCAGACTTTTACAGTGGTTTCAGTTTTAAATTTGGGGCTAGCCTACTGCTGTGCCAGAATGGTTTTTTCTTCATCCTGATTGGTTGAGAGTCTTGGTCTGTGTTTATTGGTCTTGGAGTTTGCTGTGTTCTGCTTGACTGGTGTTTCTAATATCTTCTATCTGTTTTGTGGCTTTTTTTTGTATGTTGATTGGCTGGCAACATTGTGTTCCTGTATTGGAGGCTTTTAGTGCAGCTTGGCTCAGAGTAAATGGATGGCTATCATTTGTTAGGAAGCTAGGTTTCATCTGGGTGCCTGGTTGGGGTGTGTTTGAGCTGGAGGTATCAGGGGGGATCTGTTTGTGCCCAGGTGTTTGCCTGGCTTGTGGTGTGGAGATTTTTTTGTTTGTGAGTGCAGGCTTCCAAATGATTGACAGTCTGGTGCAGTAATCTCTTCTATTCATGCTTTAAGGTCTTTTTTCAATCTCTATGGCTTCTCTGATAATTCTGTGGCTGGGGTTTTCTATAGTGGCTAGGGTTTTGGTGCCATTGAAGTTGATGCTATGACCTGTGGCTTTCATGTGTTGGACTAGTGAGGAAGTGTGTTCCAGCTTTTTTACTGCATTTTTGTGTTCATCCAGGCGGGTACTTATTCTTCTATTGGTCTGTCCAATGTTTGTGGCAGGGCATGATGCACAGGGGACTTCGTATATGCCTTAGTTTTTCAGGTCAATTTTATTTTTGGGGTTTCTAAGGATGGCTGCTATTTTTCTGTCTGTTTTGAAGGCAGTCTTGATGTGATGCCTGTGTAGTATCTTACTGATTTTGTCTGTAGTACCTCTTATGTAGGGCAGGACAGCTGTTCCATAGGTCCTTAGAAACCCCAAAGATGGCATCTGCCCCCTTCGAGATTGGCGAAGATGCACCTCAACACGAGCCCCAATTGTTGGAAATGCCAAAGCATAGAAGTTACCTTCTTCCATTTGTGGTGGTCGTGCAAGGAAACCCAGAAGTACTGGCAAAAAATTAGGCGCTGGCTAGAGGAAATAACCAAGGAACAAATAGAGTACAAACCAGAGTCCTTCCATCTAGGAATTTTCGATAAACAAATACCCAAAAAATCGAAGTATATTGTAATTCATATCTTAACCGCAGCCAGACTGGCATTTGCCCAGTGCTGGAAATTATCTTCCATTCCCACTGAACATATGGTTATTCAGAAAATTTTACAATGCGCCGAAATGGACAAACTAACCCAAGCACTAAAAAATAAAGAATCCTCATCCTATTACAACAATTGGAATCCTTTGTATAATTGGCTAAACCAAAGATAGATCACCTCTAGGAAAATTATGGCCGAGGGCCTCCGAAGCAGAGATAAAGAAAAGCACCGCCGATGATACTGTTGAAGAAGAAAGGATCTTACAGACAGTCACAAAATATGGTTTTATTTTAACTGTTTTCCCTACTCTATCCTTCCCTTCCCTTACTCTTCCCTTTCCCCTCTCTTAGGTTTTCCTCTCTCTCCCTCTTGGCCTATGCCAAGGCCTATTTGTCTTTTTGTTGTACATAATTTGTAGTTATGTTGTTCTTTTAAAGGTAAAACTAATAAAGTATTTTTCCAAAAAAAAAAAAGAAACCCCAAAGATAAAATTGACCTGGAAAACCAAGGCATATACAAAGTCCCCTGTGCATCATGCCCGGCCACATACATTGAGACATGGAGACCTAGAAGATGAACAGACCTATGGAACAGCTGTCCTGCCCTACAGTGCCCTACAGCCCACTGTAACTACATAGCCAAAAAGGCATTAAGAGTTGTTAACCTAATCCTACATAGCTTTTTCTCTGGTAATATCACACTACTAACTAGAGCATACAAAACATTTGCTAGACCAATACTCGAATACAGCTCATCAGTCTGGAACCCACATTATGTATCTGATATTAGTACAGTTAAGAAAGTCCAGAAATATTTCACATGAAGAGTTCTCCACTCCTCTACTTGTTGCAGAATACCTCATACCACCAGACTTGAAATTCTAGACCTAGAAGACGTAGAACTATACTGCCTTCGGTCCGATCTAAGTATGGTATATAAAATCATACATTGCAATGTCCTACCTGTCAATGAATACTTCAGCTTCAACCATAACAATACAAGAGCACACAATAGATACAAACTCAAGGTAAACCACACCAAACTTGATTGCAGGAAATACGACTTCAGTAACAGAGTGGTCAATGTCTGGAACACTCTACCTGACTCTGTGGTTTCTTCCCCAAACCCCCAAAAGTTTAACCTTAGACTGTCTACTATTGACCTCACCTCTTTCCTAAGAGGTCTGTAGGGGGCATGCATAAGCACACCAAAGTGCCTACCGTCCCTGTCCTATTGTTTCTTTTATTTTTCTTATATGTACCCATTTCATGTATTTATAACTATGTATATACTTATACCTATTATCTTGTAAGCGATTGACAAATCAAAATAAATAAATAAAATAAATTGGACTGTGTGGCTAAGACATAGCCATATGTATTATCTTCTTATCAAGCTTTCTTTAATGGTTCATAGATGCCGTAAGCTTTGCAAGCTTCTAGAATCTTGGAGTACCTTATCTTGAATTGAAATTTGTAATAAATAATCTTTAAAAAGAGAGAAAGACTCCAAGCTGTTTGTTCTTTAATATTTAATCATAAAGCTCTTGTTTTATGAGAACATGTATGTTATCAATATGAATATTCAATTTTGTTATAAGATGTACATATAATTTTAATAAAGATATTCAGCAATATGTTATTAAATTTTCACTTACAATTAAAGAATGATAGTTTACCCATTTTATTACTATAGTTGTTATTACTATATAGTAGTTATTACTATAGTAGTTATTCAAGAAATGTATGCTCATGTTTGCTATTAGCAGGCTTACACATATTATAGTAACTTTCGGTAAAATGGAACTAAATCCAATAATTTGTCAGTATATTCATGGCAAGGTTAAGGGAGTTGAAGGAACTTGATCTTTCTTTTTGAGTGCATCTTTCTTTTTCTTTCTTCCTTTTTTTCTTTTTCTTATTTTTTGAGTTTGTATTTTAATTTTCTGAATAATTTTTTAAAAATTCTAGAAAAAAACTGTCATTCTTTTGAATGAGCCTGCAAAATGGCAATTATATGGCATTTCCTTAAAGAGCTATTAGATGGCAAGTTAATTTAATATTTTAAACTTTCAGTGGAGGAAATGCTAAAACTGAAATG
Organism: Notechis scutatus; assembly: GCF_049901735.1. Classification (NCBI taxonomy): domain Eukaryota; kingdom Metazoa; phylum Chordata; class Lepidosauria; order Squamata; family Elapidae; genus Notechis; species Notechis scutatus. Next base: position 97,507,096 of record NC_142010.1, read on the forward strand.
CTAGAAGAGGAAGAAAGATTCAAAAGAAAGGGCCTTCACTGGCTGACAAGGGAAAAGAATAAATGCCAAGAAAGTAAAACCAAAACAGACAAACAAATAAAAATACATGGTATCCTTCTGGGTTCCAAATAAATCAGGCAACTGAAACATATTGATTTGGAAATGCAATAGTACTTATTTACTAAGGATAGCAATGATCATTTTGTGGTGGGGACAGAAATATTTAACAACTGTTTACTGCTCAGAATTTTAGTGGCCTTTTCAGCCTTCAGTCCGGGGTGGGATTCAAATTTTTTAACAACCAGTTCTGTGGGTGTGGCTTAGTTGGTGGGCATGGCTTAGTTGGTGGGCGTGGCTTAGTTGGTGGGCGTGGCTTCATGGTCATGTGACTGGATGGACATGGCTTGGTGGTCATGTTATTGGCTGAACATGCCTGGCCTCTCATGATTGTGGGAATGCTACAACAGTGGTTAAGTGTGAAAAATGGTCACAAGTCACTTTTTTGAGTGCCATTGTAACTTTGAATGGTCACTCCACACAAACAAAGTACCAAGGAGGGGGGGAAAAACTCCAGAGAAGTTCCTGAGACAGGAAGTCCAGTCCTGCCAAAAATGTAGTAAGGGTTAACAGAGAGGCAGTTTCTGTAAGGAACACCAGAATGTTTCCTTCCTGCCTTCCTTACGGGATTAGCCAGTAATTTCTTCTAACAACCAGTTCTCTAAACTGCTTAGAATGTTAACAACAGGTTCTAGTGAACAGGTGCGAACCGGTAGAATCCCACCCCTGCTTCAGTCCTTCCTTTAGGGATTATGCCTCGGAAAAATTCTAGGCAAATTAAGATTGATTTCAAGTCTCTGTTTCCAGAAAGTTAAAAAAAAAGATTGATCAGTTATGAAATTCTGATATGGTTAGGCTGGGGCACTTATTTAGTCTGAAATTCTAAGTACCATTTTGCATCTCCAAAATTGTTATGTAAATGAGGAAACACCTTTGTCCATGACTATATTTCTTCTTTGTGATGCAGTGTAGAACAAAAAGAACATTTGTCAGATGTTCACAAACATATATTATGTGTGAAGTATGACTGCAGTCTATGGCGATCTCAGTATCCAGTCATATCCTTTGAGTTAGGACTGTAATATGTAAGTGATCAAAGCTCTGACATATCGGTAGTGCAGAATGGTAGCTTAGGTCACTAGTAAATTTTAGAGAACGGTGAAGCTTCTGATGGACTCATCAAGTCCAGCAAGTGGTGATGATCAGTATTCACTAAATAGTTCCTTCAAACATAGTATGTTTAGATGTTAGAATTCTGGAGAGAGACAGAGACAGAGACAGAGACAGAGACAGAGACAGAGACAGAGACAGAGACAGAGGCAATTACAAGAAGATGATACTGTACTATGACAAGCCTTGAACACTATTTCTATTTAAATATAATATGAAATACATATTTCAAGTTAAAAGATATATAAAAGATTCTTAAAAAGAAAGCCCTTATCTTATAAGACTAGAAATAGAATTGTAATCCTTGATGTAAAACCATGCATATTTTTTTAAAAAAGGTAAAAGATACATTTGCTTCTAATTACCTGTTATTATAAAAAAGATAACCTAATAAAAAAATATTCAGAGGGGCAATCTGAGTAAAAAACTTTGAATGGATTATGAGAATGCAGAAAAATCCGTCTTTCCAGATGGCTGCAGCATAAGAAGCCACAACTAAGGATCAGTCTTCTATTCCTTATCAAAGTCACATATCTTTATCTGAAACACAGATGAAATTGCATCCTATTTCTGCAACATTATAAAACAATCTGCATAAAAATTGGGATTAAACTGCACATTAAATTATTTTTTTTCACAAACATACATTTCTAAGTATGTATTTCTTTTAAAATGCACCTTTCTATTCATTTTATTTTGAATTTAGCACACTATGAATTTAGCACACTATGCCAAATTTGTATGTAATTGTGTGCCAATCCATATATTTGTTTGAACTATAATACATTTGTCAGTTCTTTAACTACCCTTATTTGGCTGTCTTGGAAACACTGATTAAGACAAGTCAGTGAGTGAATTGAGGGCAGATACAATTAAATAGTAGAATCAGAGTAGCAGAAATAATCATCACTACCATCATTACTCCATTACTTCATTTGTGTTCAGGAAATTGCTCGAGGAAATAGGGTACCTATCCAATGTTAAGTAGCAAAAGCACCATAACAGCAGTGCACCAGATTGTAGCAAAACTGTGAACATGCAACTTGGGAAAGGAAACTTACATTGGATAAAAGATAGAGATTATATCCTATTTCTCACATGGATAATCCTTGGAAAGGAAGAACAACCAATAAAAACTACAATTTTGTTGCTTAACTACCTTCTGCTTCATTTCTCTATATCTCTTTCTATCTACTGATTGATTCTGTGCCATCAAGTTTTTTTTTCTATCTCTAGAGACTACATAGATTAGGAAGATTTCCTTCATGAATGTTATCTATGTCTATATCTATATCCAAAGCTATCATGCCCAAACATGCAGTACTGGTAAAATTAGGATTAAAAATATTAGTTAATTTTGCTTAAAAAGCAGCTTCTTAGCTAGTTTGGTTATAAGGTTTCCTCTTGTAAATCCCACTATCGGTGGGCCTGATCTAGTGTTTGCATAGCCAAAATCTCCTTATTGTCTATGTGAAAAATCATTTTCAGCAAATGGCACCCACTTCTACAAGAAAGCTGATATCCTTATGCTTTAAAAGAAGGCTGGCAGCATGCCTAATTGGGTTGCAAAAGTATTTTTTACCTGGCAAATTATCAGGATAACCTCAGAGAGCCTTTTTGTGACATTCTTTGTTCAGTACATGTGAATAGCATTAGGGAATAAAACAAAAACATGACCCAAAGCTGACCTTCCTGAGCAGATATATGAGTATAAGACTATGCAAACATCCCTCCAGCCTCATCTCATTTGCATCACTGATTATGGGATCCTTGTAAACCAATAACTGAACTATCCGACAGACATCTGCATAGCCAATGACTCGGAGTCATTTATTCTTCCTCGACGATTCCTTTTGTCAGTCAAATGATGAAGTGCCAGACTCTTGACAACCAATTTACCAAAAATAAGATTCTCACTGAGTCTTCTTTAACAAGATCTATTAAAGGGGAAAGGGGTTAGGCTACTGATTTACTTTCATTTTAGAACCCAATTTATCTTCCAGCCTGTTAGGGAAAAGATTATTCAATTTCTTTCTAATGTCCCTTCTCAGAACTGGTGAGCTGGCTACCCATTTTTCAGACTACTGATGTATGCATAGATGTTTGTTAGTCTCCCCTGAATCCTTATCGGGCTGCCTGCATAGCATTACAAGAAGCCCGAGGGCTCTCTCATGGTAAAGGCCTTCTGTTTCCTTGTCATTAACCAACCAGCCCTAGTCAAACCCTTTCCCCTTGTTTATTCTTTTTTCTCTTTCCTCCTGTTCTTTTCTTTCACATTCATTTTCTACTGTTTTTCTTGGATTAATAATATTTTATCCTAAAGACAGGTACCAACTGATTAAAAGGAAAAAGAAAGTGAGAGTTCCGGTTTGCAGGGCTTCAGAGGCAGATAGGAATCCGCGATCGTGCACGGTTTCTGCCTGGGCTCACCGCTGGAGCATCCTGAGCCAGCTGGCTTCGGGGCTAAGCCACCCCATAGAGGTGGTGAAGACGGGGGAGACCCAGCAGGGTTTGAGGGGAGCCGCACCTCTCCTCCTCAGCTGGCTAAACTCCCTTTCCCAAAGGCGGTAAGAGCGGCGGTCAGAAATGGCCACCTCAAAGAAGCACTCAGCCAGAAAAGAAAGTGCAGGAGGAAGTTAAGAAGTGAAAGTTTTTGGCTGACCGGGACAAAAAGTAACAACCAAGGTACCCTGGAATTTAAATTTTGCAAAAGATACATCGCTCCCAAAGAAGAGTCGGAAACAGCGAACGAAAGTGAAAAGGGAAAGTTTTTTTTTCTTCACTCTCCTTCCTCACGCTGATAACGAGAAGATCTGAATAAAGAAATCGGAAAAATACACTTTGGCACCAACAGGTAATTAAGCTGGAAATATAATTAAATGCCAAAGGGACAATAAAGATTTCTGAACACTAAAAAATCCTTTTTTTTTTTTTTGCTATAAGTGGGAAGGGAGAGGAAAAGAATAAGGGCAGGACTTGGAAGGAGGAGACTGCTTGGAATTCAAAAGAATGTAAAGTTAAATCTTAACAAGACTTCTAAAGGATACGAAATGGATGCACAAAAAAATTGGTAAACCAACCGACACACTGTTTGTATATTTATGAAAGAAAGCTGGATGTTTTTATGTTTTGTTTGTTTTGTTTGTCTTTAAAAACCAATAAAATTCTTTAAAAAAAAAAGACTTCTAAAGGATACATTTTAACTGGAACTTTGCAACTAAATAGCAACCCCAAGAAGAGAAAGTGAAAAAAGAAGAAAGTGTTAAAAGAAATGGCTTGTGTGTATTTGGATTGCTTGGTGATTTTTGGACTTTTGGAAATCATATTTGAATGACTAAAAACAATTGGGTGGTTGTTGTTTTTTAAAAAAACAAAAACTCTAAAATGGCATCACCTCTGGATGAACTGAATGAACTGGATGAATTGAAAATCGAATTTAAAAAATATAAAGAAGAGAAACAAGAAGGGAAGGGCTCCTTTGGCACCATCTTTCAATTCTTAGAAATGGTGATTGGTGTCTACAAGAAACAACAAGAAAAGACTGTGCGACAAAGAAGAAGCCATTTTTAATGAACAAGTAATTCTATCTGGGGAAGAAAAGGGAAAGGGGGGAAAGAGAATGGAGAATTTAAGACCTAAAAAAACCAGCCAAAAAAAGGAAAAATAATGTGAAAAGGGGATATAATGTTGGAAAGCAACAGAAAAGGGGAATACAGAAGAGGGAAATGAGGTGGAGAGACAGGGGGGTAAAAAGGGGAGAGAGAAGAAAGGGAAAAAGGAAGGGAATAGAAGTTACAAAGGTTTGGAGCAAGATGTAAAGAAACAGGATTTATTCAGAGATAATGGGTGAAAATTAAACTGAAAAAGGGATTCTGTAAAGGTACATAAGATTGTATTGTTATATTTGTAATAGAAATAATGTTAGAAAATTGGAAACAACATATGATTAAAAAGTGGAATAAAATAGTTAGTGTAATTTAGTGAAACTTTTGTGAACAAAATAAACGAAATGAAATAAATGAGAGATTTGAACTAGGAAAGAATGGGAACATTTTAACTACTCAACATTTTATAAAATATAAGTGAAGTGAGAGGAAAGTAATTATGGAAAGTTTGTAAGTGTTTCCATAGAAATATGATACTTATTTGAAAAGTAATGTGTAAAATGTTCAAGATTTAAATGAATATTAATATTAATGATAGAATCAAATTGGTATGGATTGTTGTTTTAATTATGTTATAAATTTATAATTTTTTCTTTTTAAAATACATTGTGTAGTTTTAGAATGTACCAAGCAGAATCCGAATGGAAGTTATGTATTATATTAAGTGTTATAATTTTAGGGGAAAGATATAAAGGCGTCATACTCCAATCAGTAATCACAGGAGAAATTTTGCTTAATGAGAAAAGATAATAGACAGCTGAAACAGGACAAACAAAGAATATAAGTATGATTATTTGAATTGAGATGAAATAAATAAAATAAAATTGAAAGTTGAAAGAGGGGAGAAGTTATATAGAAAATGTAGAATGGTAATAAGATATGGAATGGAATATAAAAATGAGCATGAATTTGTGTCTGCATGAAGAGATGTAACCCGGGATCAGGCTGCTTTCAAAAAAGATGTTTTATGTTTTTATGTTCTATGTTTTGTTTGTTTATGTTTGTTTTTAAAAATCAATAAAATTTTCAAAAAAGAAAAAGAAAGAAAAGAAAAGAAAAAGAAAGTGAAGAAGAAGAATATAACTTCTTTTTCCAATTCTCCCCTCCCTTATTTTTCTGTTTAGGATTACTGGTTTTCCTGAACAACATCATGTGCCAGGAGCTAACACAACAGCAGTGCCATGAAGGAGGATCCTTTTTCTCCCTCCTTGATTAAAAACTCCTATTTCCCCAAGAGAATGGACTTCTCTGTGTTTCCAAGTTACCTTGTGCCTACTCCAAATGCTCCTTTTAATGTGTGCTTGTGTGTGTGTCTCTGTCTTACAGCTTTCTGCCTCATGACTTCTTTGCCATAGCAAGGTACATTAGTGTTGCATCTCTTGCATTCTTTGCTCTAGCAAAGAAATCTATATCATTCATTTTTATTTTTCTGCTTTCACTATCAACAGCTGAACTCTTTGTGTACTCCATTAAAGTGAACTGCTGCTTAAAATCTCATGCTTTTCTCACCTGTCTTTGAACTTGCTCTATGTTTGTTCCCGTTGAATTGAATGAATTTTACCTAGACTGTTTCTCTGCTTAGCCTACAAATTATTGCTTGAGGTGACTGAATGTAAAGTTATTGTTTTCTTGCTTTAGATAACCATCACATTAAAACTATAATGTCCCACCTTGAATTGTTGCTGTGTGACAATTCACATTTTAAAATGTTATTACAGACTCTTTAATAATCCTGATAATGTAATTTGCTTATGTTAAAAGAGTTTGCTTATGTTAAAAGAGTTGCTGAGATCCTATAAGAGTATGTAGTTGCCACAATGTCATGTCAGCAATCATAATCAGTGAATTTCTTACAGGTAGGATTTAAATCAAAGGGTACAGAAATCAGAAATCTAGGAGTCATTTATAGGAGTCTCACACTCATGAGTCATTTAGAGAGAATTAGTTCACTGTAGTAGCTAAGGCTTTGGGCTAGAAACAGGAAGCTACAGTCCTATCTTAGGCACAAGGCCAGCTGGGTAAGTCACTCTCTCTCTCAGTAAGAATAAGGTAATGGCAAACCTCTTTTGAAAAACCTTGCCTGGAAGGACTAGCCCAGACAGTAGCCAGAAGTCAAGAAAACTGAGTCAAAGACACAAAGACACACAAGGGATTTGTCTTGGTGCATATGCTCTCAGTGTATGTAAAAGAAAAGATACATTTGCCAAGAATCAAGAATCATAAGGTACAACACTTAATAATATCATAGGGTACAATAAGCAATCAAATCATACTAGGAAACAGTCAATATAAACCGTAAGGGTACAAGTGACAAGTTACAGTCATACAGTCACAAGTGGGAGGGGATGGGTGATAAGGAGTGATGAGAAGATTAATAGAAATAGTAATGCAGACTTTGTAAATAGTTGGACAGTGTTGAGGTAATTATTTGTTTAGCAAAGTGATGGTGTTTGGGCAAAACTGTCCTTGTGTCTACTTGTTCTGGTGTGCAGTGCTCTATAGTTATTATAGATATTGTGTTATATATATTAATGGTTCATAATCATACTGGAATGAGGCATTGTGGGGTGCCACATACAAACCCCTGGGCCTTACAGTATATTTTTCATTAGACTTAACTGAAGAGGTAGAAGAAACACCCATCAGAGTTGCAGATAGCACAAAATTGTATGGGACAACTATGACAGAAATAAAATTCAAAATTATATTGGTATATTAGTGAAATATGCTGAAAGTAACAGTATAAAATTTAACCAAGATGAGTTCAAAGTTGTTCAGTAAAAAACATGAGATATACAGATATTCAGTGGAGAACAGCTGGTTTGGTAGTATACATGTAACAATAGAAGAAAACAGAACCAATAGAAGAGAACCAAGAACCAAGACAAACAAGAAAACCAAGAACATACAAAAAAGATCAGAGAGTACCAAGGACTCCACAATAATACCCATGACAAAGACCTTAGAATAGTAAATGATTATAAACTGTGTATGAATCAGCATCAATGTTTGACTGTAAAAAGACAAATACTACTTTAGGTTACATCAGCAGAGTTATAGTTTACAAATCACAGAAAGTAATAATTTCATTTTACCAAGTACTGAGTATATTCTGTCTCATGTGTTATGTCAGTTTTACACACATATTTTAAAATAAAATACTGACTAATTGCAATAGGTTCAGAGCAATGAGGATAAAATAGACAATGGATCAATTAAGGAGGAAAAAAAATCTAATAATCAAAACAGTAAAATTAATTATCTATGAAGATTGTGCTTACTTTTTGATATACATATGCAGTAGATATCAACTGATATAGACTTTTGAGGATGTTTTAATTTGCATTCCTATGCTGAATTTGAAAGAGACTTTCCCAATGACTTTGAATGACTTATCTGGCATTTATGGTACAGAACAAACTTGGAGGTTTACCTAGAGAATTGAATTGAGAGAGATTTAAATCAGTACAGAAAAGGTGCAGTACAAGTCCAGAATTTCTGAACTGGGTGTTTGCTTTCATTCGCTGCTCTAATTATTCTGTTAGCACCAGTATAATGAATCAATAGAACAACTTCTTGTACTTACCTGTTAACATTATATTGAATGCAACCCTTTGATATTTGAGTGACTCTGTTCTTGGATAATTATTCTTTTAGCCTGAGTCCATCATCTCTAAGAAGAAATCATTAAGATTCATTATTCTACCTGATTAATGATTCTATTAGATTTTCTACCTGATGAATGATTCTGTGTGGGTGAGATGCTTATCAAAGTGTGCTGATGTAACAATTGCAACAATTGTACGTATCCTTTGCTTCAGTATGAAACCAAGTTGAAATCAGAGGAATCTGTGTGGCCATTTGGCCCTGTGCTTTCACTGCCAATTTGATGTTTTTAATCTCTGCTGTTGATTTGAGAGTTGCAAGCATTCTCTTTTATTTTCTTTTTTATGCCATTTAGATGTTGGAAAGATAGTATAAACTGCCAGGATGCAAGGCAGCCCTTATTAATCAAAATAAGTATGTGCTTAGAGCACTCAGGAATGGAAAAGGACACAGAGTCTCTCCCCACCCACCACTTATATCCTTAACTCTGTTACTTCATGTTCACCTTTAGTATTAAATAAATTTTATTTTCATTTTTTCTTATTATTATTAAATAAGGCATTAAAAAGCATTTAATCTTTGCATTTTAATTGCCCTAGTTATAAGTAAATAATCTGGTCATATTTCTTACTGCTATTTACTGTTGAATAAATATTATTTTAAAAAAGATTATATGTATATTATATTATTATATTATAATAATATAAGGGCCAACTTGAGAGATGACCTGTAAGAATTTTTAATCTTTTATTTCATCATTGGCACTGCATTGCCAAATGTCAGGCAATGGCCAGGTGCTAGACAATAGATTCTTTGAGGATTCAGAGGCAATAAACACACCGGTAACTAAGGACAATTTAAGTTTTATTATTATCTTTAGCAGACAGATTTAAACAGGAGCACAAAAGCAAAACATGCAAGATGATAACAAATCTCCATTCAGCTCTTGGGAGCCCCGGTGGTATTCTCCCAGCTCAGAGACTCCAACTGGACAAGTTACACAGCACTCAGTGTTAAATCTGGGTCAGAGCTCCCAGCTCAAAGGGCAGTACCAGGGTTTTATCAAAGCCTGTACCAAAAATCTAATGACCCTGTTTCTATGGCAACAAGATTGAGGACCTAACCTTGACTGGATGGTGCATCTGTTTATCATGCAAACTGGGATGGGAACTAGAGCCTGAGAACTGTACAGATAAGCTATGATGCCAACTTAGATAATCTTAAGGTTTTTCTACAGCTGTGTGAAGATTCTCCCCTTTATTTATGAAGCCAAAGTGAAAAACAAGCAAGCTAAACACCAAGCAAGCAAGCAAGCTAAAGTTCAGAATGAACTTAAATTTCTAGAATCTTCTTAGCAGGAAAGAAAAATCAAAAGATGTCACTACACTAAGTACAATGGTCCTCTACAATGCCACTACTATAAGCACTTATTTGAACCTTAAAAAGGTGGTTAGGAAGAACCAAGGGGTAAACTGTTAGTTTGTGCTTAGAGCATCTGAAACCCTGATTTCAAGATGAGCTACAGAGATTCTTGTTTAAACTTATTTTTCTTTATCATAAGAGACAATTTTTGGCTGGAAGAAGACTTGTTGGATAAGGAATTCCATCTTTAGAATTCCAAGGTCTCCCAGGCCTTTCAAATAATCTCAATTGATTTAAATGCTGTTAAAATTTACTGTTTTGCTATTCTTTTAAAACTTGTTTTATGGGAGTATTAATATTACTCTTTCTGTGAACTATATGCAATATAGAAATTCCTGAAAAACAACAAAAAGGATTTTACCTATTACCACCTGATTCAATTTAACATAGATTCATCCTGATAGATAAAATGATTATTCTGTTAAAAATGTGAATTCCTGACAATGCAACCTGAATGACTTCTAATGCAAATCCCATGAACCCTGGATTTGCTTTGCTAGTTGGCAAATACAATCAGAAATCATGATAAGAGAAAGCTTTAAAGGATCCTTCACTTTGATTATGTTTGAAACAGGTGCCTTTTAAAGTTGTACCCCAGAACAAAGTACTTGTAGTGGCTTTGTGCTTGTGGGCCAATTCTGATTAAACAAAGTGACTGACTTGGTGATTGGAATATGTGTTTGGACTTGAATCAATAAAGTGAATTCATTTTTGAGTGGAGGTATTTAAGTGGAAGTATCAAATCAGATTGTGGTGGTCCAGCTTGATGACAGCCATGGTTAAACTTAATAATGATTAGAATGTGTTGAAGCAGAGAAAGCTACAATTCTCTAGGAAAAATTATATAACCTGACATAAATCTCTTATACAAACTATTTTAAAGACTCTTGGAAAGTTATCTTAATGTTGTATACCTCTCTATAGATGATGTTCAGCTAAAGAATACAATAAAATGAGGTATCCCAAGAACTAGAGCTTCTTCTTCTGCATACCAGGGGGGGAAAAATCTCACTATCCCTGTCAAGGAATTAGTATGGAACCTTCTTCATCCAACCCCTGGGAACTCCCGAAATTGAGCATCAGAAGATGGAAAATGTAAAGAAGAAGTTCAGGCAAAGTCAGAGGCTGCTGATATTTGAGATAAAGTTAACCTCAACAAAGTTACTGGAACAGTGTAAATCTAGGAAAGACCTCCATCCTGGCTTTCCTTTAATTTATTTTCTGACTTCGCATTTTTGCCTACTCTTTCTGGATACTCTTATCCTACTGAATATGCTTTTGGGTGTGCTGAATCTGAACTGAATGTATGATCACAAGTGTAGTAGATAGATATATTATAGCAGTAATCCAGTTATGAGCTACTGTTCATGAGGCCAAGACATTGGGGCTACAGAGCAATCTGCTTGGCCATAAGAGCACTTGATTTCATTTCCTTTTATTTTATTTTTAACAAATAAAGCCAATCTCTTTTGAACTGTCAGTGCAACTGGAGATTTTCTATGGATATTCAGGTGCTATAAGGCAGTTTTCACATGCCCGCCAAAACAGTAGCTTTGCCATTATTATTCCTCACTGCAGCAAAATTTGATTATTCGGTCAAAAATGGATTTGATTAAGTGTGATTTATCATATTCATTTTTCTCCAGCTGAAGTTGCTCTGTTTGCATAAACCCTACCTTTCAAAAAGCACTGTCACACATTTCATTGGTAGTGTCAGAGAAAAGTGTACAAAATCATTATTTACCATCTCTGCAATTTCTCTATCTGTTATTTGTAACTTTTCCTCCTCAATTCTCTATGCTTTTAAATTTCTTTAGCTAAGGAATGTAAAAAAAAAACCAGTTTGATCCATGTTTGTTTTGCAATTTTCACTTGCTTTATATGGTTGTAAACTGCCAAATTTTCTCATTTCCTTCATGATTTGCTATTGCAGTCAGCTATTCATGTGTTATTCTTTTCTTTCCCTTTTTACATGTGATGGTTTTTGTTTAGTATTTCAAATGCCTCAATTTTACTCCTCTTACCCACATATATTATGTTGAAATTTATCCTTATTCCCTCCAAAAGAGAACCAGACTAATTTTTAATAACTCTTGGTATTTTAATATATTCCAGTTTTTTCCAGCTCATTGAAGTCACAAGACAAATTGCTGCAAGTTCACCTTTCACAAATCTTACACATCCTTGAAAACTCTAATCTATAAGATTATCCTATTGAGTGGAGGCATTGTTTTTGGAAGATGAAACTGGAAATATTACTCCATTTAAACATACTGGTGGCTTCATATGATATGCTTAAGTAGCTTAAATTCAATGTTACTATCTTATGCAGATGTGAATAATCAATTAACACTGGGAGAGAAGAGACTTAGACTACCCATATATTTCCAGATTTTTTCAGGTTTTAAATTAGTATCTCCCAATCCATTGTATTGTACAATCATTAAAAAGAAGGTCCCACATTGTTTTAATTCACTTTCAGTTACTTAGCCTTGGACTACTGTCCAAGGCTAAGTAACTGAAAGTGAATTAAAACAATGTGGGACCTTCAATAGCAATAGCATTTAGACTTATATGCCATATGCTACTTCATAGTGCTTTACAGCACTAAATAGCTTACAGAGTCAGCATATTGCACCCAACAATCTGGCTCCTCAATTTACCAACCTTGGAAGGATGGAAGGCTGAGTCAACTTTGAGCTGGTGAGGATCAAATCCTGGTAGTGAGCTGAATTTGCCTGCAATACTGCATTCTAACCATTATATCACCCTAGGTCCTGTATCTGCAGAACAGAGGTTTTCTAAACAAGTTAAGTAATATTGTTGTCTGTGGAAATTCTCAGTCATCCAGGTCATGGTTGTCCCAAAGTTGCCTTTTCAAAAGGCAACTTGGACTTTTTCCTTGAAGAATTTCACTTCTTATCTAAGAACTTTCTTCAGTTCTTCTGGAACTTTAAAAAAAACATCTTTGGGATAATACTTAAGTTATTTAGAAGATCCCTTTTCTACAGATACTGTAGATTATTTTTATTTCTTGCAGATGAACAGAGAAATTGAACCAGAGCATAAATGATAGTTCAGAAGCATAAGTTTCACCAGTATATGCCAATGGTATCACCAAATATCATGGGCTATCATTGGGTTTTATTGAATTTCTTCTTTCCAACTATTTTTGAAAAACAACTGACAATCTTTACAAAATAGGTTGGGATATCAGTGAAGATGTCTGCTTCCAGTGTAACTGGGGCAGCTTTGCACTGTGCTGATTTTCTGCCACTCCTTTATTTTGTAAACAACAGATTTGGGTCAACAAATGCCACAATCAACTGATTAACAATACTGAATGTACAGATGTCATGTCTGAGTGATAAATCATCTGATGTCTTCTCAGATAATTATACATGAGCTTGCCTTCAGTTGTGAAATATTTGCCACTGTTTGCACTGCTAGAGAATATGGAAGTCTGGAAATAGATGGATTTGTTGTTTTTGGTGTTTTTTTTTAGTATTCACTTTAAAAAATCTGTTAGATTGAACATTGGCACAGCATTGGGATGATCAAGGATGGCGACAAGACAAAATATCAACAGCAATAGTTACTTGGTTTTCACTGATGGAAATGGATATGATATTACAGATTGTATTTTTTGTCTTCTTTACTGAAGTTTTGCCAGCATTTGAGACAGGGTAGCAATTTCTGTCATTTTCTGTTGTTCTCTCCCATTTGAAATAAAATTTTGAGTTTTAAAAAGTCTGCGCACATTTTGAGAGTTTTTGTGCCCATTTTTTTCCTAATAGAAACAAGTAGATTTTGCAAGTAGATTTTGCAAGTAGATTTGCTCTATGCGCTTTCTTTCAACCAATTTTCTTTTAATCTAATGCACTAAAATATGCATAATTTGTTTGGAGAACTTCTTTTCCAATTTTAAGAAAAGCAAATACGGAAACATAACCACATTGCTTTTCACATATTAATACTTTCCGAATGTAAGCTTTTCCTCAAACTTAGAGGAGTCTTTTTGTTGTGAAAATCTATTTACCTTTATCGACGTCCTCATGCTCAGTTTATATTTGTCAATGAAAGCATATTTTAAATTATGGGGATAGATTTGGCAGCCATGAATTAAGGATTAGGATATATTCCAGATATAACCTGATTGCAAGAACTGGGCTGCCTCCAGATTCAGAGCTTGAGATAATTGCTTGAATTGAGTCAGATCAGTTCAAGGACCATATAAGTTCTTTTCAGATCTTGGAACTGCAAATGTATCTTAATGCAAAAGTCCAAATTCTACTCCACCATTAACTATTAATGGAAGCTATTAAAAACCAATGTATGCTTTATCTACTGAAATAACTGGATATTGTACAAATCAGAGCATCGTTCAAAAATATAAAAATTCCATTCTAAACAATAGAAGGAGGTGTTTTATGTTCCTTTTATGTCCTTGCATTTGGATTTCTTTTAAAAGTACCTGCTGACAGTTCTTCATTGTTTGGTAGAATCTAATAAAATTTGAAAACAAGATGCTCCTTTGTCCTTGATAAAATTCACCAACCATCGCATATTCAAAGTAGACCAGACTAGGAAACCAAAATCATGCATGCCAATTTGATTTTTATTACAAAGAGATTGCGTTCTTTTCCCAAGATTATAGTTGCAATAGTAAAAACTATACAAATCAAAAGAAAGGAGAGAGAGAGAGAGAGAGAGAGAGAGAGAGAGAGAGAGAGAGAGAGAGAGAGAGAGAGAGAGAGAGAGAGAGAGAGATCAGTAAAATGAGGACTATGTAAGCCACTTAGAGATGGCTGTAAAACTCTGTGAAGCGGTACATAAGTCTAAGTGCTATTGCTATTGCTACATGATTTTACTGTTTTGATTGTTTTTTTTATTCCCAAATGCCTTCATTGATAGCAAAGAGGCCACAAATTATAAAACCAAAACTGATGCTGGGCTAGGTTCTTGGTGACAATATATCTGAGAAAAATGCCCAAACTAATTTGAACAGCCAAATTATACATGACCTTAAACATATGTTTGCCTTAACAGGGACATTATTTGTTAAAGTTACAAAGCAGGACTTATTGTGGAAGGTCTTGGTATTATGATGATTTTCACTGGGATAAGCAAGGTACTTTAGGCCTTTTTCCCTTGCTGTATGGTTCCATTCCTCAAACTAATTATGTAAGGTTACTATTTTCATTGGGATAAAATGTTCCATTGGAACTTTCTTCTCAATAGCTGCAGAAAAATCATTTTAATCAAAACACCACATCATGCCTGCTTTGAGTTCAACAGTTCACACCCCTCTTTCGAAAGGTACTATTTTTGTTGTTTTAAAGATGAATTTTAAATACAAAGACACGTTAATATCAGATAGAGTTTGGCCTCAAGCAAAACAAAGCAAAACCCTTTTTCTCCAATTTCTTGATCCAAATATCAAGACAAATATTTTGTTCCCTAGTAGCATATTATTGTTCAATTATAAGATACTGAGTATCAAAAATTCCAAATGTATTATGAATTCTGTATGATACAAAGGCACTGTCAGGCCCTGATTGATTCTGACAGCTTGCAATTAATCACGTTCATTTGCAATTCCAACTCTTTAGCCAGTTTCAAAGCTTTCTGTGTCAAAAGACTTACTTTCCATTAGTAAGAAGGCTGAAACAAAAAGAATTAATTATAAAACTGGCAATGCTCATTTAAGTCCTCATAGTGCAGCAATTACTTTACATTAAATGTGAAGAAACTGGAGAGATGTAGTTGTCTAATATAGTTCAACCCAGATCAAAAAGATAATACAAAATATATTAATGTACAGTGTATATCACACTTTAATTACCAAACTTATGAATAAAAAAGCCTTTGCCCAAGACATAAGTTGACATAACATGTCAAAAGATTTGAAAAAGTTGAATGATTGGTTCACTTAGCATGGCCTGAAATATCTCCAGTCTCTAAAATAACATATGAGTATTGATTAATTTGTAGCTTTCTAAAACAATAGTTGAAGTTACTGTCATTTATATTTGGCCATCAAACTAAAGAATGCAGGAACTGTTCTTTCATTTCTCCCCTTTTAAATGAATATGTGATGTACAAAATATTTGAAATAAAATATCTAAAAATATATAAAACATTAAGTGGCAATACAGAAATAATATTACTTAACTATTGGAACTGAAGTAATTTTGATGTCCAAATTAAATGTAATTTAATTAGACAACTTAAATTCTATATTAGTAGAAAATTCCAAACTGTTTTCCAGATTTTCAGAACATATTTAATCTTGGCCAGTAAGTGAGTCACTGAGTAACTATCTGGAATACAATAGTGCTGCATCCCTAAGGATGGATGATCCCTAAAGATGGAGATGGATATAATATAATCTGGAGTGGGTGTGGAGTTGATTTGGGAAAGGTGCTACTCTTTAACTCATGTGAAGCAACACAGATTCACTTTGAAAAAGTTGTTCTGATTATGGACCTGACTTACTTCATGAAAGCAAGAAAGTCACTCAATCAGCCTAAGTAAAGTGACTGGGGAGCCCTAAATCATTTTGGTGATTGATGCAAGCCTCAACATGAATAGTGTTTGGATTTTATAAATAAAAAGAAGAAAAATTAAAAATGAGTAGTTGTAACTTTAATCCAAAGTTAAGTATATCTGAATAGAATAGAATAGAATGGAATGGAATGGAATGGAATGGAATAGAATAGAATAGAATAGAATAGAATAGAATAGAATAGAATAGAATAGAATAGAATAGAATAGAATAGAATTCTTTATTGGCCAAGTGTGATTGGACACAAGGAATTTGTCTTGGTGCATATGCTCTCAGTGTACATAAAAGAAAAGATACATTCATCAAGAATCATAAGGTACAACACTTAATAATAGTCATAGGGTAATAAGAAATCAAATCATACTAGGAAACAGTCAATAAAAAATTGAAGGATACAAGCAACGAAGTTACAGTCATATAGTCATAAGTGGAGGGGATAGGTGAAAGGAAGGATGGAAAGATTAATAGTAATAATAATGCAGACTTAGTAAATAGTTTGACTGTGTTGAGGGAATTATTTGTTTAGCAGAGTGATGGCATTCCGGGAGAAACTGTCCTTGTATCTAGTTGTTCTGGTGTGCAGTGCTCTATACCGTCATTTTGAGGGTAGGAGTTGAAACAGTTTATGTCCAGGATGTGAAGGGTCTGTAAATATTTTCACAGCCCTCTTTTTGACTCGGGCTGTATTCAGGTCCTTGATGGAAGGCAGATTGATATTGTTTTTTTCTGCAGTCCTAATTACTCCCTGAAATCTGTGTTTGTCTTGTTGGGTTGCAGAACCAAACCAGACATTTATAGAGGTGCAGATGACCTTGATATAGATGAGAATACATGCTCAATTTTCTCCAGTTGAAATTAATGGGCTATTAACAATGCTTAACATGGTATTGAAAATGTTCGTGCTATTGATTCCTATTTGTCAGAAACCCAAGTGTCTTTATATCAAAATGCAAGATAAAGTAGACAAAGATAGCATGTCTTGTTGAATACAGGAAGACTAAAATATTGCATTACGTGATCAAAAATCTCATTCCAACAATCTTAAAAGTCTGATTGTTGGTAAATGTAATTTCACACCAAATCCACCTGGATAGTGGTTATGGCATTTTTTATTTTCATATAGAATTGCCAATTGATAGCATATGAATATATCACCAGGTTAAAAATAACTTCAGGCAGATACAATAGTTGCTGCATAAAGAGAAAATTCACTTAATTTCAATTGTTTGACCTGCATGAAGCCATACTTCTTGAAATAATCTTGATCATCCCTTCCACTTAAATACAGTATATTTAGAACATGTTGATAGCCTCTTGGCTCTTGCTGAATTGTATATATATTCAACAACAGGACACTGCAAAAAGTTAAATGGTAAATGTATGATTTCATGAGAATGAGATGGGTTGTATCTAAATTTGATAGATGATAGATTAGATCAGGGGTGGGATTCAATTTTTTTAACAACCGATTCTGTAGGCATGGCTTAGTTGGTGGGTGTGGCTTGGTGGTCATGTGCCTGGGTGGATGTGGCTTGGTAGTCATGTTATTGGTTGGGCGTGGCCAACTCAATATTACTCACATTGAGCCACACATCTCCTTGCCTGGCCTCTCATAACTGTGGGGATGCTGCAATAGTCGTAAGTGTGAAAAATGGTCATAAGTCACTTTTTTCAGTGCCATTGTAACTTGCTGGTAGTCACTCCACACAAGCAAAGTACCAGCAAAGGAAGGGGGAAAAAACTCCAGAGAAGTTCCTGAGACAGGAAGTCCAGTCCTGCCAAGAATGTAATAAGGGTCAACGGAGAGACAGTTTTTGTAAGCAACACCAGAATGTTTCCTTCCTGCCTTCCTTACAGAATTAGGCCAGTAATTTCTTCTAACAACTGGTTCTCCAAACTGCTTAGAATGTTAACAACCATTTCTAGCAAATATGTGCGAATTGGTAGAATCCCACCCCTGGATTAGATAGATGATAATGGGAGAGGGAGAGGGAGAGGGAGAGGGAGAGGGAGAGGGAGAGGGAGAGGGAGAGAGAGAGAGAGAGAGAGAGAGAGAGAGAGAGAGAGAGAGATCTATATTGTATTAAAGTATTTTGTTGACCATCAGATTATATCCAATAATTACAATTTCTCTATTTACTTTCATTTGCTGCTAGTCCATTAAATTATAGTTAACACTAATTTTAATACAACATTGTCATTTACAGACCTTCTCATGCACATTAACATTTTTCATTTTATCATAATGAGGCACTGAAGACTAATCAAATAAATAAGTTTTCCCAGAAGAAAAATAAATTGTTAATCCATGTAAACCAATATTAAATAGTGGGTATAAAATACTTAGTTTCTGCAATAAATGATTATCATCTTGAAGAAACAGAAAAGGAATGGATTCATAAATCCAAACAGTTTTAATTAGGAGATTGATGGTATACAATAGGCAATGTCTATTAAACGCTCTATTTCTCAATCCAGAACAGGTTCACAATCAGGAATTCTTCTAAGAATGTGAATGACCTACTTCCTTTTATTCCCATTGACATACATTTGCAACCTTATATGTGTGTGTTAGCAGAATAGCTTCCCAGAGGAAATCAGCAAAAAGAGCACACTCATCATATATTGCAAATTTTCTTCAAGACTGTGAGGAAGTCTTGTAATTTGTCAATTACCAGTTTTATATTTCATCACAATTTCCTTCCTCTAATATTTCCTTTTAGGGCTAATTGTACTCTGAGCAATAAATGTTAAATCAATTTTCTCAGTAAGCATTTTCAGTACACTATATATCCTTAGAAGAAAACAAATCAAAGTATGCACCCAAATAACACACTAACTGGAAACAATAAAGTCCCATACTTTGGAGGATTAAGGACATGTTAAAAAATGAGTTTTTTTCTTATGTTCTTCAAATATCACATTTTTTTTCTTTTTGTTTTTCGTTCAATGTTCGTTACTGGCTTTCTGTACATATAGTTTCTAAAGTGTAGATCTTAACAGGACAAGTGGAATTATGAAAAGTTTTCAACCAACCAACCAACCCTAACCATTTATAACATTGAAAAATCCTCATGGAAGTTTGCAGGTCAAATTCCATTGGACATGTTATTTTCTATAATAATTACTCTATCTTAGACACACAGTTAAAAAGATAATAACATAAAAAGAGTTTTACTGAACTACACCAAAGGTCTAACTGGTCCAAAATTGTGATCTCACAATGATCACTAATTGTGATACCACATTGACCAATCAGAAATCAAGTGTGATTTTATCTTGTCATACACCTAGAAAGTAATATCAAGAAGCCTATTTGTCTGTTCAAGGGTTTACTTTATTATTTATTTCTGCATCCATATTTATTCTCTTCTTTCTTCCTCTCACTCTTTTTGGGAATGTGATACATTTAATGACTAGTCATGCCATGGGTAATAGCATAAACCACAGAGACACTTCCAGATATTTGGAACTTCAATTTCCTGCAGTGTTAGCTGGAATGGCTTTTGATAAAGGATTGTTTGGAATGGAAAATATAACCAGAGTAGAACCTTATTTGGTTTCCATCCATTACACTAGCACTTGAATTAATTGAGAACTTTGATCTTTGCCATAATTATCAGCTTCCTTGCATTGGGTGGGAAACTTTATGCTTAAATCCTATTAAGTTCTATCATGTGAATCCAAGCTTTCATATAGCAAGTGTATTTCACTGTTGATTAGATAGCACGAAGATAATCTCATTGTCAGTGTTTGCTATGTTGACTAGGAAATTTGTATGTGATTTTCTCATATGTCTGGATGAGAATGTCCTTAAAAATGGGCAAAAAAAGAGAATAATATGACATCTCTATTATGCATTTCAGCCTCTCATAGCATTTCTTGAATTCAGCCACTCTTTTTTTTTTTTTTACATAAATGTCAAATCAAAGGGAATAAGCATAAATTAATATTTTAAAGGAAAATATTAAGTGAAATTGGCAGTGTGCTCATAATTAGCATTAGATTCCCCCAAGGTCTGTGAAAGAACTGAAACATTCCATTGGGACAATTCAGTCAGATGAACACTGGCTTTGTACTGATAATTAATGGGAGGGAAAAAAAGGGGAAGAAAATTTCCCAAATACTTAATATGCTCTTTAACTATACAAAATAAATTTATTGTATAACTCTCATGTACCTAATGAGCAGGGAGCCTATTATTCATCTTCCCCAGCAATCAATAGGGTTTTAGGGTTCTTAGTCTTTGTCCAATCAAGCTTAACAAAATCAAAAGGGAGAAAATTATTCATTCTTCTATAAGGATTATGTAGAGTTCGGTTCTTAGATACACTGCCAAGTAAACTTAAAAAAAATAGAAAAAAACATTTGTTCTGATTTACTGTAAAGTGGCTTAGTGTTAGCACTGAAAATGATGTGCTTTAAAATAAAACTTTTAAGGACTTTCAGATATTAAGCTCTGAATAGATGATATTGTTCCATATTTAATTACTAAAGGCAGCCAAATTTCCTATAATTTTTAATTAACGGTACACTAGCCCTTTCTTCATTTTTAAAAAGTAAAACTGCAAAAGAGATAACAGGTGAATACCATTTACAGAAATTTTTTTGAACACAAAACCAATTTTAATGGGTATAAATTTGGTTTTAAAAGTGAAAAAAAAACCAACCAGTTTTATAACAATTGATAGGACAACCTTATCTTTTACTTGTTTTGGTTTTTTTCTTTAGATGATTTAAAATATATGTGTTGAAATCTTGAGATTAAATTTGTATAATTTGTTACTGGGTCTTCCACAACTTGTGGAAATAGTCCTAGTCCTTTCTTTACCACCATAGGTGAGATTTTGGATAAGGCATAGATGAAAAAGGAAAGACATTGGATCTGAAGCAGCAAAACTCTTCTTTGTGGCTCTAGCTTCCAGGAGAGTTGAGAATAACCTTTCAATTCTTCTAAAATATTCCTCTCCTTCTGCGTACAGTAATTTAATTCTGTGTAACTTCACAGTCCTGCATCTCATTTCTTCATATTTCTTCTTGCTGCCTATTAGTTTTTTAATCAGTTGTTTAATCAATTATATAATATTTTTAATTTAATATGTTTATTTTACAAAATGTCACGCCAAAATCTATGTGTGTAATGATATAATCCTGAAAGGTTTGCTAAATGATGACAGTTTTAAATTATTTATAAAAAGAACTTTTCTTCCTAAATAATGTTGTTTCTTTTTAAATCTACTTCTCAAAATATGCTCCTTCCCTTCTTTTATATAATTCAAACCTATTGTGGGAAGAAATATCCATCTGGTTCAGTTCCAAGCCAGGAGAAAAACACTGTAAACAATGAGACTGATTGGAAAGTTGATTTAATGTTGAACAGAACCATCAAGCACATGGTTCTGGTGTAGCTGCCAAAATGGAGTTGAGAGTGAACAATTTGCCCTCGGAAGTTGTGGGAGCGCCATCACTTGAGATCTTCAAGATGAGATTGTACTGCCATTTGTCAGAAATGGTATAGGGTTTCCCGCTTGGGTGGGGTGTGTGTGTGGATTAGATGACCTATAAGGACCCTTCCAACTCTGATTATCTGTTATATGGAGTGAGTGGCTTTTACACCTTCTTTTGGGCTTTGTATCTGAGCTTCCTGTTCCTGTGCAAGAGGACTGGTACTTTGCTTCCTGTTCCTTTAATATTCTATTGGCTATTGTCACATTCCTATGGGGGTCATGTAAGGGTCATGTATGGGTCATAGCTGGCCCTATAGGTTGTCTGAACTCACAAATTTGCTGGAGGTGGTGCAGCTCAAAGTGTGTTGGGCAATTCCTATTGTGGCTGAGGGCCAATCCTATCTTTGTGCAGACCTTGCTGCAGGAAATTTCAAAATATCCTATCTTGAATGGATTTCTGCCTGAAGTATTTACTTTGCCTACGAATAGAGCAACCTAGATACTTGGCTTCTTTCAAAAAGCTTTTTATCTCTTAAGTGCTAACATCTGCTGAGGGCTATTAAGAAAGGTAGGGGCTGCTTTCTGTCTCCAAGAACATGTTTTTCCATTTCTCCCTTTACGGAAATATAATATTCTACCTTTTTTAATATTCCTCAAAATATTTCATTCTTCTAGGAGCTTCCACACTATAGACTGGTATTAATCATTTTTGTGACTGGATTTATTTTCCAAAATTCATATTTAATTTGCTAAAGAAATAACTGACAGTCAAGCCTATTTCAAAGAAATAAATTTGTCTGCCAAAGAGTAATGATCCTATGTTATACTCTCCTGGTTGTCAACAATATGTTTAGCTAGAATCTAGTTGTATAAATGTGGACAGGTAGAATAGACCATTT
This sequence comes from Notechis scutatus, assembly GCF_049901735.1. NCBI lineage: Eukaryota > Metazoa > Chordata > Lepidosauria > Squamata > Elapidae > Notechis > Notechis scutatus. The sequence goes on from NC_142010.1 coordinate 97,529,930, forward strand.
GGTTTTCCCCTAAAAAACAATTCTTTGATATCTTCTGTTTTGTTTGAAATGTTTTGGCCCATATTGGTAGTGTATAAAAACACTAGAAAATAATTCTGTGTAAAAAATGGTTAAAATGCAAATTATATGTATTTTTTTCTAAGATTTTTGTTTAAGTCTTAATCTTAAACAAACTTATTAAATTTCAGTCAATAAGGTACTGCAGGGCAAGTTTTCTTTATTCCAGAGTCAGGATTATTTTACACCAGAAATTTCCTTATAATTGAATAATCCGAACAAATGTTGTGAAATAAATTTAATTCAGCTAGTCTGATATACATATATGGAAACAAATAAATTCTATATTATTGGATTTAATCAAAACAGTGGTCACTGATGCATACTTTATTTATTTTATGCATTTATGTAGGACATTAATGGGTAATCCTTATTTTGAAATATACAATATATGCCCTTTAACTGTCCTGTGCATGACCTTGAAACTTGACGATAAATCCAAATACAATATCTGTTAAGTCTGGGCAGTGGGTCCCAAGGAGAGGCGAGACTCGAGGTAGTAACAACAGCTCTTTATTAGGAGGTCAGATACTGAGACAACCACCCTAGCCGCAGCAGCCCTTTTTATAGAGCTGGCTGCGGCTAGGCAGCCTATGACAAGCGTTTGAGCTTGCCGCGCTTGTTTTTATCCAATCGCGGCAGCCCGAATACGAGCCAATCAGGATTGCTTATTCTGTCCAATCACGGCCCGGCTATTCCGGACCAATAGAAATGCAGGCCTTCAAGCCTGCTAGTATGGAACACCCCTCCCCTCTTGTTCCGTCCAAGGGGCGGGGTAACATAGTCACGCAAGTAGGCGGGTCTTCGTACCTGCCTACTTGACTTGCGCAGTTCACAAAGTCTGTGTTCGCCATCGGGTTCGGATGGGCTCCGCGTCGCTCCCAAACAGCTCAATGGAACTGCCTGGAAGGGTGAGCCGGTCCCATAGCTGCGACTCCCACCTGGTGATCCCGGGTCGGTTGAGTCGTTCGCTCTGCTGCTCCCGCCTGGGTTCTCTGGGCTGGTAGAACTTGTCCGGCTGCTGCTTCCAGGCGAAGTACCTGTCTGCCACGACTCCCTTCTGGCTGGTAAGTATTGTTGGTTTTTATTTAATGTTTGTGGGGGGTGTTCTGCTTGCACAGGTGTTTGCTCTTTTTCCGAACTTGAGGTCCCCCCCCCTCTGATTTCCTGGTTAGAGTCTATGAGGGTGGAAGTGGCCAGCCTGGATCTTAGCTGGTCGATGTGGCATTTCCACAACCTCCCGTCAGTGGTTTCCAGCCGGTAGGAGCGGGGACCTGTGATTTGCGTGATTTTTGCAGGGATCCAAATTGGGTCCCCTGCGAAGTTTTTTGCAAACACAGTTTCTCCTACCTTGAAAGCGCTGTGCTTGCTGCTGGAACCGATGGGTTTTTCAGGGGTGTAGGCAGGGTGCAGGCGGTCTAGAGGTGACCTGAGCTTTCTGCCCATTAGAAGTTCGGCTGGGGTTTTGTTGGTGGTGATATTCGGTGTGATGTGCTGTAGGAGGAGCATCTTGGTGATCTTCTCATGGATGTTGCCATGTTCCATTTTGTGCAGTGTTTTTTTGGTAAATTGAACCATGCGTTCAGCTCTACTGTTCGCCGCCGGGTGAGCTGGCGAGGTTAACGTGTGTCGGATGCCGCGGTCTGCCAAGTATTGCTCGAACGCCAAGGCAGTAAATTGTGGGCCGTTGTCAGATACTATAACATCTGGCAGCCCATGCGTGGCAAAAAGTCTATTTAATTTTTTGATAGCTTCCGTGGTGGTTGTTTTCATTGTGCTGACCTCGAGCCAATTGGAATATGTGTCGACAGTAATTAGGAAGGTATGGCCCTTGGTTGGCCCTGCGAAGTCGATATGGATGTGCGACCAAGGGCCTCTGGGTGTTTCCCATTCCAATGGTGGGGCTTTTGGGGGAGCCGAGCGGGTCTCCTGGCATCTGTTACAAGCGGCGACCCAGGTTTCAATTTGTTTGTCCATGCCTGGCCACCAAGCATGGCCACCAAGCATGGCCAGGGCTTTCATGCGCACGATGCCGGGGTGCCCTTCATGTAGTAGGTCTAAAACTTTTTTCTGTAGTGTCTCTGGTATTACTACCCGGTCTCCCCACAACACGCAGCCTTTTTGCGAAAAGAGTTCAGTTTGCCTGTTTTTAAATGGTTTAAAAAGTTCGTTTGGCTCGGTTTCTGGCCATCCCCTCTCCACCCAGCTGAGCTCGCGCCAAGCGTTTGTCCTTTTTAGTTTCATGTGCAATGTCTTGCACGGTGACTGGTGGCATGGGTATAGTTTCAATTTGCAAGACTGGTAATGTGGGTGCTGGATCGTCTTGCAAATCTGGCAAGGGGGAATGGCTTAAGGCATCAGCATGCGAGATAGTCTTGCCTGGGTGATGTATCAATTTGTAATTGTACGCGGCCAGAAATTCAGACCATCTTGTCATTCTGGGTGACAAGATGTATGGAGTGGGTTTGTCACCCAGCAATATACCAAGTAGGGGTTTATGGTCTGTAATAATGGAAAATGTCCTACCATAAATGTATTCGTGGAATCTCTTGACTGCGGAAATGATGGCGAGGGCTTCTTTGTCAAGCTGGCTATAGTTCCTCTCTGGCTTGGATAAGGTTCTGGAAAAGAAGGCAATGGGGGCTTCTGTTCCATTCAGTAAAATGTGGCTCAGGATGGTGCCAACCCCGAAAGGCAATGTGTCGCAAGTGACGGTTAATGGTAATGTTTCATTATATTGAATAAGGACTGTATCTGAAGTCAAAAGGTTTTTTATTTGGTGAAAAGCGTGCTCTTCACTCCGTCCCCATATACAGGAAGCCTTTTTGTCAAGGAGTCGGTGCAGGGGTTCCGCAACAGTCACTTTCTGGGGTAGGAAAATGTTATAGAAATTGATAAGTCCGAGAAAGGCTTGGAGGTCCAATTTGTTCTTTGGTCTGGGGGCGTTTTTGATAGCTTTCAATTTCTTGTCTGTGGGGTGAATTCCTTGCTTGTCAAGGAGGTATCCAAGGAATTCAACCCTTTCAGTACATAATTGGCACTTTTCCTTTTTCACTTTGAGGCCAGCGTCTTTGAATTTCTGTAGGACCGCCCTCAGTCATTTTTCTAATTGTGTTTTGGTGGGGGCTGCTACTAAAACGTCGTCAAAGTAGGGTACGACTCCTTTAATTCCTTGCAGCAACCTCTCCATCAGACTTTGAAAAATCCCTGGTGCGACACTGACCCCAAACTGGAGCCGGTTACACTTGAACGCTCCTCTATGTGTCACTATAGTTTGGGCTTCTGCGGTTTCAGCATCGACTGGCAGCTGTTGATAAGCTTGAGCCAGGTCGAGCTTTGCAAAGATTTTGCCACCCCCTAGTGAGTGTAGAAGGTGTTGGACCACCGGCACCGGGTAGGCGCTTTGTTGCAATGCGTGATTGAGGGTGGCCTTGTAGTCCCCACAAATTCTCAGGGAGCCATCTGATTTGATGGGGGTGACAATTGGGGTCTCCCAACAGGCGTGATCAATGGGTTCAAGCACGCCTTGCGCTATTAGTTTGTCTAATTGTTCGTCTATCTTAGGCTTGAGTGCAAAAGGCACTCGGCGCGATTTGAGGCGAATGGGAGCGATGTCAGGGCTGAGATTAAAGGAGATAGGGGACCCCTTGTACTTGCCTAGGTTCTCACTGAAGACTTCTTGGAAGTCGCGGATGAGCGCTTCTTCCCAGTTGTCATCTTCTGTGTGGTTGATGCCTGCCATCTCGATTCCCAACGGTGCGAACCACTGCAACCTGAGTAGGCTGGGTCGGTCCCGGTCAACGATGGTGAGCGGTAGGATGGTGGTGTGGTTCTTGAAGGACACTTTAAAATGTCCAGTGCCTGCGACTGGAATGCGGTTACCTTGATAGTCTCGTAATATTAGTTTCTGGTCGCTTAGCTCTTGGCGGCGGATGCTGGGAATCAGTCGTTTTATGGTCCTCCAGGAGACCATAGAGAGGGAGGAGCCGGAGTTTACCTCCATGGTGCAAGGTTGATTTTCGATGGTGACCTGTACACGTATTTTCCGTGCATCTATTGATGAAGCGTGGCCGATGATGACTGTTTGATGTGCTTCCTCTCGTCTGGGCACATCGCTGAATTTTCTGGGTCGGTTGTCCCGGTTCCATCTGCTGTCATTTTGGCGGTCTCAGTTCACGGTAGGGTTGCCATCACTTCGTCTTGGGCTGTTTCCCCGTCATCGAGGGCTTAAATTTCGTTTGTTGCGGCATACTTTGGCAATATGCCCTCGCTTCTCGCAAAAACGGCAAACAGCATCCAGGAACTTACATTCGTAATGCGGGTGATTTCCTCCACAGCCGGCACATTGGTAACTCAACTTACGACCGCGCCAGTCTCGTCACTCACGTTCCGACTGGAGTCTGTTAACTTCTTCTTCTTCGCTGTCGGAAGGGGATTCGATGTCGCCGTGGTGGGTGGATGCTGTATGTCTCTCTGATGTGGTTGCCGTCTCGCTGGTGGGTTGGCGGTCTGTTCCGTTCAAATGCCACATTCGCGCTGCTGACTTGCGGGTGGCCTCAGCTGCGGTGGCTTCGGCTATGGCATCAGCGAGGGAGATGTCCCCTTTTGCCATTAGCCTGCTCTGTAGGGTTGGGTCTTTCAGGCCGAGGACGACTTGGTCTTGCACAGCCTTGTCTAGATTGGCGAATCCGCATAAACCTCCTAGGTCCCTTAGGTCGGCTACGAACTCTCCGATGCTCTCGCCCTCACATTGGTCTCTCTGGTAAAAGTCATGCCTACGGATGAGAATCGGTACTGCCGGAGTGTAGTGGTTCTTAAGGATGGGAGCCAGGGTGTCCCAATCCATCGTCTTGACTTCTGAGGGCTTTCCGAGTGCTTTGGCCATTTTAAAAACGCGGGTCCACAGTGCATCAGAAAGACCGCTCGCTTTTGCTTCTGGTGGCGTCTTTTAGGTTGTTGGATTCCAAAAACATTTGGAAATGATCAATGTAGGACTCCCAGTCCTCGCTGGCCAGATCGAATGGTGCGGGTGGCACGGCGCTGCTGGCCATCTTGCTGGTCGTCTATGCGCTTTCTGCCACGTGCTAGTCAGCTCTGTTGTCTCAGTATCCCACCCTCGTCGCCAGTGTTAAGTCTGGGCAGTGGGTCCCAAGGAGAGGCGAGACTTGAGGTAGTAATAACAGCTCTTTATTAGGAGGTCAGATACTGAGACAACCACCCTAGCCGCAGCAGCCCTTTTTATAGAGCTGGCTGCAGCTAGGCAGCCTATGACAAGCGTTTGAGCTTGCCGCGCTTGTTTTTATCCAATCGCGGCAGCCCGAATACGAGCCAATCAGGATTGCTTATTCTGTCCAATCACGGCCCGGCTATTCCGGACCAATAGAAACGCAGGCCTTCAAGCCTGCTAGTATGGAACAATATCTTTTCTGTATTTGATCCTTGCAAATTTAAATAGTTGCAAATTTCAATGAAATATTTTTTTTTTTATTAACAGATTCAATCTCAATATCTAGACATATTTATGAATATATTTAGATTGTATGTAACTCAAGACTCCAAACAATTATAAGCAACACTAAAATACATCAGAGTAATTAAAGAAATCAAATCAACCTGGCATCTAAACTCTAGAATTCAAAATTGAAAATCCTAAATCCAAGGTTACAGATTAAAACAGGAGTGTCAAACTGGTGGCCCACAGGCTGGATATGCCATGCCCACCTCATGTCCACAAAGGGGAAAAAACTTTGTAATACGTCACATGATGGCAACATGATGTGGGGAGTTTGACACCTATGAATTAAAAGATTTGCAGAATAGCTCTATTTTTAACCAGTTTCCTCCATACCAGCAGGGAGAGGTTGTAACTTTTGTCAGTTAAATATTTCATAATTATATATTAATGCATGATTATCAAAGTTCCAGGAGAAACCTTATATCTGTGCTGTATAAAAATAATCCTTATGTTTAGGCAATCACTGTATCTAAGAACAATGAATCTACTCTTGCAGTTTCTGGCAAGTTTTTTAAGCAAGTTGTTTATTGCTGGCATTCATTTAACATTGAAACTAATTTTAATTAGACAAACATGTTTGGTAAAGAAATGAAACAATAAAACAGAAGCATGGACTGTGTGAATTTGGAATAATAAGGTACCTACCAGCTATAAGGCAAGGTGTGCCTGTTTTAATTGCAGCCTATTCCTTAGTTTCTGCAGAGGAAATAGTATTATCCATAGCCAATCTACATTGTTTGTCCCTGTACCAATGAAATCCAAAGATAAGAAATTGATCCAAGTTCAGTTAATATAAGAGGCCTTTAATTGCAGGGGGGGAATTAAAAAAACAGAAATTATGCAATTATGTAGTTGAAAACATTTATGAGGCCTTGGGGGCTATTTATTACTGGCTATAACTGCAACAAAGCTACTAATTTGCAGCTCAGCAAAACTTCTGGTCAGTCCACCCCACCATTAGTGGGAGTTCTCACTTCACCTACCCTGTATCTCCCACTGGGGAGTATATTTGCCTCACTCTTCTCCTTTGCACTTTTCTTTCTGCTTCATAGGTCATATTCATACTGCTTATTGAGGAGCTGGGAGTGGAAATGATATATTGTAATGTAATGCCTCTAAGAATAGACATAATTAATAATTAATTATAATTATAATTAATGATATTAACACAGTTGAGAAAGTCCAGAAATATTTCACAAGAAGAGTTTTCCACTCCTCTACTCATTGCAGAATACCTTATGCCACCAGACTCGAAATTCTAGACCTAGAAAACCTAGAACTATGCCGCCTTCAGTCCGATCTAAGTAGAATATATAAAATCATACATTGCAATGTCCTACCTGTCAATGAATACTTCAGCTTCAACCATAACAACACAAGAGCAAACAATAGATACAAACTCAAGGTTAATTGCACCAAACTTGATTGCAGGAAATACGACTTCAGGAACAGAGTGGTCTATGTCTGGAATAGTCTACCTGACTCTGTGGTTTCTTCCCCAAACCCCAAAATCTTTAACCTTAGGCTGCCTACTATTGACCTCACCCCTTTCCTAAGAGGTCTGTAGGGGGCGTGCATAAGTGCACCAATGTACCTACCATTCCTGTCCTATTGTTTCTTTTATTTTTTATTTTTCTTATGTGTATCCATGTATTCATAACTATGTTTTTACTTATTCCTATGATCTTGTAAGCAATTGACAAAAATAAATAAATAAAAATAATGAATAAATATATGAGGAAAAAAAGGGCTCAAGATGTGAGCTCTATGATACAGAGAAAGATAGAAGGGAAATATAATAAAATATTAAATAATAGAATTGAAAGGAATTCAGGAATAATGTCAAGCTGAATAGAGAGAAAAATAAACACTTCTAAGAAGAAGGTTGTCATTTAAAACGTGTATCATAGCTACATTAAAAGCATTATCCATGAGCAAAGGAAAATGTGATCATTGACCTAAAATGGATTTAAGCCTTGTACTCTCCCATCAGTGAGAGACCTCACTCAGTATTTGGCATTTATTTTATGGAAAGGAAAGCTACAGATTAAGAGGGCTAAGAAGAAAATGAATCTAACCTAAGAAACAAAAAGAACCATGTATAAATAAATGCTTGTGGGAGAGAATACAGTACACAATTACTCTCACAACCACATATTTTAGCCTAAACTCAAGTACAATGTTTTTAGGCTTCCACCTAAAGTACTTCTAGTCCAGTAAATATTGTGTAGTAGAAGGACGTTTGGGCAAGTGAAGAGCTTTGATTGGCAATATCGTTAAGGATGGCAAAAATTACAACTGATTTTAATTTGAAACAGCAGAATGCAAGGGATTAAGGTTGGCAGGCTTATAAACTTTTCTTCCAACTTGGGCCATTACATTTTCACTGTTGTGTAAACTGATAGAACAAAAATAGATGAGAGATCCGGTTTGAGCTTCTTCGGCGATAGACCAAAATCTGCAATTGTGCGCAGTTTCGATCTGTGCTCACTACTGGAGCACCCCGAGCCAGCTGGTTTTGGGGCTAAGCCACCCCATAGAGGTAGTGAAGAGGGAGGAGACTGCCAGCAAGGTTGAGGAGAGTCGCATCTCTCCTCCCCAGATGGCCATTAATCCCTTTCCTGAAGGCAGTTGCAGCGGTGGTCAGAAATGGCCACCTCAAAGAAGAACTCAACCGGAAAAAAATGTGCGGGAGGAAGATAAGAAGAGAAAGTTTTTGGCTGACCGGGTCAAACTGGGAAAACAACAATACAAGGTACCCTGGAATTTGAATTATAAAGAACAACATTGTTCCCAAAGAAGACTTTGAAGCTGCGAATGAGAGAGGGAAGGGAAAGGATTTGGGTTTTTTTCTTTTCTCCCCTATATTGACAACTAAGAGATTTAAGCAAGAAATCGGCAAAAATCCACTTTGACAGTAACAGGTATTTAAGCTGAAAATAAAATGTAAAAGGGATAATAAAGATTTCTGGATTCTCAAAAACTTTTAAAAGAAGGAAAAAAACAAAAGGGTGAGATCTGGAAAAAGGGAGACCACCTGGAAGTGAAAGAAATTAACAGTTGCAACTTTAACTTTAAGTTGAAACTTTAACAAGATTCCTAAAAGATACATTTTAACTGAAACTTTGTAACAAAATAAGATAACCCCAGGAAGAGAAAGTGGAAAAAATAAGCAAGAAGAAACAGCTTTGGATTATTTGGATTACGTGGTGATTTTGGGGTATTTGGCTATTGGATCCAAAGGGCTAAAATTAATCGTGTGGTTGTTTAAAAGTTTTTAAAATGGTATCACTCTTGGAAGAATTGAGAATGGAACTTAAAAAACAGAAAGAAGATGCACAAGAAGGAAGAGGTTCTTTTGGCTTGGTATTTCAATTTTTAGAAATGGAGATCCTGAACTATGAGAAACAAGAAGAAATGCCTGTAGAACAAGAAGGGCAGGACAAAGAAGAAGCCATGTTCAATGACCAAGTATTTCTATGTGGGGAAAAGAAAGAAAAGGTGGGGGGAAAGAGAGTGAAAAATTTAAGATCCGAAAAAACAACCCCCAAAAAGAATAGTTTGAAAAGTAATTATAACATTAGGAAGAAACAGAAGACAGGATTACAGAAGAGAGAATCAGAATTAGAAAGAGAAGGGGTCAAAAAGGAAGGGAGAAGAAGAGGGACAAGAGGGAAAGGAAAAGAAATTATAAAGGACAGAACCAGGACATAGAGAAACAGGGAAAATGTACAAGACAGAGATAATGGGTGAAAACTTAATTTAAAGGGGGATTCTGCAAGGGTACATAAGATAGTATTGTTGTATTAGAAATAGAAATGAACTTTGAAAATATGAAACAAGTGTGATTAAAATGATAGATAAAATACTCATTGTAATGTAATGGAATGTTTAATAAATAAATGAAATAAAGAGAATGAGAGAATGAAATTAGGAAAGGAGGGGGACATTTTAATTATTATAAATGTGTTATAAAAATTTAAGTGAAGAGTAATATGAAAGAAACATGAAAAAATTATGGAAATATTATAAGTGTTCCTAAAAGTATGATATCCTATTGAAAAGGAATGTTAAAGATGTCAAAGATTATAACTAACATTAATGACAGAGTTGAATTGGAATAGAATAAGTATTTTATTTATTATTGTTATATATATACTTTCTCTTTAAGAACTTAGTGCTTATTTTAAGAATGTACCAAGCAGAATTCGACTGGAAGTTATGTGTTATATTGAATATTACAATTGTAAAGGCATAAATTGAAGTTTAAATAAGAGTTGAATGGATAAAAATTAAAAGATACGAAGGTGTCATACTCCAATTAGTAACTACTGGGGAAAATTTTGTTTAATGAGAAAAGAAAATATGAAATTGAAACAGGGTATTAATGAGCTGTGTAATGGCCTTTTGTTGTAGAAATGTCTTGTGCTGTCAAATAGCCTCTTGTGTTTTAATAATGGGTTGTGTGATGGGCTTGTGATTCTTTTGTTGTGGTATCCTGGGTCTTGCGTTGTAATCTCCTGGGTCGAACACAAATGGGTTGTGTGATGACCTTGTGAGATTTATTGCTGATCCTTGGTCTTGTGCTGTGATATCCTGGGTCATTTGCTTTGACCCCAAACTGTGCTACTCACAGCCACCCGCTCAAGACATCATGAACTCAAGAAGTCACAACACAGAGGATATCACAGCACATATATGAATTTAGAAAGGAATGGAATAATTAAAAGTAAGATTGAGAAAACTAAGGGAAGGGAAAAATTATTGAGAAAATGTTAAAATAGTAATAAGATATGGAATAGAACACAAAGATGGGAAATTGAATTTGTGTCTGTATGGGATGCTATTCTCAAAAAAAAAAAAAAAAAAAAGAAGAAGAAGAAGAAGAAATTTTACTTGTATTATGTTTTGTGAAAACCCAAATAAAATTTTTTATTAAAAAAAATAGATGAAGTATGCCTATAAAGAATAATGGCTGATGGTTTTTAAATGAAGGTTGATATTGGTAATTACTTAAAGAAAAAAGAATAGAGATGCTGCACATATTTCAATATATATGGTCTTGCTGATTACACATATTATTCAAAATATTAATATTCCAAAACATTATGTTGTGGTTTTTTTTTTTTACATTGATATATTTCTTCTTCTGGCTTAACATATGCAAATATCTAACTCCATCTTCTGGTCCTGTACTTTCTGTTCTATCTTGCTGTTGGTATTTTTTCCATATAGCTTGTTTTCAGTTCCTTGTTTTCAATTGTTGTTGACTGAGCATCCTTTATTGGTCCTCTCAACCTAATTTCCAACATCCTTCACTATTGACTTTGCAGGTGTGGTTCTTTGGAGTTATAGGATTAGGGAAAAACACAACTTCTCTACTGTACTCCATATTTAAATGTAGGTGCAGTTCTCTCTCTCTCTCTCTCTCTCTCTCTCTCTCTCTCTCTCTGTGTGTGTGTGTGTGTGTTGGAAGGAAAAAGAAAGTAACAGTAGAATAGCTAATTGGAGCCTCTACCTCCCCAGTTCTCTGCAATCACAACAGAATTGGCTTTAAGTGGAAATATGTGGAAACAATTCCATTTGCAAACTCATACCACGTTTGAAAGACAGCACTTGCCATTTATAATAATTTAAGAGCAGATGGGTCTGAAGCCTGCTGCAATATAAAGGTTGCTGTGAATATGCTGTTCTAAAATTAATATGCCATGTATGTTGCTCTCAATTAAAATCCTTTTGGATATCCTTTTAGTGAATGTCTGGCAACTACTATTTGGTCTCACAAATTCTACTTTTAAGAAAATATATTTAAATTTATAGAATTATTCTGTATAAAAAGGATAATTTATGCAGGTATAATTTATTAACATTTAACCATGTTACATTATGTCAGGGCACCAACTATATGCTGGTGTTTACTCTTCTAATTAGGTAAACATGACTGACACAGAGAATTAAGATAATAAAACACTTTTACAAGATAATTAATCTTTTCTTTCTGATCCAGCCCGTCCTATCTTGAGCTTGATAATGTTATTTACCTCAGAGGCAAGCCCAACGTCAAGATGTAATTGGAAATGCTTGCCATGACCGTTGGCTAAGATGAAAGATCAAGTAATTTGCATCTCATCTATTTAGAAATTAAAAATGAAGGACTGACCACTTGACACTACAAAAGTTCTTGAAATAAAGCCTGCTGAGATCTCTTTGCAGGAGCTGCTAAACGATTTTGCATGCCAATTTGAAAGCATGATGAAATTCCTATTTGGAGCCAGTGCTGCAATTATTGCCAGCATAAGGCAAGTATAACAGGCTATGTACAATGAATCTTAGCTTTAACCCTTTGTCAGCACTGCATGGAAGAGACAAAGTGGTTTACCTATCTGATCCATATTTATTTTGAGGTTTTCTATCACTATTCTTTCCAAATGGATTGAAGCTTCATTAAAGCCTATTTACCAGGTACAAATCAAAATCTGGTTTGTTTTATTTGGGTTTAGCATAATATGTGAACCCAGTCAAAGTGGTTTTTACATCGTAGTTGCATGATGTGATATATCAACCAAACATTTGTGATTTGTGCAGTAAATATAATTAAACACAGTTTTATTGGATGTGCAAACCAGATCAGCACTAAAACATACTGGGATGCACTTTAAAAAATATCTGAGTAAAATTTCTGTAAATTGGATTTTTTTTTAAGCAGGAGTATGTGCAGGGATTGTCTTATAAATTAGGTATGACTTGGGATGGTTAATGAACATTGACCCTATGTTGCCATAATTTTGAACCACTATTCTGTGTCCTGGATTCTGGGATGGCAAGGAACAAATATCAATCATTTTCTTTCAAATGCCATTCAGGTTTCCAAGATTTCTATCATTCAGTTCTCTCCCCTTTTCTCAAAATTAGTCATACTCTATTCTTGTAGTCTCTCCTCATGGAACTAAGTTCCAAGATCCATGTTCATCTCTCTGGATAATCTTTGTGTATCTGAATCTTCTAGATCATCCACAAATTTCTTCTATAATTTAGGATGAAATTCATTGGTCTTTGAACATTTTTGCTCATTCAAGGTCAGGAGGTATTCTCTTACTATATTACTTTCAGACTCTAGTTGTAGCCTGGCTTCTTCAGACTGGATCTTTCAGTTTCCTGATAGAAAACACTCAGAGTTAAACCTAAGTAAGAGTTGAATTGTTTTTCTTGTTCGGGGTTATCTGTTAATCCTTACTCATTTTCATTTGATGACTGGTCAATTGATTATTTTCTTTTTTCTTTGAACATCATTGTTGATGAAGATGATGGTGATGGTGATGATGATGATTTACTAACCTGACTGCATCCTTAGCTTTCCTGACACCATTTCTGTAAATTTAATTTATCATGCTGGGTGACCTTTTCTTCTTCATGTACATCTAATTTTCCAATTTTCTCTTACTTTTTGTGCTTAATGCTTTAGCTGCTGTTGTCTTCCTCTTTCCATTCTTATTGGCATTGTTTGTGATAAACTGAGATATATTTAAATCAGAAATTAATTGAAATTATAGTTTTAAGAACTGTCTTGTTCTCTAACTTGATGCAAATCACAAACTAAGCTAAAATGTATATTATTAGAGATAAACTCACTCACTCACTCAGTCACTCACTCACCCACTTACTCACTCACTCACTCACTCACTCAAACTTAGAAAAAAAGAGATATCTAACCCAATTGCCTCTGATACAAATATTCCACAAAAGTTTTCTGTGATGTTTAGCTCAGGTCTTTGTTTAGTGGAAAGGGCTGGTTTATCAATATAACTTTGGTACTTGCTCACATAATGACTTGGTGGGAAGGGGGTATATTGAATCCAAAACACAATAATTGGCAAACTTTGGTAGCTGAAGGAAGCAAGGACTGATGCATTTTTCACTGTTACTGTAATAACACTGTGAAACTAAATTGCCATCAGTCTCTTAATAGACTTTCACCACAGTTTATTTTTAAAACAGATTTCTGGTATGCAACTGCCATATGCAACAAAGTAATTGATTTCAGGGCTAATGTAAGCACTTTTTTCTTCTACTAAATCATTCCATTTTTTTTTTCCTTTCTACTAATCACACCCAGTTTTAGACACTGCCTGCACAAGTCCCTGCAATTTTCTTGGTAATGTTTTTTGGAATGGTTTGCCATTGTTTCTTTCTAGAGCTGAGACTGGGCCAAGGTTGCCCAGCTGGTTTTGTATCTAAGGTGGGATTAATACTTACTATCTCTCAGTTTCTTACTTGATGTCTTAATCATTAAAACAAACTGGGTCCCAAAGTAAACATTTAGACTAGGCTAAATAATATTTTTTAACAAAAATCACTGCTAAATTGAATTGAAACATGAATTAAAGCCAATTGAATTCTGTCTTTTAGATTATATAAAGATAATTTGTATAAGATGTTTTACAAGTGGCATTTAGCCCCAGTAAGAATAGCAAGGATGTTTAAAGATAAATCAGCGAAGTGTTAGAAATGTTATCAGTTTCCTGGATCATATTACCATATGTGGTAGAGGTGTGTGGAAGCCAAAAGATACTGGATTCATACATGATTGGAAAAAAATGATAAAACAGCATATAGACTTGAAACCAGAGATATTTTTATTGGGAATCTTACCAGAAGGATACAGTAGAGAATTGATATATTAGATTATTTATGTTTTAACAGCAGCTAGAATTGTATTTGCTAAAAACTGGAAAAATGAAAAAATTCCGATAGAAGAGGAGGTGATAAAGAAAATAATGGAATGTGAAGATATGAGTAGATTGACATTGGCAATTAGAGAGCAAGATGAAAAAGAATACTATAAAATATGGCATTTATTTTATCAATGGTTAGATAGGAAAATAGGAAAATGAATTATATTAATATAAATATAATACAATATTAAATATATTACAATAGTAATGATATGTTATAATTGATTATTATAGAAGAAACTATAATAGGCTTGAAAAAGAATAATGTGAATTCGTAATTAAAGTATACCGATGATGTAATAATAATATAATATAATATAATATGGAAAGTTGAATAATATAATATGAATACAAATTTAAATTTAAGAGGGAAAGACTATTGATAATGTGCACAAGAAATATGTACCAACCGACACACTGTATAATTGAAAGAAGGTTTTATTTGTTGGTTTGTGTTTGTGTTTATGTTTATGTTTGTTGTTAAAAATAAAAAAAATGGGGAAAAAAGAATTCTGTCTTTTAGATTCTAAATAAGAGCAAAAAAATTAATTTTGTTGCAAATTCATTTGGCTTTAATTCATGTTTCATTATAAGATATATTTGATTTGCTTGAACGATGTTAAACGTAATGTTTCCATCTCAAGATCTGATCTAATAAAAATTAAATGCTTAGGGATTATTATTACCAGTACAAGTCCAGAAACCATGAAATATGAATACTGGGGAAAGATTAAGTGATATAGTTAGGTGAGGCAGTAGTGGGATTCAAATTATTTTACTACTGGCTTGGTGAGCGTGGCTTGGTGGGTGTGGCAGGAGAAGGATACTGTAAAATCTCCATTCCCTCCCCACTCCAGGGGAAGGATACTGCAAAATCTCCATTTCCTCTCCACTCCTGGGGGAAGGTTACTGCAAAATCCTATTCCCTCCCCACCCCACTAACCTGCTTTTCAGCTCTGTGCTCTTGTGCAGGGCAACAAAAGAAGAACCAGCCGATCAGCTGGGACTCATGAGGCAGAGAATAGATGGGGTTGGGCCAGTCAGAGTTGATATTTGCCGGTTCTCTGAACTACTCAAAATTTCTGCTACCGGTTCTCCAGAACTGTTCAGAACCTGCTGAATACCATCTCTGAGGTGAGGACTAAACTAGACAGTATGAAACTCTGGTACTATAGAAATCCATTAGCACTTTCAATAACCAAGATTCCAAAGCTTGATTTTATATCATTCAGCTAAATATCTGCTTCACCTATCACCATCTATTATGTAAATTAAATTAGTTAAATATTTTGTGGCATGTGTGTGACAACAGAAATGATTCTGAAATGAAATGTAGAAATAATAAGGTATTATTTTGTTATGCATTCAAATTATA
The DNA here is from genome assembly GCF_049901735.1 of Notechis scutatus. NCBI lineage: Eukaryota > Metazoa > Chordata > Lepidosauria > Squamata > Elapidae > Notechis > Notechis scutatus. Next base: position 97,545,609 of record NC_142010.1, read on the forward strand.
TTATATGTATAATAGAAGCCATTTCTTGAGTTGCGTGAGTCAAAAAGAAGAGTGTAACATTCTAGTTATTCCTGTCTGAAAAAAAGTAGAAAGGCTGCACAAACCTACAAGGTCTTTTATATGTGGTGAACATAAAATGGAATTAATGAAGCTTCACTTTGTTCATCAGTAATTTTTTTATGGTGTATGGGTGGATTATTTAAAACTGACACAATATGAAAAGATAATACAGCTAGGCACCAAATTTAATGTTTTTTAAGTCGAGTCCAGTCTCAAAAGATGAAAATAGAAGAATAAAAATCCACTAGACAGAGAAAGAAATAATGATGAGAACTAAGCTTATGGAACAAAAAGAGGAAAGGAAACAAATGGTATATTAGACCAAGCTCATAGACAAACAATATGTATGATTATTGAAACTGAATTAATGGATGAATGAATATTGAATATTTCCTTCAATCTTTTCATGATATAAATTGGAAAAGATTTTTTTTCTGTAGTAAACTTGTGTATTGTTAACATAAGAAAGGAAATGTAATGCAATACAACACTTCAATACACTCCTTTCTTCCAGAAACTTCTATCATTATATTAATTATATATCATTATATTAATATATACATTACATTTATTTATTTATTTCATTTAAAAAAAAATCAAGCTGGCAGATCTGAAACAAGGCCAACAAACCCTCCAATAAAACTCTACTTCATTTATTTTCCTGTTGCTGCAATAAAAAAAAAATGAATGAAGCAGATTTCCGGAATGCAGCGCAGATCCCAGTATGACCCCCATATGGAAATTGAGGAACATTTAAACCTGATTGGTTTTCACAACTGAAATGAATGGGAAAGTTATTTCAGCCCCACAAAACCCCATGTATTAGACCTTGCATTGGCAAAGCAGGTTCCTTTCTACTAATATAATTCATAAAGGTCCTTCTTTGTGAATAAAAAAAAAAAGATAATTCATATGCTGGACAATCTTTATTAAAACTCTCCTCATGTTAACTTTAACTGATCTCTGTGTGTGAGGGTTGATGAGTGTGGGGTTTTTTGTTTTGCTTCTGCTTTGCTTCAAATCACTTCACTTAAGGAAAACTATTGAGAAAAGCTAAATATGTCCTTGCCAGAATAAATACTGTACTATTGCCTCAAGGTTATTCCCCTTAATACTAACACATACTGTAACTTATTGAATCTACAGTTCAGTTTAAAAGTCTGTGAACCTCCTTCATTTTTTTCAATAATTCTTCACAAACATAACCTAAAATGGATGTGTTCTTCACACTAGTCCTAAAACTAGTTAAAGATAATCCAACAGGGTCAAAAACATCAGACCCTTAGTCTAATAGCTAACCTCATGGAGTACTATTATGAGGATAGTAAAATAAAATAAAATCATCATCATCATCAATCCACTACTAAGCTCCTTTAAGTTTCTGACTAAAACACAGAATATAATGAGCAATAGATCTTATCCTTTTCTGGATGAAGCTTGCCTAAAATAATAAACTTCTGATCAAAGACAAATTTTTGGAATCTCTAAAATATGTTAAATAAAGAAACAAAAAATACTGAATTGTTTTAGTCAAATTGCTTTATTTCTCTATTTTGGTAATACCTTATATAAATGCTCAGTCTTTTTATTGATCCAAGAGGAATAATATATTTTCAAAGTTTATGAGGGAAAAGAATTGCAATGATTAAAATACAATACTCTCTAAGCAATCCAATCTGTAGAGATTTTTTTAAACAATCTACAGGATTTGTGGTACTATGAAAGCCACACAAGAATAAATTACAAAAGGTGCACTTAATTTTTTAATAGTCATAATGTTCTTGTTCTTCTCCTGAGTATATATGTGGTAGATAACAATTGACATTTTCTCTCACAATGCCAAAAAAAATATCTGAAAAAAGAAAAGCATTGATTATAAAAGATTTAAGAACTCTACAATCTCTTTTCTAAAAATAATTTTAAGATTTAAATTGAAAAGATAAAAACAAATATAAACTACAATATATACAAATATGTAAAAGAATATGTTAAAAATTGAAAAATTGATTCCATCATCACAAGTAAAAATAATTCTAATACATTATCACCATCAGTTAAGACACAACAAATGCACCCTTATTCCCATAAGTCATCAGTGGCTGGAATGCAGTACTGCAGGCTACTTCTGCTGGCTGCCTGAAATTTGACAGCTTGAATTTCACCAGGATCAAGGATGACTCAGACTCCAAAACCTTCCAAGGTTGATAAAATGAGGACCCATATTGCAATATGCTGACCCTACAAACTGCTTAGAGAGGGCTGTAAAGCACTGTGAAGCGATATATAAGTCTTAGTGTTATTGCTATCTTTAACTAAGCAGTCTCCTCTTCCTACTACAACACAGACTGAGAAACTCCCCAGCTACAGCTTCAGCAGTTTAAATTAGCAGCTGATAACAACAGATAACAACAGCTGATAACAACATGTTTATCAGATGATATTTCTTATATGTCCTGCATTGTCCTGCCTTTTGCTTTAGTGAAATTATATAAAGCTCTCTTATACATTTGTTCTGGGTCCTGGCATTTTGCTGCCTGGTACCCCTTTTGGTGAAGCATTTCAACAAAAGGAAACAAAACCTGGACCTTGTGTGTGGTAGTCTTCATTGGCTTCATCAGTCTCAGACCTGAACTGCGGACAACAGTAAGATAAAAATAAGGAAAATAAACAAGCTTGTTAAATTGTATATAATAAAAGCATCTTTGGAAACACAGGGAATGTAAAAAAAACAGTGTTTATTGGTGGTCTGTACCATTTCCCCAAAGATCCCCCTCACAGGAGAGAGAACTACATGAAATCACTTAGAATCTTTTCACCCGGTAGTAAATAATTCATACAGTTATTTATTGCAATAATTCCCCTGTATTTCTCCAAGAAAAAAATTTGCAAATGTTTTCTTCTCAAGTCTATGTGTTATGTTCAGTTATTGGCTTAAGATCTCCTAATAAGACCTATTTGGTGGACTAGCAACTTGAAATGACTTTCCTCAGTGAAATAAAGCCACTGATTTGATCAGAAATGTGCTTCCTTTTAGTTTCACTTTCATAACTTAGCAAGTATATGACTGGATATATAGTTAGTACTAGGTGAAATTTATTAATCTTTCCTGTTTTCCTATGCACCTAGAAATGTCATTTTTCCTTAGATTTAATGCAAATAGAGATAAAACTTTGGAAATGGAGTATCAAATGGGCATCCTGTAAAAAAATTAGCTGGATTTCAATCAACTGAACATGATTGGTTACCTGGAATATCACATGAAGTAATACCAATTTTTTGAGACATACAGAATCAGCTCTTGGTCATCAAGGCCTCTAGATGGATAGACAGAGTACAAAGTATACATAATTTTAACCAGTTAATGAGAGAACTGAAAACAACCCATTTCAAGGTCTTCATTTCACATTAAGGTGAAATCATCCAAGGGTGAAAGTGCAAAGATGGTCATCTGACTTTGAGGTCTCCACTTCCTTGCAATTCTTTGATTATTCTAAAGATTACTTTGAGACAAGGAGGCTACGGTTAACTGAATCTAGATTAGACAAAGGCATGGTTTACCAGTGCTTACTGTTGGCCTTATTTAAGCAAGTAAAGGAACATACTGATCTGATCACTCAAATAAAGTAGTTGGTTACTATAAATAGATCTGCCCTACACTTTCTTCTTCTTCTTCTTCTTCTTCTTCTTCTTCTTCTTCTTCTTCTTCTTCTTCTTCTTCTTCTTCTTCTTCTTCTTCTTCTTCTTCTTCTTCTTCTTCTTCTTCTTCTTCTTCTTCTTCTTCTTCTTCTTCTTCTTCTTCTTCTTCTTCTTCTTCTTCTTCTTCTTCTTCTTCTCCTCCTCCTCCTCCTCCTCCTCCTCCTCCTCCTCCTCCTCCTCCTCCAATTCTTTTTGTCTGTCTGAAGAGTCTGTTCCACCAGTTTTCAAGAACCAGAACTATATGATGGAAAGCTACACTAATACTCTTTTCTATCTTCCTCCTGATCCATTATGTTGCCTTTAATTTTAGCTACCCAGAGTCATGAATTTGAGACGGTGGTCTTATGAACAGTAATGATGAAGAATAAATGCATACATATATACATAACTAAATATTCTTTCTTTACCTATGGGTTGACTTCTCTGATACCTTCCTTTTTCTAAAAAAAGGAAATAAAAAAGGAACAAGCACCTTTTGTGCTTATTCAAAATTGCCACTCATCTCTATCTCTAGCAAATTAAAAACAAAAAAAGCTTTTACACAGCTTATATTGGACTTCTGCTGTTTTCTAAAAACATTCTCTCCCTCTCCCTCTCCCGCTCCCTCTCCCCCTCCCTCTCCCTCTCCCTCTCCCCCCCTCTCTCCCTCCTCCTCCCCCCAAGCTTGGGAAAATTAATTCATGCTCTGAAAGAATATTGCACTCCAAGCCTTTCAGAACAGAAGTAGATGTACCTATGTCTGTGTAGAATTCTTTTATCTGTATATTTGTGTATATTAACAACTCTGCTAATAAAAACTGCATTTTTCTCTTACTGAGTTCCTGGAATACACATTCAGAAAGTAAATTCTCTCTTGCATTTGAAATAATAGCTATTAGACAATATCTATATACATATCACCTTGTTTTTGAATAATATAGTGTTGAAATGATTCTGTTCATTCCCCCATGTGCTTGCTATTATCTAATGCTTACAGCTCATTTCCTCTGCCTTCTCTTGATTTCCTATGTCCCTATCTCCTTTATTTCCCCAGAATATCAATAGATGTGTTAAAAAGTAGATTTGAAAATGTCTTGGTCTCTGCATTCCCTAAAAACAGTCACTTAGTTACACAATTAAAAACAGGAAATAAAAAAGTAACAAGTAGTTACAAAAACTTCACATTATGATAATCATTCTAACTACAACTGAGAAAGAATAACATTTGCCAAATCTATCTACATTCAATATCCATATATATACTACGCTAAATAAAAAAAGTATAGTATGCTAATGTAACTATTATTTTCAGTAATATTTAGGGGGATGCATATAACAAAGCAATTGTCTATCTAATCATCATAATCGATTTAATATATTATTAAATTTGGGAGCAATGTTTGCTGTTAAATATACTAGATAAAGATAAGGAGACAGTAGATCAGCATTGGGACAGTGTGTAAAATGAGTGCATCTCTGTTTATTATATTATTATAGAACTCAAATTGGTTGCAACATGCCAATGGTATATTTTCTCCAAATTACTCAGCACCAGGGAGGCAACAACATACACAACTTCCTTGTGGAGATGTATTTTATATTTTAAATTCAAGGGATAGATATTTCTTTTTGAAGTTCTCCCTATGACCAGTTAGTGGAACATTTGAGTTTCTAGCCATAACTACATCAGCCACAACATTGTTACTGAGATTCCCTTAGATTTCTGTAGGGGACATTTTGTATTGAAAGAGAAAAAAAACCAATCACATTGAAAAATGTTAAAAAAACATTTATTAAAAAAATTAATGTTAAAAACTGTTTAAAAACACCTCTGGGATACCTTTGCAACACTCTGGGAATGAGGCAAAAGTGATAGGTATCTGCCTATCATCTATCTGTCTGTCTATCTATCAAATTTATTCAGCCTCCATTTCTTAAGTGCAACATCATGAAGACATGTCGCTTTAAATTTTTTATCTTTTGTTGCAGTAAACAAGAAACATGCTCTGAAATCACTGAATATGTTTTGGAACCTAGCTATATTTATTATTACATCGAGTATATGCTAGCTCAATTTGTAAAGCTGCATACATTTAATACTATTTTCCCAACCAAATTGCTTATGTTTCAGTATTAAGTTACTAACACTTTGAATATTAAAGGAGGGAGGATCGGGAATACTAAGCAAATTGGGATGGTAAACATAGCCTTCCAAATAGGTGAAAAAGAAGATCAGGAGCAGATGTCTCAGTTTTTGCCAATAGTGACTTTGGCTTCCATTTTGGTGGACTAATAGACTAGGGACATTTGTTCCATTGGCCAGAGGTACTTTATTAAAAAATGGTCAAATTAAAAAAAAAAGGTGAATTCAAGAGCTTGTAAAATTGACTGCAGGGCAATGCCTTTTTCTGAGATAATTTATAGAACTTGTATAGCTTATTATTTTAAAATATGGCCTTACTGAGAAATTATTAACAAATAAAACAGAGGTATGATATGCTGTTTACATTATGTAATATACAATATTTATTATTCATGCATAAGACAAAAATAAAGACAGAACATTTCATCAGCTACTTCTGCTCTTGATTCAGGGGATCTCTGCAAAAGGATGAAGAATTGGCATTTTTGAAAAGACAAGTAAGAATAGCTAGTTTAATCTGTTTATTCCACTATATTTAAGAAAAAATACATGATCATGTTTACTTAAATTCTATTTCTTTATCAATGTGTGTGTATGTGTATGTGTATGTCTATATATATCTATATCTATATATCTATATCTATATATCTATATATCTATATATCTATATCTATATATCTATATATCTATATATCTATATATCTATATCTATATTTATATCTATATCTATATCTATATCTATCTATACCTATATCTATCTATCTTTGGTTATTCGGGTTTTCTCCCGCGTAAGATTGGAAGTATCTAGGCAACATTTCGATGAAGTCTCATTCATCATCTTCAGGCTTGTGTCTTTGGCTCTGTGCTTCTCAGCCGAAGACACAAGCCTGAAGATGATGAATGAGACTTCATCGAAACGTTGCCTAGATACTTCCAATCTTACGCAGGAGAAAACAAATAACCAAAGATCCACATACAAATACCATGAGAACCTCAGAATATGAATATATATATATATATATATATATATATATATATATATATATATATATATATATATATATATATATATATATATATATATATATATATATATATATATATGGATCTTTGGTTATTCGGGTTCTCTCCCGCGTAAGATTCAAAGTATCTAGGCAACGTTTCGGCGAGGTCCCACTCGCCATCTTCAGGCTGGTGCTTTCGGCTTAGTGCCAGTGCAAGCAGTGTGTGACCGGAGCTGCCATCTCTCTATATATACAAGTGGTGGGGGTGGTGTGCTGGGCTGGTTGGCTGTGCTGCAGCCTCTTGATTGGTTGATGGAGTTGATGTTGGTATAATGGGCTGTGTAATGGCCTTTGTTGTAGACCTGGATCTTGTGCTGTCATCTCCTGGGTCGTTAGCCTCTTGTGTTTTAACGGCTTGGGTAATGGGTTGTGTGATGGGCTTGTGAGTGATGGGCTTGTGAGCCGAAAGCACCAGCCTGAAGATGGCAGTGGACCTCGCCGACGTTGCCTAGATACTTTGAATCTTACGCGGAGAGAACCGAATAACCAAAGATCCACATACAAATACCGAGAACCTCAGAAAACATATATATATATATATATATATATATATATATATATATATATATATATATATATATATATATATATATATATATATATATGAATATATATATATATATATATATATATATATATATATATATATATATATATATATATATATATAATTTTATTTTCCTTCTGAAATCAAAAGCAAGCACCAGTTGGATTCCATTCTGTGGGCCTGTCTTTTGAGGAGCTGTGGAAAAATAAACAAATGAAACATCTGTGTGGTTCTTCCTGTCACTTGGATTGGAAAAGGATTCTGAGTTGAACTGTATATGATTTTGCCCCATCAAAGTAAAAGAAATCAAGAAATAGCCACCATTTCTCCATTCCACTATGGAACTTCAAACAAAAATGCAACTGTTCTCATTAGGCAGCCGAGCAATCCAGTACAAAATGGCTTTGAAGGCAGGAAGTGGAAACAGATGGAGGGGATTCCCACCAGTGTACACAACAGCCAATTGGAGAAGAGCATTTGATTAGATTAGAATGAAGGACAGCAGATGGCTCAGAGAAGAAAAGAGCAAAATCCAGAAGATTTCTGCATTTCAGTCTATGGATTAGTCCAGTAAGCATGAATTAAGTCAGTTGGCTTAAAAATGCATTGAGCATTTTTAAAGATAGATATCATCCCAGGAAATTTCTGCAGATAGAGGAAGATTGGCCATGTAGATTGACAGCATCTGAGAAGAAATCTTGCTTATATAAATAAATATTCTGACTGGTTATAATTTGGAAACATAAGTGACGAATGCTAGAGGAATGTGTTTGGATTCATTTGAATGCAGGCATGCAATGTATGGCCAAGAGAAATTTATCAGGTTCAGCATGCAGCATTTTTTTTTGTAGCAGAATAATAAATTTAAGCTATTCTTCTGCCCTTGTTTTAAAGTAGTGCTCTTTGTCTTGAAGATAGGAGACAAATCTAAAGTTGAGATTTTAACCAGAAGAGACAAAGAGAAGTAATGAGAATTAACTCTTGACAGTTAGAAAGTGAAATTGAAAAGGTAGGGAAATGAAACATAAAAGGGAAATCTAAAATCTCAGTGGAACACATCATTCCCTCGGCTTTCCAAACCTGGGTAAGCCAAGCACCCAGGCATTTTGCAGATGGGAGGAAACTCATTAATCTTCCAGGACAAGTTACTTAGGAGAAGCAAATTTGTAAACCTGATAACTTGTATATTTCTCAGCAGTGAAGGCCACTGAGAAATGACTGCCATTCAAGTTTCATGGAGTAAATTGTGTGAAAGGAGAAACTACTGAATTAGCTTTCAAGATCGGCTTCATATACATGTGTTCAAAAGTGAAGGTAGGCACAGCTTCCTTAGCAAGCTTTTTACATTGTCAGAGCCAATAGTGATGGGCCTCTTAATTTTAAAATCTACAGATCATTTTTCATCTCCCTGCTAGAATGATCAGCTTTGCATTTCTTTTCCCAAGATGCCATTTGCTGACATTTGGTGTGAAATGCTTCAGACTTCTTACCTTTTAAGTATGCTGGCTCCAGTTTAATCAACAAAGCACTCAGTCAGCAGCAGTCTTTTCTCATTATTAAGGCTCAGGTCTTGCTTGCTGAGCATTTATAATGAAATTCAAATTATTTTTGGAACTGTTATCACAATCTACCACAACTTAGTCTATGATTTTTTTTCAAGTTCCAATCTAAATACAGATTCCAGGCACAGTCAAACAGCTGTGTCAAAGCACTATCCAAACAGTCCTTGAGCTGACAAGCATGCCAGCATAAAATGTGTTGGAATGGGTCAAGCATGGGACACATTGTAGAAGCATAGGAGGCATATGCCAGAAGCGACCTTGCTAGAACTCAAAAAAGACATACAAGTGTCAAATGTGCCTGGGTCCAGAGGTCACCACATCTGCTTACCAAAGTTTGTACTCAATTCATCCATGATCTTTTTTTTCAAATAATCTTCATTTGTGCTCCATTATTCACATCTAAAACTAAAAAAAACAAACAAACACCACATTCATTTATCAAAAGTCCTATATCCCAGCATGTTTTTTCCCCCTTCCATTTAATGTATCTTCAGTAATTTATTCCCCAGTCATCTCCCAAAATTAGAGATACTTTAGGATGATTGCACAACCTTAGCAACTTTTAGCATGGCTGACTGGACATTCTGGAAGTTGAAGATCACAGAACTTAAAACTGCCATTTTGTGGCATTAGTATATTGCAGTGATGGAGAACTTTTTTGTTGTGGTGTGCCGAAAGTGCGTATGCAATAGCGTGCACAAGCGTGTGCTGGCATCCACAATGCAATGCGTCCTGACCCTCTGTACGTGTGCACACAATACTCCCACACTGCCGGCTGATTTTTGGCTGTTTGAGGCTGTTTTTGCCCTCCCAGAGTCTTGAGGGAAGCCTCTGCAGCCTCAAGAGGCTGAAAAATGAGCCTTCCAGAAATACCAGAAGTGCGGGTTTTCAGCCTCCAGAGACCCTCTGGCATCCACAATGCAATGGATGTTTTCGCCCTCCCGAGGCTGTTTTCGCCCTCCTGGAGGCTCAAATGAACCCTCTGGAGCATCAGGAGGCTGAAAAGAGGCCTGTTTTGTCACTTGGTATTTCCAGAAGGCCTGTTTTCCACCCTCCCGAGGCTGCAGAGGCTTCCCTCAAGACTCCAGGAGGGCGAAATGGTCTCAAATGGGCTGAAAATCATCTGGGAGGCGCACTCATGCGCAGTTCAGGTAAGTTTGCCTGGGGCTCATGTGCCTGCACAAATCGTTCTGCATGCCACCTGTGGCATGCATGCCATAGGTTCACCATCATGGGTGTAGTGGAATATATTAGTGGACAATTTGGATAATTGTTCCAATTATTAACTCCTGCAGCCATCTTTCACTGATGGTAATGGTAGCAGTTGTATAAGCTTATATAAGAAAGTACATAAATTTCTTTTTGAGTCTTGACCTCTGATGCAGTGTCCACTTTTTTTCTTAGCAGCTGGTTTCTCTTGCCTTTATTTGGGAGGCAGTATTTCAATGAGTAGTCCTAAAAGGATCTAACTCTACACAGAGGGAAGTAAGCAGCGGAGTGCCACAAGGTTCCATCTTAGGCCCAGTACTCTTCAATATCTTCATTAACAACTTAGATGAGGGAATAGAAGGGGAACTTACCAAATTTGCAGATGGTGCTAAACTGGCAGGAATAGCTAACACCCAAGAAGATAGGCTCAAGATCCAGATGGATCTTGACAGACTAGAACAATGGGCCGTATCTAACAAAATGAAATTCGCTGTAGAAAAAAGTAAAGTCCTACACTTACGGAAAAAAAAACCCAAAAGTACACATATAGACTGGGTGAAACCAGGCTCAATAGCAGTAACTGTGAGAGGGATCTTGGAGTCTTAGTGGACAATCAGTTAAATATGAGCCAGCAATGTGCAGCAGCAGCCAAAAAAGCTAATGCAATCCTAAGTTATATCAAGTGATACAATCAAGATCAAGGGAAGTACTAATACCACTCTATAAAGCCTTAGTAAGACCACACCTAGAATACTGCATCCAGTTTTGTTCACCACATTATAAAAAAGATGTTGAAACTCTAGAAAAAGTCAGCAGAAGAGAAGTCAGAGAAGAGAAACCAGGATGATTAAGGGACTGGAAACTAAAACATATGAAGAACGGTTGCAAGAACTGGGCTTGGCTAGTATAGTAAAGAGAAGGACCAGGGGAGACATGATAGCAGTCTTCCAATATTTGAGAGGCTGCCACAGAGAGGAAGGGGTCAAGCTATTTTCTAAAGTGCCTGTAGGCCAGACAAGGAATAATGGATGGAAACTGAACAAGGAGAGATTTAACCTGGAAATAAGGAGAAACTTTCTGACAGTGAGAACAATCAACCAATGGAACACCTTGCCCTCGAAATTTGTGGGAGCGCCATCACTTGAGACTTTCAAGAAGCGATTGGACCGCCATTTGTCAGAAATGGTGTAAGGTCTCACGCTTGGGCAGAAGGTTGGACTAGATGACCTACAAGGTACCTTCAAACTCTGATTATCTGTTTGTTTGTTTTCAATTGCCGAAGCTAGGTATGAGATTTCCTGGTTAGAATTGGGACTGAAAGATAAACATAGATGGAGAGATGATACCATGAAGCCCTGTAGCTGATATATGGTAGTATAAATTTGACTTGGATGTTTATTGGGCAATTGAAATCTTCTGCTACATGTGGTCAGGTTATTCAAAACCTGAACTTCAATAGCTATAAGTTTTCTTCTCTGTCTTGTGCAACCATATGGTGGCACAATAGCTCCACACCTCACCAAATGGCAGGCCCTGGATGGCCCTGTGCCAGACAAAGATTATATCCTTTAGAAGGTTAGACCAACATGAAATAAAACATTATGTTTATATAAACAGATTACAAAATTGTTGTTTGACAACACACATTAAATAGGATTAATTCAGTAGGCAGAAATTGCAAAGGACTCCCATTCCACTTGCTAATCCTTCTCTAGATTGCAGTTTGCAACTCTGTTAATACAAGATATAGCTGTTTTTCAGTTATCCTGGCTTGCCTCTTTAAAATCACCTTTGGTTTATCAGCCAAACAGAACTCTCTTATAGGAAGAATGCCTGCAAGGCAGTAGTCTGTAAACCTATTCCTGGGACTCACAGATCCAAAGTTGTATTTGAATGTTGAAAAGGTATATCCAAGAGCTGTACTGACTCTCTTGCTGGAAATGCTGGGACACCTATTAGAAGAGTCTTCTAAAAGAATTTAAACTGATTAATGAAAGAAAAAATCCCCCAGAGTATTCTGTTGTTGCACATCTGTGTGACAGCATTCCATCTGCCATGTTTGGCAAGGCAATTGAACCAGAGAGATTTCTAAATTCTGATCATCTTTGAACATTGATTTTGAAACAGATTTAGGCTTAGTATTATAGGGTTCAATGCTGACAGTCCTTATTAACTGATAGATTATTTCATTGGAATGGATTGTAAGTATGTTAAGATCTTTTTTCTCCACAAATGTTGGATGACAGTCTCAAAAGGTCATGCCATGAGTCATAACTTTTGATCTGAGGAAAGAGCAGATATGATTTTTGTGTGTGTAAAACCCATAGTTTATCTTTCTGCTACACTTAATCATATGGGTAGGTCGGATATATGCGTGGGCTTTCAAGCTTTCTCTCTCCCCCACCTCTCAATCTCATGAGAAGGAAGTTCTTAAGGAACAAAGGGTATCTATTTTGAAGGGTCTACTTTTTTAAGGAATGGAACCAATTCCTTAAACCATAATAAGTTTCCCATTTCATCCTTTCCAAAATCTGAAAAGAAAGCTGGGACATCTCATGCAGCCTGAAGATTACCATTCTTGGTTTAATAGGGTCATTTGTTGTATGACAATCTGCATGAAACTTAACAATCAAGTTCTTGAAAGGATCCCTAAATTATCAATTCTTCCTACCAATTGCCTGCCTCAATGCATATTATGAATCTCAAACTGAAATTGAAAACTACACAATTTAAATCTGGCCAGTTTGTGATCAAGACATAATCGGTGTATAAAATCTCATCCAAATCCCTTAGTAGAGTTGAATGTGTTTATCTTTAAAGTCCCTGGCAAGCAAGTCACAAGAATATATAATTCGTTAGTGTTTAAGTTTAGTACAATCTATTAATCTTAATGTCACTATAATCTTACATTCCTTATTCTTGGGCTTCAGCTGAATGGATTTGATGCAAAATAAATAAACAACAAATAAAATCATCACATTTCTAGAGGCAAGGAAGTGCTATGATCAAATTCTTTACTTCTTTATAGGGCTGGACTAAACTTTTAATATATGAACCTTTCCATCCAGTGGTAGGGTACAATTTTTTTTTTACTACCAGTTCTGTGGGCATGGCTTGGTGGGCGTGGCAGGGGAAGCATACTGTAAAATCTCCAGTCAGAGGTGGTATTTACCATTTCTCCGAACTACTCAAAATTTCCACTGCTGTTTCTCTAGAACTGGTCAGAACCTGCTGAATACCACCTCTGATTCCATCCACGGAACAGATGGTTTGCGTGTCCATGCAGAAGCAAGTGAGCCAAACAACAGAAACAAACACAAACACAGTCATATTCTCTGTCATATTCTCTGTCTCTTATTCTCTCTCTCTCACACACACACACACACATTTTTCAAAGATGGATTTTTTCCACCTCCCAAGGCCATAGGTTAAAATAAGTTGTTCTTAGTATAAATCTTCAGAGGGGGAAAAATGGAAACATTTTTTCTTGATTTCTCTGATGTTGGCAAAGGCTGAGGGAAAATGAAAGCATCAGGACTATCAGGAGCAAGCAAAGTAGTGGGATATGCTCTATGCAGACATTCAGAAAACAGGTGAGGGGACAAAAGGAAGCTCTAGGAAGATCAGAGGTGAGTAGGCCATCATACAAACCATTTTGGAGTCAGAGTGCATGATGATGAAATCAGTCTTACCAACTGGCCCTATAAAATCAATCTTCATAAAATTTTCAGGATTATATTGTGATGAAACCAGCTAACCATGTTTTGTTTGTACCAAACCACAGCTGATCCAAAATAGAGTTCATTACAAAACACATTTCCTCTGTTGTGCATACTTCTGCTTACAAAATGTAGCTATCTCCTGCTTTTCCTTGAGAAACGCAACATGGCCTACATAGTACTAACTTTCCCAATTTTATTCCTGAAAAATCACCATGTGACCTAAACTGAGTTGAAAAATAGCATCTGATTCAAAATCTCTACTTAAGCTTCTATAGCTGAATGTGGTCTTGTAGTTAGATCTCATCTATCCTGTGTTTCACATTATTCTTGAAAATAATGTTTTATTTTATAAAAACAAACATTGACATTAATCTGCAGCATGTGTTTTCAAATGCCATTAATTAAAACTTTTTTCTCAGTTAATTATTATGCCAAAGATTGTAGAGTTCTTTAGAAAGAGAATACAAAAACTGATGGTTTTTTAAAAGTCCTGTTCTATAAAAATGAACTTAAAATCCCCCACTGCCTGATTAACATTTAAAATATTCACCCCCAATATAAATCAGAGCTTAGAGCTGGTTTTGTTTCCTTTTGGTAGAATAAAATCATGAAATTATGAATAGCAGTATGTTGACAATCTGATAATTCAATGAGTATTGCTATTTCTGGTTTTGAAAGTCAAGGACCAACAGAAGACACTTGAGCATTTATCTTATTATCTCAGGATCACATTTTAATGTACTTAAAGTCAGAGTGTAATGCCAACTAAGAGTATTGCTTTATATATAGTCCTTCTTTGATGCTTTCTCCATGATATTAATAACAGATAGGCACTTCAGCACTATGAATCATACTAAAGTGACATTTAACTTTAAAAAAAATACATGGTTCCTGCATAATATAGAAACTAAGCTTGCTGTACAAAAAAGTACTTTAAAAGCACTGATAATAGTATTAAAAGGCTCTATTTGATTTTGCCCTATCTTGTACATTCATGCTCTACCTAGCTGCAAGATTTGCTGCACTCATTTGAATTAAATAGTTCCCATCTTAAATCAGATGAAACATTTATGTGAAAATCAAAAATGTCAAGGTTGTGTGACCTAAATCTTCCTGCAATATTCATATAATGGATTTTCTTTTCTTTTTTTAAAAGTCAAATATTTAAAGCAGAGACAAAATGATGTATGACTCTTGTTTATGTCAACATCAGCTTGTTAGAGACAGATCCTGCTAAGTTTCTCCTAGTTTTATTATGAGAAGACTGACTCAACTCATAGATTAGATTAGTAAAGGAGATTATGCAATCACAGACTAGCCTTAACATTTTTCTCACATATCAGCAAAGATCACATATCAGCAAAGACTCAACTCATAGATTAGATTAGTAAAGGAGATTATGCAATCACAGACTAGCCTTAACATTTTTCTCACATATCAGCAAAGATTGAACTTGTCCATATTAAAATCCACTTCATTTTTTTAACAAAAAAAAATAACCAAACACAAATTAAAACAGCTCAATCTACAGAATAATAATAAAGCTTTAAAAAAACTCACATTGATTTGATACATCATGCATAATAATTAAAACATTATTCTAAAATACATCATAAGCAATCTATCTGGAATGTTACAAAACCTGTATGACAAAATAGCATGATTGCCTTTCAGAATTTTGTTGAGAGAAAATGAGATGGTCTCCCTTGGGAAGAACTTACACAGCCTGGTATAGCCATTAAAAATAGTTCCATGGTTCCAATCATACAAGTCTTAAGAATTACTGAGACATAGTCAAAGATCATGATGGTAGAGAGGCCAATTTACAAGGAAGAACCCTATCAAATTAGTCTGGTATTAATGTTTCCAAAACTATAAAGTTGATCACTAGTGACTATATTCTGTTATTCCAGTCTGTTTGGTAAGAGTCACAAATTTTCCACTGACAGCTTCTTTCAACAAATAGGTCACAACATTTTAGACCATTGTTAATATTTGAATAGTCTTAAAGACCAAGGCATCTATCTGTCTGCCTAGCTCTGTATATTGACCATGAATGGACATTGTTTATATATCAACCTCTTTTAGGTGTTTCTGGGCATTGCTGATAATATATTATTTGGGATTAAGAATAATCCCATAGGATCTCCAAGACAATGAAACCATGTTTTCAGTTGGTCTACTGGTAGGATGTAAATTCCTATTATCTGCATTTATCAAGAGAAGGTCCAACTTGATTCAAGATTTTGCTTTACTCTGTCTGATTTATTCAGTTCCAATATTGTTGCAAGCCTCAACAACCTGGAAATGAAATGAAAATGTCAGTTACATTTATCCATCACCTATATACAGATTAATTCTGAGACTCAAAATTCTGATTGACCTTTCCAACGCTTTTAGAGAAATGTTAAATAGCATGTAGGATAGGGACAAAATACTAGCATTTCTTACTAAAAAGCTCTGAAATTATCCAATATGAGGTTTCCAAAATCATTCCCTGCAAATCAAAAATGAAGGGAGCATGACCAATAGTGTGAAAAATTATTGTGACATTCTTCATAATCAAAATGAGAATGTTCTTTCTATGTAGTTCACAACTCTTTCATTCCCCAAACTGGTCTCAAACTAGATAGATGTGGATCAACGTACACTGACCATTGTACATTGTGCTATTTCCAAGAAAAGTCTTGAATTGAGAGGCCACTATACACTTGACAACTTTTCCAAGAACAGACTATTAGGAAACTTGGAAAATCTCCCTTAATGGCATTATTTTTAAAAATGCAGAAAGACAGGGAGAAAAACAACATTCAGCATTCCCCCCATTTTTTATTAGCAAGGGGTATATATCTCTCACAAATAAATACAATTTCAGATTTACTCTTGGTATAGGGGCAGTAATACATTAATTAAATAAATAATGACAATAAATAATAATATATGGAAATGTGTTCCAATATCTCTAATAGACAGGTATCTTATGCCTTTACAGCATTTTTTCCTTGCTATATTAAATTTAACAAATATCCCAATCAGACCTTGCCCCTACTGTATAGATGGATCAACACCGATTTTATTGCTTGTGTTAGTAGGGTTTTCTTTTTTGTTCCACATTTCCCCATTAATTTATTAAAGAGCTGTATTAACTTTTGCATGTATTTTTCTGACCTAGAGAGATGTTGAATGTGACTGGGTGTGTGGAATGTGGAATGGTAATCAACTCTTTCTACTCTTAAGAGCACTACTGAAATAACTTTATGTATTTTTCATTGCATGTCTTTTCCAGTTAACATATTCCAAACATAACATTATATGAACTGCCCTGAAACAAGAAAATGTCATATGCTATTGTCAAGGTCAAGGATAAACCTGATTTTTTTTCTTAGTCATCTGACTCTTGGGCGCACAGCATAGGCACAAAGGGAGTTATAAAGAAACTGGGGGGAAAGCGTAAACGCCTGAGAAACACCTTTCAATTTTTGGAAGATTTTGAATGTGTGTTTGTGTGTGTATTTGTATCCACGTACAGGATAACTGTGGAAGAGGGTATTAAAGAGAAAAGTGGTTGGCATTTCTAAACTTGTGTTGTAAATACAGTGATCATTCACAATGGCAGAAATTGGGAGAAATACACCTGTCTGATCTTGATGAATACAAATCACTGGGACCTGATGGATTACATCCCAGCATTCTAAAGGAGCTGGCAGATGTCATCTCAGAAACACTGTACCACATCTTTCAAAAATCCTGGAGCATGGGGGAACTACCAGAGGACTGGAAAAGAGCCGATGTGGTTCCCATCTTCAAACAAGGGGGAAAAGAGAGACCCAGGATACTACAGACCAATCAGCCTAAAATCACTACCTGAAAGGAAAAGATAGTTAAAAAAACAAATCTGCCAACATCTGAAAATAAGTAAAGTAATAACTAGCAGTCAACATGGGTTTGTTAAAAACAGATCTTGCCAAACCAATCTTATTTCATTCTTCAACACAGTGACTAAATTAGTAGACCAGCAAAATATTGTGGACATAATATATTTAGATTTCAGCAAGGCATTTGACAAAGTAGACCACAACCTACATGGAGGGAAGTAAGCAATGGGGTAAAACAAGGTTCTGTTTTAAGCCCAGGACTCTTCAATATCTTCATAAATGACTTAGATGAGGGAATAGAAGGGGAATTTTAGGATTTACCAATAACACAAAAGGGGAAATGTTTTTGTTATTTAAATGGCTAGCATATACTGAATAAGCAAAGTGAAAAGTTGAGGCTGTATCACGAATACATTCATTCTACTGCAGGTGTATCAAACTGGATTGCTTTGAGGGCCAGATCAGCATTGTAGTTCTGCTCTGCGGGCCAGTCCCCCACCCCATTTTTTGCCTGGATGGACTCCTGCAGTACTTTGCCAGCCAAAACAGAGCACAGGGGAGCATACTCAGTTGCACCATGCCATGTTTTGGATGGCAGGGGGATGCAAGAGACCTTCCAGTCCAAAAATGGGCCACAGGGGGCATGTGCACACCCTCCACCCAATTTTGGCTGCCACAGGCACCATGGGACAGTCCTTTGCTATTTCCAGGGTGGCCCTGTGGGCCAGATTTAAGCATTTAAGCACCAGGCCTCTACAGAATTGAAAAGTCAGAAGTTAATCCACTTTTTTTTCCTCTTCATCCTACACTTCTCTCTTTCCCCTTTTCCTATTTTCATTTTCATTTGTATTTTAAATTCTAATAAGTTTAATAAAATTGTATTATAAAAAAGCATTTTGTTTTCCTTTTGCTTCAAAATGGTGATGCAGAATTATGTTTTTCATGTTTTTAGAGAAAATGAACTGGAAAAATCTGTACTTGGTACACATTTTCTGGAAAAAGAAGTACATGGCACTCATTTGCCTCTTCTAGATAATAATCTGACAATCTGAGTCTCTCACCATTGGAGAAAAGTCTGCTTACTCCTTTTGCATCTTGTCATTTAATTAATATAAACTGCCCCATCTTACTCTCTTTTCTACCTCTATTCCTCCAGTGGTGCAGATAATATTTTGTCACCCCAATAGCGAGAGGACAAAGCTTGGGAAATCTACCATTATTCTTCCTGCTCTCTATCACAAAATAGTCGCTTTTACTGAGTGACTTGACAGTTGAGGTCTGCATTTTATACCTATTACTTGGACCAGTGCTGAAAATTCAATTGCCTCTCAGAAGGAATGATCCAAAGCCCATTTCCTGCTGTTTATGGTCTTGAACATTTAAAATAGAACTGAGTGCAAAACATGAAAATGGAATCTAGGATAAAGTCTTCAAAGATCAATAACTTAAATGGGAGTATAAGAGATATGATACAAATCATAAAGAAAGTGTGATAGGCCACAGACAAAAAAGAAAGGAACAGAACAAAACAAATGGAAGATTCCTTGAGAATTGCGGGGTGGGGAGAGAGAAAAGAATAGCACCATATCTATTATCAAGAAATAAAAGTGGCCATATATTACTAATCTCTGAAATTTATGGATCTCAAGCCAAGCCTGAAGAAACACTGTGAGGGAGAGATAGCCATGTCAGGAATGGTAGACATAAATAATGAGTGTAAGAATGAGTAAGATAAATGTTGGTCTACTAGCTATCCACATTCACATTATAAATGTCCTGGTCTTGATATATAAAGTAAAAAAAAATGAGGAAATGTGAAGGAAAAGTTAATTAGAAGAAAGCAAAACATATGCAAAAGAAAGAGAGAAATGCCAGCATTCACAAGGACCTTGTCGCTTTCACTTTCTGTAGAATTTCATTTCAATCTAAAAAAGTGTTGTGAGCAGAAAGAAATTAAAGGAACATCACTGGCATTTCAAGGATGGCAAGACTAATTATAATCATTTTTTGAAGGAACAGATGAAGGCTAGACAAGGGAGTATCGGATAAAAGAACATGTGTGGATACCAACGTGACTGAGAAAAGTATATACTGTAAATGAGTCAAAAGGATATATGGAGGAAGTAAAAGCTCATCCTGAAAACAAAATAAAGCCTACTGGGAACAGTAGTGGAATTTGCCTGGGCTGAAAGATATTCAAGGTTAGATAAAGGAAAAGTAAGACATTTCACTTTCTTGCCTATTATTTAGTTGGAAGGCTAATTTATGGTTTCCAGGAGGTTATTCCAGGAGCCAATGTTTATATTGGATTTCCTTTTTAATGTTTGTCATAAACTTGAGGAGGGAATCCTCAAATCTCCTTGTATTTTCTAGTATTTCCCTATCCTAAATAACCCCAATATTATTCGGAAGATACCAATTAACCTTTTTGTTCTGTACAGTATAATAGATTTTTGGATCATTTGGCATCACTCAAGCTCAAGGTTTCACAGAGAGATGAATGAAGCACTCGTCTCTTCTTCTGCAAGTCTCAAATTGCCTGTTGTTGGGAAGCCTGATATTCTTTATGAATTATATTAAATTTCATGCAACAACAGCAGAGTCTTTCCTGACTGCTTATTCTGTATGATTAGGGATGTTCAGGTTTGTATTTCATAAAACTTAAAAGAATTTTTTTTCCTAAGAGTTCCTTTTAATGTTCATTTAAACTGCTTTGCCTTCTTCACATATAGCTTTATGAATACATAAAAGGGCTGCAAGAATGCCAGGTCTAGCCTCTTTGATGACAACCCACCTGCTAGCAAGACTCCCCATAGAACACCGCTTGAGTTTGAAGGAAACCAATTTTATTGCATGTAGGCTTCACAATACAAGAAATGAGAACTCTGATTTGCTTATGCATTATGAATCTTCCTCATTTTAAATTGAATGTGATTTTGTATCAGTTTGAGAGTGCTGCTGGTGTGCTGTGTCACATCATATCAAGGGGATGGATCTAGTTACATGCAAATAAACAACTTCTTCAGACATTTATAATGAATATCTGAAAAGAACTTTGGTCTATTTCAGAGATAAGTATGATATGGAGTATGAAGTATGAAGAATCTCCATCTGTTTTTGATTGCTGCATTGTGTGTGTTTGTACACATGCACAAACATGATGAGTTTATAAATTCCATCTAAATTTTTCACACATGAGCAGAATTCACTGGTTAGACTGTTACAGGAAGAGAAAGGGAATCGAAAGACAAATCAATCAAATTTATAAAAATGGATCTCATAAGCTAGGAGTAAGAATTTATGATATATCAATATTGTTCCAGGGACCTAATTTAGCCAAGGCTTCTCTTTAAATGCATCATTCACTTCCTTCAGCAAGTTACTCCTGAATAGCCGAGACAGATTGACTAAGCTTTAGCATTATGTCTTTTGCTTCTTCACTCCAGAAACTACTGTTTTTGGAGGCTGGATGGAAGAGATTCCTAACAGAGACTACTGGATGAAAGGCAAGAATGGGGGGGAGGGATAAATGTTTCAGCACTGGGAGTTGGCAACATAGACTCTGCTGCTAGGGATCCATTCTCTTGATCCTCCTCCTCTCCTAATATCAGCCTAGTAAATACCTGAATTCCTTTGATTTGGTGAAATGCCCTATTTCAAATTTTATGATTGCAATAAAATTGTTTGGCTACATCCTGTAATTAAGTAATTTAGAAACTGCAAAGCAAAAAATGACTGCTTTTTAAAGATAGGCTCACCAAGATGGTACAAGAAACAAAAGTTTGTGATTAATGGTATCTTCAAGGTTGAATTGAGTAGATTTGACTGGACAGCTGACTGAAGATGACTGTTCTGCTATGGAGCAATTCCAAACCAGGACAGAAATAATCATGCTGAGAAATAATCATGAATATCCTGAGTGAGACAGAGTGCTGGATTTATGATCTGACAGCTATGTACTATTACCCACATAGACTTCCTATATGACACAGTTTTGGAGGCCTTGCAGTATATAACTTTCTTCCACTTTGTTTTGCAGAGCAAATTAGTAAGTAGTGCTATCAAAGAAGCCAACCCACCAAGTATTGTGAATTACTAAAGATCCCACTAATATTGTGTTATATCACTGTCTCCTTGGATTGGACCCAAGGAACTGTCACTGTATGACATCAACATCATAAAGTAGAAAAAGAGTAGAAAAACACTAAAAGAGAGCAGTCACCCACTCCACAGTCTATACTTGCAACATAGGATGCTTTGGAACATCTGAAACAAAGAAATCAATATTCTGGAAAAAAAAAAAAAAGTCTCATATAAAAGTTAGAAACAGCTGTCAATCAAATCAACAGTCCCCAACCTTTCTGGTTCTGTGGACTGACAGTGACAGCAGGGGGACAGAGGGAATGGTTTTGTGCATGCATACACATGCCTCTTGAGCAAATGCAGCTTTGTGTACTCACACAGGGGAAGCCCTGTGCTTGCAGCTTCCAATGGGGCTCAGCCCAGTAACAGGCTGTGGCCCAGGGATTGGGGACCCTGAATTAAATGATTGATTTAAAAACAAAGCAAACACAACCACGGGTATGAAGGGAACCACAAACACAGAATAGACTTTTTTATCCCTGATCTCTTAATGGAGAAAATCTGAACTGCAGGGCTTAGGGACTCTGGAGCATGCTAAGATGGTCTTTTTTTTTTTTTCAAGATCCATTTCTTCTACTATATTTTGTGTATGTGTTAAAACTATTAAAGTTATAAACACGTGGTAAGTCAATTGTGGCTACAAGTCATGATGTATATTAATTTGATGATACATTAATTTCTATTTTGATACCGATTTCTAGGGAGGGAAAAGACTGTTATGCTGCTGATATGCTGCTTACGTGCTTCTCACTAACATCTAGCTAACCAAAGTGAGAACAGAAAGCTGGACTATATAATCTAATGAAATCTAATGGAAGCATTGCTGATGCACCACTAAGAATCCTATTTGCTGTTCATCTGTCATTTCTGGCAAGTATTGTATTTATCAAAATTAAAAGTCTTAGTCTTTTTTAGGTTATGGTATCTTCTGAAGCTTTTTACCATGGAGAAGTCTTTCACTTTTCCATCTCATTAATTTTTTATTAACATGACATCCGTTGGATATGATCCAGCTAAATTTAAGAGTCAAAAATGACCTTTAATTCTTAATTCTAAGTGATGTTTGGGATTTGTATTAAAAACTCTTGTTTAATATTTCCTTTTAAAATGTCAGCAAAAACAGATTTTTCTGGAATTATGTCTTATCATCTTATGACAGTACTGTATTTAAATATTCATGTATTTATGTATTTAAATATTGTTTTAAGATCGTTAGTTAGGCTAGAATTTATTTTATCTGGGGCCCTGTTTGTCAATAAGCCTATAAGTCTAGGAATTAAAAGGAGAATCAATTTTTTTTAACAAAGCATATCCAGCAGTAGTACCAAAAGGTTTTTTATTATAATCCTTGGTATACACTGGATTGTGTTCAATTTCTCAGAATAATAAAGTAAAGATGAATTGCCTGAGTGACAAATGCATGACAACATTAAAACTTCAGGCAAAAGTTTCTTGAAGGAAATGTGGGACCCAGATGTTTCATCAAATTTGAAATAAAACAATCTGACTGGCAGAAAAATAGCTACTTGCTAAGTCTGAAAGATAGATAGATTTTGAGATGGATTCTCAAAACAAAATTTGATATCAACTATCAGTGAGAATAAATGTTCTTCTTTCATGTTAAAAAGGATAGTTATATGGACAATTGTCACAGGGGTGGGATCCGAAACTACCGGTTTGGTGATTTTACATTTTGCGTGTGCATACGCGCTTTGCACACATGTGCACCTGACATGTGCTGTGCGCACATGTATATCATTGTCAGCTAGCTGCCTGGACAGCTGAGCAGTGCTGCACGCTGGAGCACAGTGGTTGAAAAAGCATTTTTTTTCCTGCTTTTTCAACCACGGCTGTGTCGCGCGAAGCAGCTGCGGTTGAAAAAGCAGGAAATAAAGGTCAGGTAAAAGCCTGGGCAGGCAAGTGGGCCAAAACAGCAGCAGACATAGAACCAGTTCTATGTATGCTCTCTGTTTGCTGCTCTTCAGAGCAACCAGTTCTACAGAAGTAGACAGAACCGGTAGAATCTGAATTTCCATCAATGCAGAGGTTACTTTAAAATAAAATTCCTTAATTATTCTATATGCTAGTAAGCTCCAGTTGTATTTTAGTTTAGCAAATAAGAATGAAATGGACAAGTTTTTGAATATATACATATACATAGGTACATACTGTATATACAGTACATACATACATACATACATATTCATGCAGCGATACCAAGTTTCATTGGTTTCTTGGCTTATACTGTATGTTGTCCCTCCATCTCATTTTTATTTATTTCTTGAAATTCCTTAAACCAATGTGTTGAAGTTCATTTCTTAACATTCTCCATCAGCACTAAGTTGATATCCCATGCATCAAGAATGCAGCAGGCTGGAAAAGAGTAATTGGAACCTTATTCAAAGAAATGCATGAAATCACAAAAGCCAATCATCCATAAAGTTTAAAGCTTCTATTTAAAAAAAAAGAGTGCCAGTTTTCAGATTCAAATGGAGGGAACTTCTGTGGAACAAAAAGATGCAAAGATCTGAGAACAAACACCAACATATAATCTGAAGGCATAGTCAGAAATGGAATGGAATGTCAAATTCTGACTCTCTCTCTCTCTCTCTCTCTCTCTCTCTCTCTGTGTGTGTGTGTGTGTGTGTGTGTGTTCAACTTTATATTGTGAAGGAAAGAGAGAGGGAGGGATGGAGGGAGGGAGGAAGAGGGAGAGAGAGATGGGATGGAATAAAATTTATGAGAATATTTTTTTCAGTAGCAGCCATGATATTAACTTGATACAATGTTTAAGTTCAATTTCAAAATGTTAGAAGAATGAATAAAGAGTTACCTGTCTGTTGCTCTTTAAATTTACTGTGTCTTTTCCCATGACCCCATTGATGCCTTCTGCAACTGCACATGATTACAGGAAAAGACATAGTTACTTTAGTTCCAGAACAAATGTTCTTTAACAATGCAACATTTTGGAACCAAACCAAGGGCACTGTATAATTCTAATAGGACAATCTGTTCAAATCAGTACAAGAAAGATGAGCTGGCACCCTATATATAAAGCCTGAGAAATTGAATAATTTTTCAGTTACTGCTTCCTATAAGTAAAACAAGGGAGGATCACTGGATGAAATTCAAAGCTGCTATTACTGTTCCGACATCTTTGACTCTGTGGCATTTTCATAACTTGACCAATGTTAATAAGAACCCTGTGTAGTATAAAAGAAAATAAGCAGAATGTGTATAGTCTGAAAATGTTAATGATTCTTCTGTTACTGTGAAGAGGAAAAAAATGGATACAGTTAAAGCAATATCCTAGCTTGTAGGATAACAATTGAAAAACTAATAGTTGAACACTGATGAGAGGCCTTTATATAGAAGAATTACCTAAACATTCTTTAATAATTTGTCAGAAAAAAATGGAGAATATGAATTCATGGTACTTGTTAAGGATTATTACACAGATGTACCATTTCACTAGACTTAAAAGCAAGAGTGTTAATCTCAAAGTGCAGAAACATCATTGTATGTATAAATATTTTATCTGACCCTAACTAGAATCAGAATAATTTCTTTTGTGCACCAGATTGCTAAGGCAAATTCATCCAAAGAGATTCACAGTGCATATTTTAACTTTATTCAAACATACTTGATTAGGGTATTTCTATCTCCCTGTTCAATATAAACTATATTCTCCTCTTAATTCCGAAGCCAAATGCTGTTTAAGCAATTTGTTAATACATAAACAATTCGGTATCACATTATCTTCCGTAATCTTCATATCGATAAAATATTCAACTCCTTTCCTATTTCTAAGAGCACATATTTGATAAGGGCAATTAGCAAAGAGGCTTTAAATCCAAACTGTTACCACTCCAAGTCTACTCTTCATCAGCATTCAAGGTGTAAATTTCAACTCATCTCAAAGAAATACAGACCCTTTCTGGATGCCAGCAATATTCTCTTTGCCCTTCTGGTGCTTTTCTCATCTTAGTAGGTCAGACCATTACTTTATAAATAGAAGAATCCAGGTGCTTTTCATATCAAAGTAATTAAGCAATTTAATGAAAATGCATTAAGCTGTGTCCATCCCATTCAGTGAGTGTTTTGAGCAGCAAGTGCTATATATTTGCAAGTATTATGAAACATGGGTCTCTACTGTCACCAACAGGTTATCTTGCTACATGAATTTGAAAGGTTCCTTCTCAACTGTTTTTCCACCAGAGAGAAGGCAAAATATAAAGTGCAGATTACTTATCATAAAAACTTCCCTTACAAATATTGTTACTATCCCTCTATCTACCTTTCTATCTTTCTATCTATCTATCATCTATCATCTATCATCTATCTATCATCTGTGTCTGTGACTGCCTGCCTGCCTGTCTATCATCTATCTATCCTATGCCATTTGGGGAAGGGTGGGCAGATGCAAAGAAAAATATCAGTATTCTTGCATTCTGATTAGATGTCTAAAAGATCTGAATTCAGTACTTGTAAGCCATCATGTAAACTATGCCTGCAATCCTCACTCTTACACAGAAATTAAAAACTGAGGAGCCTTTGTATTTGGCTATCCTTTAACCAGGGATCTTTTTTTTTTTCATCTTCCATAGATTGTTGTGCTCTAATTTCTGTCATCTTTGGCTGGGCTGGCTAAGGCCAATCAGAGTTGGGATAACAGAACAAGAAAGCCACAGGTTTCCTCTTTCTGCTACAACTTCCAATTCAAAATTCCTCCAAATTTCAAGTTGACAAAAGAACAGATATGCTGAAGAACGGTATAGGGCAAGATTTCCATGCATTTGATTGAAACAACTTTCTTCTTTTCATGCCCAGCTCCTTCTGACTACAGTCTTTCATATGTCCTGTCGCTAAAGTCCAGGGGTCAGTGGTGGGATTCAATTTTTTTTACTACTGGTTCTGTGGGCATGGCTTGGTGGGCATGGCCGAGGAAGAATACTGTAAAATGTCCAGTCAGAGGTGGTATTTGCCAGTTCTCCGAACTACTCAAAATTTCCACTACCGGTTCACCAGAACTGGTCAGAACCTGCTAAATACCACCTCTGCTAGGGGTCATAGGGTGATTTCAGATAACTGACTCCTAGCAAACAGCGTATACTGGGTCCCTTTTAATAGATTGAAAGGATAATAGGGAAACATTGTAAAATGTGGGAGTTTTATACAATGTTAGCTAAAAAGAGCCTTGCTGAATCTGACATGTCTACCTTATTCTAGGATTTCATTAGGCCAGTTTGATGTCTTTTGAGTGTTTGCAAACAGGAGAATTAAGGCATACATTATACGGGAATATTTTAGGCCTTGTGTTTTCATTATAATACTGTTGTATCTTGGAAAGAAATACAAGAGGAGAACAAACGGCAGCTAGATGGATCCAAGAGTTACCATTGAAAGACCAGAAAGATCAGCTTGGGGACAAATCCCAAAGGTGCCTTTTCAAAAGGCAACTGGACTTTGTTTTTCCTTGAAGACATTTTGCTTCTTATCCAAGAAGCTTCTTGAATGAGGAGTAAAACATCTTCAAGAAAAAACAAAGTCTAGTTGCCTTCTGAAAAAACACCTTTGGGACAACCATGACCTGGATAACTGAGAATCTCCATAGACTCTTGGAGACAAATCATCTAGGAGGAAATTAATTTATCCATGTGCTACCTAAGGGTCAACACCAACATAACATATAGTCAATGAACATTCTTGCAACTGGCATTTGGAGTAGCATTGCCCCCAGTTTGGACATAACAGTGTGTCCTCAAGACTGAAATCACTCAGAGAGTGTAAAACAAAGACACATTTTTGTTCTCCTCAGATATTTGCAATTTGGAAAGTATATGTTGGGATGCCTATCCAATTTGTACAGATAAGAAGCAGAAAAAAGATTGCATTGGGTTGGATCCAGAAATATTTAAGTTTAGAATAGCACCAATGAGATTGTGATTAACTGGATTTCCTCGAGTTGAACAAGTCCGCTGTAAGCATGATGTAGGAGTTTTTGTGGGGGGATTGGGGAGGAATGAGAGGATGAAATCCAATTGCATTTTAGGTAAAAAGACTTGCTTCAGAAAGCAGCAGCTTGGCAGGATAGACTACATGCTTAACCTTTTTCCTCCCCACTGCTTCTTTGTTGTAAAAGCCACACAAGAGGCCCCTTTTCAACCCTGCAGGGGGACAGTGAGTAAAGAACTGATTAGGAGCAGAGAAACAGCAGGTAGAAATAATGTCAGTTGCACAACTGATATGAAAGAACCTTGATGCTGAAACACAAAGGAGTTTCTTCATCTAAAAATAGGTTCTTTGATAATGTCCAAGATAGAAATGTCCAGTTATTTTATGACTGATCATTAGACTTGTGACTAAAGGAAGGTCATGCATAAAGTTGAACAATTTAGAGAAGTGTATTTGTGGTATAGAGAGGGATTAAGAAATTAATGGTTTCCCAAATGACATAATTAGTGCTGGGGAGAAGAAACAGAAAAATCATCTAAAAAAAATCTAATAATAGTGTTGAGATTTTGTAGGCGTGCTAATGTTTTGCAATATTATTCTCGCCATTCATAGAAACTATCAGGTCTCAGATTGAAGTGGTCTGCCAGATTTGATTACTTGTAGTATAAGGTACATTGGAAACAAACAGAGCCAAACAATGAAGAATTGCTACTCTGACCAGATGAACACTTGCTTCATTAGACTTTATGAACAAAAATCTTCATAATTTAAAAATGAAAATCTAAAATGAAAATGTTTTAAAATTAAGGCTTTTTGCTTATGCCAAAAATGTTTGTAAAGATCACACCTTTAGGGCTCAGTTTGATATCTTGTTTCCCATGACACAAAAATATTTTACAAAGTGTTTTGTAAACATCCTCATGATATCATCTCCAATTTATCCCAACTCCACTGCTGAGAAATCCTAGAGCCATCTTTAGACATTTGAATTTGAAAAAAAAAATGATGCAAAACTTCTCCTGACACAAAACTTTCCATGACGACAATCTTAGATGCCTTTGGAATGAATCTATAGCTAGTACAATCAGGGACAATGGTCTCCTTAGCCTGTTTGGCCTGGTAAATAAGCTGTGGAAATGCCCGTCTCCATCTCGTTCCTGGACATGCTGCAAAAAAGAAAGACCAGACACCTTACATTTCTATGAGATCATCCATGCCAGGCAGGAATCTTTCTATCTGACATTTATTTCCAATGTATGTATGGGGGAAATTGTATAGAATAGGAAAAAATTGTCAGCTCCAACTCCCAAAATAGGAATGGAAGAGGAAAGATAAGAAATCATTTAACAATTCAATAAACAATTGTAAAAAAATTACCAAATTCTAGTACTTGCAAATTGAAGTTGAACACTTATGGGGGAAAATCCATTGTTATACCAATTGTGACTGGAACTTTGGAGTGATACCTAAAGGACTTCTCTGATATCTAGAAATATTGAATTCATCAGACCTGAACACCCTCATTTTATTACAAATCACCTTGCTTTGGATCTTAGATGGTTTCTTAATAATTCTTAAGTCCTTGCTTTAGGACTGGAATTATTAAGTTTCCCCCAATCTTAGACTATGAATCTAACTATAGATTACCCACAAATAATATTTTAATACCCTACTTCACCTTCAAGAGAGTGATTGATGTGTGTTCTTTTGCCGGTAGGTTGTACCAAGTTGGAGAAGAAATTATGTCGAGAAATCCACCAATCATTGTCCTGAAATTATCCTGTGTTAAACTGTATGAGGGCAACAACACAGATCAATCTCATTGCTGAAGCAAGGTAAAAGTGGACAGTGGAGTCAGCACAATTTATGTCAATATGCTTGTAGACTTAGTGATGGCAGGAAAGTATATTAATGTGGCTGAGGGACAGCAATTTATCTAAAAGTATTGGCTTAGCTTTCTCTGTTTGAGATAAAGTGTGAGCCCCACTAGGTAAGCCAGGCAAGAAATCAACTATCCAGGGAAACTACAACTAATTTTACTGAAGTTGACTATAATGACAGATTCTTGAAAATTTGAATGTGCTTCTTGGGGGGCGGGCACTACAAAACTCCAATGAATAAGGAAGTGTCTTTCAGAGCCTCTTCCAAATATTATCTCATTTCTCAAGGCTTTGAAACTTTGAAACAAGATAATTATTCTTACATATATATTGGCATAAATATTTGCATACTTCCTTAGTCTCTAGCACCGGTCTCTAGATCTATCCCTTTCTTTCCAACTCTTCCCATTTTCTAATTCAAACATTCTGGATGGTGGATAGTGAATAAAAATCCAACAATTTCAGAAATCCAAAATATTAATAAGCAACTAGGAAATCACATTTATATCTCTCTTCAGGTGTGAAGTTGCAATCATCGTGGCACTAAAACATGAGGATAAAGGGAAATAGTAATAGCACTTAGAACTTATATACCACTTCATAGTGCTTTACAACACACTCTAAGCAGTTTTCAGAGTCAGCATAACAAGCTGGGTCCTCATTTTACCAACCTCGGAAGGATGGAAGGCTGAGTTAACCTTGAGCCAGTCAGGATTGAACTACTGGCAGTCAGCAGAGTTAGCCTGCAATACTGCATTCTAACCACTGCACCACCATGGCTCAAATGGTATGAACTATGTAATTCTGAGACATGAACAGTCTGGTTGTGTGTTAATTTCTAATGAACATTTGCATAGATAAGTCTTTCATTGCAGCCAATGAAACTATTACTTCTTTATTTGTCTCACTGCTTCCAGTATTTTGTATTCTAAACTGTGCAAAACACAACTAATTTGAAAAGCAGTTTGTAAGAGTGACAGAAGGCAAAGAAAAGGGCATTTGTTCACTTATCTGTAGGTTTCCTTCTACCTGCTACAGAAAAGTCAACCTTGCTGTTTTTCTGAATATTTTATTTAATACACAAATAACTGGGATATCCATTTGATTACAGGTATTTACATACTGTTCATTATTATCTAATGCCAGAGTAACAGGCAACGTGCAACATCTCAAAAAGAAGTAGGCTCAAACTGATGACAGTGCTAAAAACTGATATGCTGGCCTAGAAGATGGAATAAATATGGAAATCAACATCAGGAATTTCTGGTTATATTTTTGGAACTGGTATATTTTGTATCTTTTATAATAAAAAAGCATTTGAACATTAGTGAAATATGGAATGCAAAGATGGGTTATCTATTTAAGCTGTTATACAAATGATACTTCTATCATCAAAGAGCCCTGGTGGTACAGTAGTTAGAATACAGCATTGCAGGCAGGGGTGGGATCCAACAGGGTTAACTACCAGTTCGGTGATTTACAAGGTTTGGTGATTTATGATGTACTTCCCTGCATGCTGCACACGCCTGTAAATCGTCATCAGCATGCTGCGTGCAGAGAAGCAGCCTTTGAAAAAGCCTTTTTTTCCTGCTTTTTTAACTGCAGCTGTGCCTCACACGGCAGCTATAGTTGAAAAAAATCAGGCAATAAAGGTCAGGTAAGAGCCCAGGTGGCGGGTGGGTAAAAACATCAGCAGACATAGAACCGGTTCTATGTCTGCTGCCCTTCAGAGCTATCGGTTCTACAGAGGTGGACAGAACCAGTAGAAACCCACCCCTGATTGCAGGCTAACTCTGCATTCTACTACCACTAGTTCATTTCTGACCGGCTCAAGTTTATCTCAGCATTCTGTCCTTCCAAGGTCAATAAAATGAGGAGTAGGAGAAATTAAGTTTGCTAACTCATTAGAACAGCCAGTGCATAGTGGCTAAGTTTTTGGGCTTGACCTGGAAGATCCAGATAAAACTCCACTCTCAAAAATGGAAACTTACTGTTTGACTTTGAGCCAGTCATTGTTTTACTGGAGGGGTGAAATATGAAGAGAATTAGCAAGAAATGTTATACATGCTGTCTCGAGCTCCTGAAGGAAAATGTAGCATAAATTTAGCAAATGTATGCAAAAAAATTAAATGAATCAGCCAACTGCTGTACTTTTCTACAGAAGCTCCTGCACAAATAAACAGGGATTTGCTCTTAGAAAAGGTGTGTCACTGTAATTTGTAGCACCACTTCAGGCTGTACTTCATCAAGGACTCAAAACAAAGCAGCTTTTGAAGAACTGCAGAGCTCTAGGCAGGGGTGGGATTCTGTCCAGTTCTATAGAACCCCTTGTTAACTTTCTAACCAGTTCAAAGAACCAGTAGTTAGAAGCAATCTCCTTTTGTTTTTTCCACCTTAATTACATTCTTGCCATTCTTGCCTAGACTTCCTGTCTTCTGGGGCTTGACTTTCTTAAAGGGAAAGGGTTGTTTTAAGATTTTTTACACTGCTGTTGGGATGAAATACTTCCCTGGACAATCAGCATAATTGAGTAATGAAGCAAAGCTTTTAGTGACAGGGAACCAAGATGAGTGATATTCAGCAAGGCTTCTTGGCTAGCTAGAAAGATTGACATTCAAACGTGAGTTTGCATACCCTTTCTGAGTTTTGGTCTAAAACTGGTTTTGGTGAAGATTAATTCTGTGCTTGGTGACATTTAATCCTGTGTTTATTGATGGGATATTTTTTCCTATTCAGCTTCAACAAGCAACAGCTACTGTTGTGATTTAATTATTTATATTGTGTTTGAATTTTTTCCTGCCTTGTGGTTTCTTTTTCTATCTGGGAAGGGGGTCTTCCTTCACTGCTTTAGTACTATCTGGCACTGTCCTTTTGGGGTATACTTCCAAGAGGCAGGATGCAAGTTTAGCACTGATTTTTGTTACTGCCTTTCTGGGGGGCATGTGACCTTTTCTTAAATATGGATGATTTCCTTAGGATATCTTGTGAAGTGAGTGAGACCAGCCAGTTTCTTTAAGTGGTGCAAATTGTCTAAGGATTGCTTTTCCTAGGTGTGCTTTTTCTGAAGAGCTTAAATGACCTCTCTGCTAAAGGGTTTCACTTTATGAGCAAGAGTTGGCTGTTTGATAGTTATCACTGCATTTTAACTATTTTCATTCCTCAAGGTGCTCTGGCACCCTGCCTGATTTGTAACTCCAGCTTGCAGGTATTTTTAATCTAATGATTGGTTTCTAGGGCAGCTTTTTTCAAGCAAAGAAGCTTTTTGTATTTTTGTACAGGTAACCCTTGACTTACAACAGTTCATTCAGTGACCATTCAAAGTTACAATTGCACTGAAAAAAGTGACTTATAACCATTTTTCACACTTATGACCGTTGCAGCATCCCCACTGTCATGAGAGGCCAGGTGAGGAGAAGCACCCCTTGACATGAGTGATGTCGAGTTGGCCATGCCCACCCAGTCACATGCCCATCAAGCCACACCCACCAACTAAACCACACCTACAAAACCAGTTGTTAAAAAAACTGAATCCCACCCCTGGCTCTAGGGATAAGTGGCTGGACTATGTGAAAACATCTGCATGGCAATGCATGAAGTTCATATGCAGCAGAGGTGTATTCATTAGGTTCTAACCAGTTTTGGAGAACCGGTAGCAGAAATTTTGAGTAGTCCGGGGAACTGGCAAAAAACTGGAGACTGGAGATTTTACATTATCCTTCCTCTGCCACACCCACCAAGCCATGCCCACGGAACCGGTAGTAAAAAAAATTGAATTCCACCACTGATATGTAGGCATATGAAAAATACGTCAATCATGTTAGATCTTAGTGGCTCATTCACAAAACTAAGTCGTTGGTTAATGACATTGTCATATCAGTTTGTGATGCTTTAATTTGGAACTCTGTATTATGCAGAGGGTTAGACTTGATGGCCAAATAGACTTTTCCAACATTAAGAATATTGATGAACTATCTATGTGGTCACTAAGAATTGACAACCATGGCACATAAATATCATCACAATCATCTTGGATGAAATAGAAATTAAGTTTTGTAACTTAATGAGGTCTTTATGCCTGTTGAACACAGAATGTGTGAGTTGATTCTCACAGAACAGAATTATGATGTAAATGACAATAAGAAGTTTTTTCCCTGTTTCATCTACATTTTAAAACAGAAACAGAATTTGTCTCAAATGAATGCTAGTAAATTTCACATGAATTTTATGAGTATTTAATATATCTGTACATTACCAATTAAAAATAATTGCTTATTGTAGAAATGTAGATTATTTTATTGTTTCAAGCCTGTCTTTCCACTCCTATTACAAACCCCACTTTACATGTATTTCACTGGAACCTGAGTACATTTTAGTTGGCTGTTTTGGTCCAACAATCAACTGCAAATTGAGTTTGGGTAAAAAGTTTTAGCCTCAACTAGATATAAAATATATTTATAGTAAATGACAACATATGACAGTGCAAAGCATAATGTTAGATAGAAATTTTCTGCTACAGAAGTAGATAGCATGGGAATTAGGTTTAAATATAATATACAGGGGCAAAGTTTCATCAGATGGCATTGTATTTGCCTTCATTCTTATAAAAAAAAAGCATTAGCACTTTTAGAAATCTAATTATGTCAGTAAATTTCCTCACGTCATACATGAACAATACTGATATTTATTTCCTATAATAAGATGTTAAAATCTAATTAAAGTTCTTTCTTTTGGAGTTAAATGAGATGATTCATAATGAATGTATTTCTATCACACTATATAACATTTCTTTCTATGTTACATCTCACTATCAATTCAGTCTTTCTCACTGTTAACACTGCCCTTTGTAAAGTCAAAGGTTTTCAGGGTAGTTTAGGGGAAAATTAGAGCATTTCCCTAACATAACACATTCCAGATGTGTTGGACTCAGTTTCTATGGTGGCAGTGGATTATAGAGTCTACTACATCTTAGAAGATTCCATTATTGGTGAAGGCTTGGTTGACTTAAATGGTGACTTTTCCATTTTCCAAGGGCAAGAAATGACTACAATTTACAGTTTAAGATTGGTTTATCAACTATCCATGACCTGAAAAATGCTATCCTTCATCTCTGAAGTCATATCCACTACACACTGTGATTTATATGTCTCCAATCTCAGTTTACAGAGTCAAAATCCACAAAAAAATTTCCTCTGTCAGTCTCACCTAATGGCTTTCCTCTTCCATTCACATGGAAGCTCGTGCTACCTGCTGAAAATGTAATTGCCACTTATTAGAATAACATGC
This sequence comes from Notechis scutatus, assembly GCF_049901735.1. Classification (NCBI taxonomy): domain Eukaryota; kingdom Metazoa; phylum Chordata; class Lepidosauria; order Squamata; family Elapidae; genus Notechis; species Notechis scutatus. The sequence goes on from NC_142010.1 coordinate 97,580,727, forward strand.
TTTCTAAATTTCACAAGTTAACACATTCCTAACATAGAAGATTAGATAGGAAGCTATCCAGGTTTGGGTTTTTACTGGGATGGCATGGGATATTGGAAACAGTACGCCAATGAGAAGAAACAATTTGCCTACTGTTATGGATAAACACTGCAGATTTCCAAAAATTGGATACTATTATTTCGTCAACCAGCTCGCAGCAGATGGCTCTCTCTCAAGAACCACCTGTTTTCCAGGTGGCTTTCCATAGCTGTTCAGGCACAATTCCCGTAACGCCTAATCATTTGCCCATACTATCAGAAGCTGGTGGGAATTGGAGCTTGACAACGTTTAGGGAGTGATAAATCTCTACATTATTACAGAGCACATCCTGAAGTAATTTGCTAAAGAATTGTTAAAGTAACTGAGGCTAGTAAGAACTTAATTTCTTACATTAAAACTTAATGTAACTAAAGCCAGTAAAACTTAATTTTCAATTAAATTCTGGAAGAAAGCTTCCAAAACCCGGGACATCATCTTCATCATCTTCATCATCTTCATCTCAACTTCCCATTTTAACAACAAATGAGTCATTTTTACATTAGATAAAGTTATATCAAAGTACACAGGGATTTAATAATAGCATCAAGGAAAGTTCAATTAATATATTAACCCACTGGAGACTATAAAATCTGTATCATATAAATAGCAGCTGCTTTTTCTGAAAATAAAGTATAAGATGTACATAGTACATGTAGATTATTAAATGAAACATGAATGAATAGCTTCCCATAAGAGGCCTTCTGCACTTAATTAACTAATCAATTTTCAAGGACATGAATAAATGTTAATAGCACAAGTTTAATGCCTGTGCATAATAAATAAACTTAAATATCACTGGCATATATTTTGAAACATCAAAGGGAACAGAAGAAAAAGAGAATCGTAAACGTGAACAGTTTGAAAAAAAAATGAAGTTTAGGTGACCTAATTAAAGTGTTTTTTTCTCAGCAACAGAAAGACATCAAAGTACTGTTTCTGAAGTTTGAAGCTTCTCTCACTCCCCACCCCACCCTTTCAAATAAAAATATTTCATTAAATGAGTCAGGGAATAGCAGCCATAGAAACCCTTGGATTTTCAGTGTTTCTGTAGCAATATGAGAGAAATGATTTCTAGTTGATCATTTTACATAAGAAAGTTTATTCCTCAGCATTCTTTCATTCATTCAGAGAACAAGTATATAAAGTAACAAAAATAAATAAATGAAAATACTTGTGCAAATACAGTATAACATGTATTAGGCAGAAATGACAGGCCAAATATTATGCAATACTTGAGTGAGCAGTATCATTATTTGTTTTATATAATTCCTATCTTAATGGATTTAAGACAAAGAAGAATGTTTTTGCCAGAATAACAGTAATTCAGAACTACCTAATTGCTTCCAACTTCAAAGCCATGAGTCTCCTTTTTCATTCATTTCAGAAGTGCCCATTTTGAAAAGATGCACGCTGCTGTCCTTCTCATAAAAGATATTAATATGCAATGTGTTCATTATAAAATTGAATTAAGTGACTTGAAGAAATGACAAAGGGATCCAGGAGGTGACAAACAATTTGTATAAAGCAAGACGTTCCAAAAGAGAGTCTTTTAATAGAGATTGGCAACAATTCCTAACAATGTTGTTTTTATGATTTTTCCCTCTTGCTACCCAGATGTTCCAATGCAATCCAAGTTGATGAATTTAGTTCAAACAATGTTTGAATATTTTAAAGCATATAAAATATGGAAGAGGAGCTTGTATTGCAACATTATATTAGGAGCAAACTAGGTTTGAGTATACTGGGTTTCACTCCAGATGGGTTTGTGGTAGGACCAGCTCCAGCAACAAGACCTGGCAAACATTTGGCTTTTCTTTTTAAAAATTTGATTTACTTTTCAGATTATGAAGTGGCTTGGAATCTGCTATAATTAATTTATTTTACTCAAATTGCCCTAATTTCCAATATTGCAGGATCTCATACAATGAAATGCTGCAGCAGAAAAGGTGTGCTGCACTATTTTAAGAACACAGAACATTTTTTACAGATGTCTATTGCATACATCTAAGTCCAAATAGTGCAGCAAAAAATTGTCCTGTTTTTCCCTTAAAATTCCAAAGGTTGAAAAAATACCTGAGTGAAATGTACTCTGGTATTTTATGCAAGGGGCTACTAAATGAAATGAACTTAATTATGGACTGAAAGAAACTGATGAAGCAAAGGAAAATATATGGAAAGTTGTATATGGGAAGCTGTGTTTGGATGAGTGATGTACAAAAGGAAAAATATTTGAATAAGAAACACATGTATGGATTCAAAAGAATAGATTTTATATTTTGAATTTCTAGCTCACATCTGCCTAGTATTCAAGGAATATATACATTCAGTTGTCATTTGCCCTCTTTTTCTCATCTAGCAAACAGTTGTGTTATATTGGTCATGTCTGCTCCCTAACTTACCTTGTCTCCAGCAGCCATTTTGTGAAATGACCTTGGTCCTTTTTCAAAAATCTAAATTAGACTCAAAAGGTTTTCTTAATCTGCATTCTTTGTCATGCAGTTTTATGAATACTTTTTTCTGATCTTTGCACTTGTAATGAGTTTTTGAATTGGAAATGGCATCCTGAAGGTATTAATTTCCTTATGAATTTCAGCACACATATTCTAAATTTAATATGGTCACCTATATATCTAGTTTCTCACCCCTCCTTAAATATAAGTTATGAGACAGTATCATACCATTGTAATTGATGTTGAGTGTAAGAGAAAATGAGTCTACAGCTGGAATGACAAACTGTGCTGTGAAAATTCTAGGATAGAAGATTGATCAAAGATCCTTTTATGTAGGTTCATACTTTTCATATCTTCTCAGATGTTTTAATAGTAGTTCATTTTAAATTATGATTGATTAATTGATGGGTAATATAGGATTTTACAGATTTTCTAGGAGAGGTTTTGGTTTATGAAGGATAGAGAAAAGCAACAGGGATTTTTGTTTCCAACAAAAATCATATTAACATTGCACATAATAAGAATAATAGCTGCCTCAATTCCTTCTATTTGCCCACAGCATTCCACCTTAAATATTGTTGTTTTTTTTTTCTGGTTGGCACAGAAATCTACTTGTGTGGTGTTAGGGATGGTATAAGTGTTAGACTATAGCTGAAAAAATCCAAGTCTGAGTCTACCTTTAGCTATGGCAATTGGCTAGGTAACTTATTATGAGTCAATCTATCTTAGCCCATCTTTATCAGGCCCACAAATAGACCAGATCAGAAGATAAACTCCACAAGACTAGAACTAAACTTTATTGAGGCAGGCTATAATATTAGAATCTTGCAAGCCAGATTGGATTCATCTCTGATTCTCTGATTGTCCTGGATATAAGAAAGAAGGGAGCTAAAGCACAATCTTGCATATTTCTCTTAAGGTAATCTCTCAAAATAATTTTCCTTATTCTCCACTGTCCATCCCAAAAGTCACTGTTGGGTTAAAATTAAGAAGATTCCCATGTTGCTCCTGGAGAAATATGTTTCCTTTCCATAGCCTCCTATAGTCTATCTCAAAAGCCAGAAGACGCTTGTGAAGACGTCTTGAGCCAACGGCAAGAGATACTGCAAAGGAGACAGTGGAAAAGGAACTGTAAGGAGACCCAAAGAGCCGCATCAAGGCAGATTGCTTAGTTCCTTTCTTTGCCTTAGCTAGGCAAATTGCATTTCCTTCCTGGTGCAAAGCCCCTCACTAAGTCAAAGCAAAGCTTCACACAGGACTAATAAATACTGGTACAAAAAGATTGTCAGTGCTTCTAGGAAGTTAATGAGAAAGAGCTTTGATTTCACTATATAGCCAGCAAGATGTTTTATTTCCAGCCTCAATATGAATATTTCAAATAGAAAGAAATGTATAAGTATAAAGAGGGCAATTTACACTGAAGATGTTAATCAGCTTTCTTACATATGCAAGCATCTATTTTAGTTAGCGTTCTGCAAACATGCACAGAGATATATTTATATTTAGGATATGGATTTTTTTTTCCTGTTAGCGCACAGATACCTAGATAAGTCTCTGAATATGAGAAAGCAAATATACTCCCTAGAAGGTAAAAATGGACACGAGTTTCTTTTTGAACTTTAAAATATCTAAGGATGGGAAATGGCAATGGGATTCATATTCTCATTGAATGGTTTTAGCTGTTGTCCTTTTACTTATTTCTTAATTCCTTGTCATATGAATTTTCTCCCTTAGACAGATACACTGCTTTTAAGATCACTGCAAGATAAAGGTTTCTACTTTTGTTCCTGTTTTCCTCCATTTCAGCTATCATTTATATCAGCCCCTTTATTTCCATTTCTGTTCTATAAAATGACTCTGCAAAGACCCCATCCTGCTCTATCTCTTCCTCCTCCTCTTCTTGCAGGCAATCCTTTTGACAAATTGTTTAGACATGTTAAAGTATTTCAGAGCCATTAAGGTTGCCATCGTGTGGTTCTGTGTTGAATATAGTCCCTAAACCCTGAGATCCAAAAGTTGAAGTCATAAAAAAATACATTTAAATGTCAGGGGGGATCTATATATGTAGATGTCTCGTGCTTTCAACACATTTCCCAGTACCATATCCCTTCATTTCCTTTTGCAAAAAGATGTACATACTGCCCTTCAGCAAAGGATGAAGGGAAAAAAAGATCCAGGTACACAGAATTTGGATCCATTTGCAAGCTTTTCTCCCACCAGGTGGCTGGGTGCTCAGTTTATTTACTTGGAAAAGTACCTCAAGGTTTTTGATAAATGGTTCTTCTAAATACATGTGTTCGTTAAATGCCCAAATCATATTTACAGGGTAAAAACTATTGTATGAAATTTGGAAATGGTTCCTGGTGCCAAGAATCTAGAAGAAAGCTATTCAGTGAATGGAATTCTACATACAATTATCTGAAAGTCATTTCAGTTGCAATCAATGGGGCCTTGCGCTGACTAAATGAAGATAAAATTGGGCTGTTACAATATGGGTTCCAAAGATTGATGAATTTGGTTCCACCTGTAGTAACTCTCTTCATTCCACCATTTGTATTAAACAGCATCCCATTTAATATTTGAATAGAAACAAAAAAAATGTCATTGTCACATGCTGCAGAAGCCAGTGTCTGAATTAGTTTCTGGGAATTTTAGATGATTGGAATGGCTTTTAAAGTACCATCAAAGTATTTTCAATTCTGCAGAATTAATCATGAAATCTGTTCCTGCCAACTCACTTATCATATCCGAAATATTAATTTTGAGCAAAATTAAATCAGACATCCACCGACAGCAACATTTTGCCCTTCAGAACTCCCCTTCATATTGATTTATTAACAGCTGCCAGAAGAGTGCACCCTAGCAATTTATTACTACTTTCTCAATGTTTTTTTGAGCGTAGAAATAGTCCTCCAAAGTAAGAGGTCCTATCCGACATCGTTGTGACAAGACTACATTCTTCAATTTGCATAATTCTCTTTAGATTTATTGAAAGGTAGAAAAATAGATTTCATTTTACCATCAACAGGAATGGAGCAATTCATTCTTTTTAAAGGAAAAAGTTTTCAGTCTTCTAGAAATATTGTGTCACATTTTAAAAAAATAAGTCTGCCTCATTTCACATTTTCACTGGAGGCTGGCAAATTATTTAGCTTGTTTTAAATTTTTAATTTTGCTAATATCATTTCTGCACAGAAAAAAATCCTAGTTATACATTTATTTTAAACAGGCATGAACAGAAAGACAAATATACTGTATGTATGTGCAAACTTATATAAATATTATAAAGCTGCTCATTTTTAAAGCAATGATACCAGAATGAAAATTTAAATGGTTGTACTGGAAGGGCATCTTTACTGTCATCCCTTTCAAGAACCCTTTCTTCTTTCTTCTTTCACCCAAGTTCCCCACAAGGGAGTTAAAGATGCATTAATAGGGCAGGTAACAAACATTTGCTCCATTGATTTATAACTGTAATAGAGAAAACAAATTTGGCGGGGGGGGGGGGGATCCTTGAAGACTTTCTAGTTATACCTATTATCTTGTAAATAATTGACAAACTAAATAAAATAAATAAATGAATGAATAAATAAATAAACAAACAAACAAACAAACAAACAAACAAACATATACTGTACATGTACATACACATGTTTATGCTCCTATGTATACATACAGCTTTCCCCAAAAAAGTTCCATTGAAGACTTCAATATCTTAATGTGGTAACAATATTAGTTAACTCACAGATTTCCTGGATAAATATTTAAACTGAACAGTGGGGACAGATAATTAATAGATTCAAAATATTTCTGTCCCCAGAAACCTAAAATTAAACAAAATACCAGTGCATGTAAAATAGATGTTTGTGCAGGTAAGATTATCAACCTTGATGCCAACCAAAACCAAGCATTTAATAGCGAGTGCCATACCATGTGCATTAATCAAACAAGTGGCAAGAAAGTAGGTGTAGACAGGCACAACACAGGTTATGTAGACAGTAAACACAGTGTCAGGCATAAAGATCTCAAGTGCCTATACACAAATGCACAAAGTCTGGAGAACAAACAGGGTCAACTCGAATTACGAATACATGAAGGTAAATATGATATAGTTGGAATAACAGGAACTTGGTGGGATGAAACCCATGACTGGAATATACTGGTAGAAGGATACAAACTATTCAAAAAAAACATACCCCATAAAAGAGGAGGTGGAGTTGCACTGTATGTAAAGGACCACTATATTGCTACAGAAATGCATGAAACCAAAAATGAAAACCTCCTAGAATGCATATGGGTCAATATAAAAGAAAAAAAGAATGACATGGCCATAGGTGTATATTATAGGCCCCCAATCAAGCAGAAAAAATAGATGTCCTTTTTGCCAGCCAACTAACAAACATATGCAGGAAACACACAACAATAGTATTGGGAGACTTCAATTATCCTGATATCAATTGGAAAATTAATTCTGCACCAAGTGAGAAATCAAATAAGTTCCTAACCACCCTAGCTGACAACTTTGTTGTCCAAAAGGTAGAGGGTGAAACTAGTGGGACAGCCATACTCGACTTAATTCTTACAAACAGTGAAGAAGTGATAGAGGGAGTTGAAACTACAGGAACCTTGGGTGAGAGTGACCATGTCATACTAGAATTCAACATAACACAAACAGAAGCAATAGAACATAATTACACCAGAGTCTTGGATTTTAAAAGAGCTGATTTCAATAAACTCAGAGAGAACTTGGGAAAGATTCCATGGATGAAAATCTTAAAGGGGAAAACAACTCAAGAATATTGGGAAACTCTAAAAAGAATGATCATAGAAGCCAAGACTAGCAGAATACCACTGAGATAGAAAAACAAGAAATCCAAGAAGAAACCAGCATGGCTGCACAAAGATCTCTCTGGCAAATTGAAAGAAAAAAGGACAAGTACAAAAAATGGAAAGAAGGACATGCAACTAAGGCAGAATATCAGGAGATAGCCAAAATCTGCAAAGAAGAAGTCAGGATAGCAAAGGCTTAGAACGAACAAAGACTTGCAACAAAAGTCAAAGATAACAAAAAAAGTTTCTTCCAACATATAAATAACAAGAAAAAAATCAAGGAAACAGTCGGTCCACTAAAGATAGAAGATGGCAAGGAAGTAACAGGCAACAGAGAGAAAGCAGAACTGCTTAACTCATTCTTTGCATCTGTCTTCACGCAAAAAGAAACCATAGCTCAACCCACCAAAAACATAACTGTAAAAGACAGACCAGAAATAAAAGTTAAAATAAGCAAAAAAATATATATAGTAAGACAACACCTGTCTGATCTTGATGAAAAGAAATCACTGGGGGCCTGATGGATTACATCCCAGAGTTTTAAAGGAGCTGGCAGAGGTCGTCTCAGAACCACTGCACCATGTCTTTCCTGGAGCACCGGGAAACTACCAGAGGACTGGAAAAGAGCTGATGTGGTTCCCATCTTCAAAAAAGGAAAAAAAAAAACTAGACACAGGAAACTATAGACCTACCAGCCGAACATTAATACCCAAGAAGATACTAGAAAAGATAAGTGAAAAACAGATCTGCCAAGATCCAGAAACAAGTAAAGTAATAACTAGCAGTCAGCACAGGTTTGTTAAGAACAGATCATGCCAAACCAATCTTATTTCATTCTTCAACACAGTGACTAAATTAGTAGGCCAGCAAAATACTGTGGACATACTATATTTAGATTTCAGCAAGGTATTCGAAAGTAGACCACAACCTACTTCTTAGTAAGCTAGAAAAAAGTGGAATAGATAGCACCACCACTAGATAGACTCGCAACTGGCTGGCAAACCATACTCAACGAGTAGTCCTTAATGGGTCTAAGTCTGCATGGAGGGAAATAAGCAGTGGAGTGCCACAAGGGTGGGGGGGTGGTCTTAGGCCCAGTATTCTTAGATGAGGGAATAGACTTAGATGAGGGAATAGAAGGGGAACTTACCAAATTTGCAGATGATACTAAGCTGGCAGGAATAGCTAACACCCAAGAAGATAGGCTCAAGATCCAGATGGATCTTAACAGACTAGAACACTGGGCCGTATCTAACAAAATGAAATTCAATGTAGAAAAAAGTAAAGTCCTACACATAAGCAAGAAAAACCAAAAGTACACATATAGACTGGGTGAAACCAGGCTCAATAGCAGTAACTGTGAGAGGAATCTTGGAGTCTTAGTGGACAACCAACTAAATATGAGCCAGCAGTGTGCAGCCGCCGCCAAAAAAGCTAATGCAATCCTAAATTGTATTAACTGAGGGATACAATCAAGATCAAGGGAAGTACTAATACCACTCTATAAAGCCTTAGTAAGACCACACCTAGAGTATTGCATCCAGTTTTGTTCACCACATTATAAAAAAGATGTTGAGACTCTAGAAAAAGGACAGAGAAGAACAAACAGGATGATTAGGGGGCTGGAGGCTAAAACATATGATGAATGGTTGCAGGAACTGGGCTTGGCTAGTCTAGTAAAGAGAAGCACCAGGAGAGACATGATAGAAGTCTTCCAATATTTGAGGGGCTGCCACAGAGAGGAAGGGGTCAAGCTATTTTCTAAAGCGCCTGTAGGCCAGACAAGGAATATTGGATGGAAATTGAACAAGGAGAGATTTAACCTGGAAATAAGGAGAAACTTTCTGACAGTGAGAACAATCAACCAATGGAACAGCTTGCCCTCTGAAGTTGTGGGAGTGCCATCAGTTGAGACTTTGAAGAAGAGATTGGACAGAAATGGTGGACAGAAATGGACAGAATTTGTCAGAAATGGTGTAGGGTCTCCCGCTTGGGTAGGGGGTGGACTAGATGACCTACAAGGTACCTTCCAACTCTAATTATCTGTTATCTGTTAACTACTATTTGAATATTTTACCAGCAAACTATTAGGTTAGTCTGAGAGGTAACAAGTTAGTATTACTGCTATTGATGTGTCCCTAACAATAGTTCAAAAATAGCAACAACTTCACAAAAAGTTCAGAGTGTTCTTAAGAATTCTTTAAGTCTTGTTAAGTTAGTAAAAACCTCGCTTCTTAATTAAGAATTCCATATGTTTGTCTATCATCTGTCTGTCTGTCTGTCTGTCTATCATTTCCTCTCTTTTCCTTTACTCCCCTCTTTCCCATCATATTCTTCTAAATTGATAAAATGGCAATATGGGGTCAATGTGGGAAGGGATTGTATAGGGTGTGGGGAAGCGGGTGGGTGGGCGCCTGGGCGTGGCCGCTGTGGGGCCCGCCGGGGGGTGCAGGAAGAGAGACTAGCTGGGGGTTGGGGGGCTGCCGGTGCGCGGGCCGGGGTGGGGGGGCGTGGGGGTGGGGGGGGGGGGTGGGCCGGGCGGGGGGTGCGGTGGCTGCTTGTTGTGTGTTTAGGGCGCCCCAGGCCATGCCCCCCTCCCCTGTGTCTGCACGACCCACCTCCAGGGTATCTCCCACCTTGGGCAGGGTTGCTTGCCACGTTTGTCAGGGTCTCTCCTTCCCAGGCCAGGTGCTCCTCCCTGGCCACTAGTTCAATTTCCGCACTAGTTCAACTTCCTTGTTATACCATTGTATTCCCAAAAGGCTGGGCAGCGCATGCCCTTAGCTAGGGAAAGGGGTGTTGTGTCCCTGACTATCTAAGTCTTCAACCTGGTCCGCATTTTGAGCGGGACCATCTGACTGTTCCCATTGGTTGGTGCCGTTGACAGCAGACTATATAAGGAGCTGTCAAACGGCATCAGCTGGGGCAGTTGGGGCTCCGTCTCCAGCCAGCCGGCTGCCAGCCCAGCTGGGCAGCCACGTTAATCTGTTACTACTTCAAATAAAGAAACGTTATTCTTCAGCTCCTGTGTCTGCCTGGTGTGTCCGTCTAGACCAATACAACAGTATACACTTATTTGTAAAGATCTTTACTCTTCTTTGGAAAGATCACAATTCCTTTGCTTTGAGAGTGTTAAGTTGTTTTATTGTTACAAGCTGTATCCTGAAAATGCTTTGAAATATAAGATATTATAAATATTGTGTGTATGTATGAGACAGAGGGGGGAGGGGGGAGGGAAGGAGGGAGAGGGAGAGGGAGAGGGAGAAAGAGAGAGAGAGAGAGAGGCAGGCTTATTCATGGGCTTACATAGGTAAACAAGTACCTAGCTACAATGAGATTCTCTTCCTTACTGAATATGGAAATCATCTACACATTTACATCAGCATCAATACAAATTTGCTAGGTTCATGCAGAGTAGAAAGCAAGATCTTGCCGAGTCATCTGCAGAATTAAACTTAATTTTCACAATCCTGTGTAGTGGGCTTTTTGTGTATGTTTTGAATTCATTAATTCTCTCCCCATTTCAAGGAGATAGCATTCCTTGTCTGCATTATATGAGAAATAAAAAATGAATCAATTTTTTTCAGGACATATTATTTAAAATTCTGCTCAACATTCACTTGAAGGATTTAAAACAAAAACAAAAAACAAAACTCATAATATATTTTTATTCAAATGCATATTTAAATATTAATGTTTGAATATATTTCCTGAAATTCTGGTACAAAATATCAAAGATACTTTTTTCTTAAAACAGACATTTTAAAATGTGCATTGATGTAGTTTTCCTCAAATTGCGACACCATATTTGAAAAAGCAACATCTAACTGTGAGCTACAGTAAAACTTTAAGAGACTTTAAATCAGTTTTATTTCATGTCATTAATTTGAAAAATTAAACTTCTTAAGTATCCTTCTAACAAAGAAAAACACCATTCCTTTTCTAGACTAATACAATGAACAACATTAACATTCTTCATACTTGATCTTTCTGAATAATGATCAATGGCTATCCTCATTCAGTTAATTGTCAGCTAAGATTCCAGTTCCATAATTCTTAGGTTAATAGAGAACATTTTTTTAAACATGCAACGTGTAGCTAATTTAACTTCAAGGTAAAAAAACATTTGTGGAGAAATTGGTTAGAAAAATTATTGAAGTGCAGATCAATTATTCCACTCATTGGTTCTGTTCATACTTAACAAGGTCAGATAAACATCCAACAGATGCATTTACTAAGCTTGGTTAGCATTAACCTTGGTCAGATAGTTGCTGTTAATTTATGATTCACTGTATTGTGCAAATACTGAAAATGAGTTAATTCATTAACCAGGTTAAGAGAGTTTATAAACACAATCACAGTGTGGATTTTTCTCATTTTCACCAGTAGTCATATCCATTTCTGTACAAAACGGTATTTAAAATTCCAAGTGCACAATGTGCAATATTGAATTGCAATTGAATATGCAAAATTTTATTAGCTCAGGGGTGTCAAACTCAATTTCATTGAGTGCCGTGTTGTGTTTGACTTCAGAGGGCTGAGGGATGGACATGGTTATGGTGGGCATGGTTGGGTGCGGCCATGGTCATAGTGGACGTGGCACAGTAAGTTCTGTTGGGGAAAACTGTAGTGGCCAAGTGCTAATGCAGGACTTCCCTAAGACCCACCATCACTCTCATTATAATCTCCTTCCTTCCTTCCTTTTCTTCTTTTTCCTTCCCTCTTTATTCTCCTTTCTTCTTCCTTCCCCTCTTTCCTTATTTTTCCTTCATTGCTCTCTTCCTATCTTTCCTTCTTTTTCTTGTCTTTTCTCTTTCCGTTTCTAGTTTCCTGTCCCTTCTTGCATGCTCAAATGCAAAAGGGGAAACTTTTCTCCTTTTGTTTTGTTTTTAGTTTATTTTGATAGCACTCTGCCAGTGAAAACAGAGCTTGAGGGGTCCCCCCCATGCTCTGTTTTCACTGGCAGAGGGCTGCAGGAGGGTGTCATGGCCAAAAATGGGATGCAGGGAGGCCACACACATACCCTGAACTCCATTTTTGCTAGCAGAGGCACTGTGGACTTGTCCTTTGCTGTTTCCAGGCTGGTCCCGTGTTCCAGATCTAAGCACCCTGCAGGCTGGAACCGGTCCTTGGGCCTTGAGTTTGACACTCCTGCATTAGTTCAAAGCATTTACACAAATAATTTTTACTAGCATAGAAAAAGAGGGAAGAAGCACATTGATAGGGTTAAGGTCAGTTTAGGAAAGAATCCATAAAATGATTATAAATTCTTTCAACTATAGGTTTTGCATTATATTTGCTTACTGTGATTATTCTCAGGCTACTCAGGTTCTGTCACTTTACACATATACTCAAATTTGCTAGAGATGGACATAACCTCTTTCCTTTTTTTGTTTCTTACCTGCTTCCATACAAACACAAATCTACTTAACTGGAGTTATGTTCTCCATGTTTTCTTTTCAAAATAAAGAGATTTTGTTTTGCTTTGGGACTCATATCAATGAGTAGGTCTGGTGTCTTATGCAAAATTTGGAACTTTCTATTGTGAAATTAGTGTTAAATATCCTCTCCCATTTTCTGGATAAGTTATAAAGGACACTCATACAGTTGCAGATAGGATGAACTTCTAAGTAATTATCCATCCAACAGAGAATTCATTGTACTTGAGAAGATAACAGCTAAGAAAGATAGCTCCAGAGCTTATTCCACTGGTCTCTGAAAATATTTCACTACTGTACTCTTATTAAAATCATGGAGTCAATATGAAAAGAAAAGAAATGTGATTCTTAATATAAAGCTATATAGAATCTCCAGTAGAGTTTGAGCATAGGAACTATTACAGACTTGTTTACACAAAAACTTGAACTGAAATACAATAAGAGCAAATGATGTAGTCAATTCACTGCTTGACTATTTTAAGAATCCAACCATTTGAGGGGAACATGAACATCTGTGCCATTATTTCAATACAATTCCTATTCACTGTCAAGTACTCTTGATCTGAAACATACTATAAGGATCGATGCTGTTCATTATCTACATCACATGTGAGTAACTGACTCTTTGAGGCTTCCAGGAAGAAGATACTGACAAAATATAAGCACAATGAAATGAGCATTTTACCTATTGCAATGGTAGCTAAAACACATTAGGTAGGCAAGCAATTACAAGCCAGATCCGGTCCAAGCCAAATAAAACAGAACACACCATTTCTGACTCCATCACAATCACGTTTCATAAGTAAAATGGTTTCAACATATTAATTTTTCAGAGTGCTCCTCTGCTACTTTTACTGAACCACCAAATGTTCCTGATCATTTCACACCCAGCATGTATTCCATAATGTGCAGCTTCCCTGTTGTTCACAAATACATACATAGTTAGACCCAACAATGGCTTATTTGACACTTTTAAGGACAATTATGCTAGTAGCTGCAGAAGAGAAAGCACACGCACACGCACACACACACACAAACACAACTTATAACAAATACCAAGATATTATGTGCTTATGTGTAGAACTGAAAAAAAAAATGAGGTGAAAGAGCAGAGTGGTCAAATGAGAGGGGGAAAATGGATATGGTAAAGACAAAGGGTTTATTCTTAGTGAAACACTAATACTGTGATTCTCTGTTTGTCTATTCAAATAAAAAGCCCACTGAGCTCAATTAGACTTATGCCTAAATAAAAATTCATAAATTTGAGCTTAAGGCTGCCAATTATTAAATACTCCATCACTAATTAAATAAGATATTCTTCACATAGCATTCTAGAAGTGATCTGAGTCCATTTTTCTTGGTAGTAATTTACTATTCTAAAATTTATGTAGGATTTTAATTATTTGTGTGTGAGATAGAGATTACAAACAATCCATTGCTAAAACAAAATGATAAAACAGAATTAGATAATACCATAAAAACTAACCAGATGACCAGAGAATCAGTCCTAGCTTTTTGATCAATTACATAATAATAATAATAATAATAATAATAATAATAATAATAATAATAATAATAATAATAATAATAATAATAATACACAGAGAGAGAGACATATATATACACACATTTACTGACTTCTTATAAAAGCACTTTAATTTTAATTTCCTAAATAATACCCTCCTTTTGAAAAGCTTTTCTCCAGCTTCAGATATTTTTATTTAAAACACATGCCATAATGATTTTACTAGGACTAACAACAAACTTATTACAGTAATAAAATAACACGGAACACATGCTGACTGTGAAATAAGCTAAATAAACCATCTAGAAAGATCTTAGCTTTGGGAAAGGGAAATAAATATGTAAGAATAACAGTAAAATGTTTTTAAAACTTGCATGTCACTTGTCTTTCAATGATCCTAGGTAGCTCACAAGCAAAGTAATTACAATACATCGTAAAAAAGACCAAAGGCAAAAGAAGGCAGGCCCCTTAAGGGAGGGGTCGTGTTCTTGAGTGAAAAACTAGGAAAGAACTGGGTCTTCACAACTCTTCTGAACAACAACTGAGTGGAGGCATCCACATTTTCAGGGGAATATGAAACTTTAACTACCAGAATGCTCTATAATACCATGGCCATATTGGCTGTGGAATTTTGGGAGCTAAATCCTCATATGTGTAAGGAATCCAAGTAAGAGGTTTATTAAATAGTCATAAGACCTTATCAGTAACATAACATAAATATATAACAAGACAAAATACAGATAAGTTAGATATATAAGAATACAGTAATAAAAACATATGTGAAAAACCAGGGAGTCAAAAATCGGATAATAGATCACCCTTGCAGGATACACCAATTTGTTCAATATATTGGGTTCTTAGGACCGCTGCCTCGATTATAAACTTAGCAGTCCTATGGACGATGTGTACATTAGAGGCCTGGAGGAAATATAACAATCTGTGGTTTGATTCCCAATGGGCTGTTCTTTCCAGTAGAAATGATAAATATTTAAGCCTAATGGGGGCATATATTTGGCAGTTGAACAAGATGTGGGAAATATCTTCAATGGCAGATGAACCACATAAGCAGGTTCTCTCGTGATATGGTACATGGTGGAAGTGCCCATGTCTGGACATGGAATCCAGTAACTCAAATCTGGCTCTGGTATAGGCTCTTCTCAGTAATTGTGGATACCCATTGAAAGGTATTTTTCAGGTTGGAAGATGTTTTTTTCTTAGCCAACCATCTTATAGATCTGTTTTTTGCTAATAATTCCATGTCAGTCTGGGCACTAGTATCCAAGACTCTCTGTTTAAAAATTTCCCTTGCTTGGGAAACCCTTGTCAATAAAAATTGGGTAGAAAACCCATGTCTTAAGATGGCTCTGTGGAGTTAAATGGCCCAGGAGTTAAATTGAAACTTATTTAACTGTTCAGTTAGGCATAGTTTAGGAAGTCTATCCGAATCCATTGATTGTATCTTTAGCCAGTATGTAAATGTTTTAATTATTAAGTGGCTATGTAAGGAGTGGTTACCCAATTCCACTCTGACTGCTGAAGCAGAAGTGTTCTTATCAGTCCCCAATAAGTGTCTTAAAAAGCGGATCTGTGTTTGTTCAAGTGGGGAGGCTTTATTTAAACCCCACAGTTCTGCACCATATGTCAGCATTGGAACTATTTTTTTTCCCTAAATACTTTCAACATAGGGGTCAAAGTGCCTGGGTAATTATAGTTAAATAATTTATATAATCTTTTGGTGCTTATCTCAGCTCTTAATGCACTACTTTTAAAGTGATTAAACTAAGATCCTGTATTAGTAAAGACCACTCCTAAGTAGGTGTAAGAATTTACTTGTTCGATTGACTCCCCATTAAACTGCCAATTATATTTCCTACTTTTTGTGCTGAAAACCAACACTTTGGATTTGCTTTTATTAATATTTAAGAAATTCAAAGTACAATAGGTATTCAGCTTATGCAACAGTCTCCTCAGGCCTATTTGTGAATGAGCCAGTAATACCATGCCATCGGCATATAAAAGGGTATTAATAAATTTATCAAGAATCTTTGGCATATGCAAATCTACTGCATGTAGGAATCCTGGTAATTCATTGACATAGAGATTGAAAAGCATTGGGGCTAAAATGCAGCCCTGTCTTACGCCAATATTGGTAGGTATGCTCTTAGACAGGGCTCCATTTACGCCAGTACGGATTTTCACATGGGTGTTTGAGTAAAGGGCCCTAACCAGAAAAAGGAGTCTGGGCTCCATGTTCAGGTTCGCTAGTTTCCTCCACAAGATATTTCTGTTTAACGAATCAAAAGCCACACTTAGATCAATAAATGCAGTGAATAATTTCTTACCCATTTTTAAATAACTTGTTACCAAATGATATAATGTGAAACAATTATCTATGGTAGATCGCTCTGGTCTAAAGCCTGCTTGTTCCTCCGCCAAAAGTTTATTCTCCATAACCCAGATTTCAATTTTGCTCAATAAATGCTTTGCATTTTAGCAACAATTCCAATTAGGCTTATTGGTCTGTAATTATTTGGATTGCCTCTGTCTCCTTTTTCATGTAAGGGAACAATAATGGCAACTTCCAAACCCACAGGTATGCGGCCAGTATTGTTTATAAAGGTAAATAGCCCTGCTAACAAAGGCACCCACCAGTCCATATAAGTCTTAAATAATTCCAGGGGCAAAAAATCTTTACCAGGTGCCTTATTAGCTTTTAATGATCGAATAATGGATTTAATTTCTGAAACAGAAACAGGGGGCCAGATAGGGAGATTTTCTAAAGCTAATAAATTATTGCTTTGGGTATGTATAGAGTCCTGATTGGGTTTAAAAGGAAGATTAGAATAAAAATTCTCCCAGGTTGAAGCAGGAATGGGGATATCAAAATAAAATTTACATTCCTTCAATATACCTGAGACAGCATTCCAAAAGAAAGCTGAATTTGACCCTTTTGCCCAAATTTCCAAGTCCGACCATAATTTAGTTCTAAAGGAAGCCTTCTTTGATGCTATCAATTTCTTATAATCATGCCTAATTTTCAACATGTTGCTATAGTTTTTTGAGGTGGAACATCGCTGAACCCTACGTATTGCAGCTCTGAAACATTTTCTACTGTGTGAACAGTCAGAATCAAACCAGCTAACTCCAATTTGTTGGCGGTTTCTTATCGGAAGTTTGACAGTAAGAAATTTTTTCAATGAATGACATAGATCATCATAATGGGCCATAATATTATCTGAGCCTGAATATGAATGAGAAATTAAGCTTCTCCAGATCTGAGGTTGTGCAGAATCCAAAAAAATGGATAATGCTGCAGTATCAACTTTGGCCCATTTGAATTTTCTATCCTGTCTCACTTCTAGGTTTGCAAAAAACCTTTTGCCACAAGATGAGTTTCTCTGTATATCTGAACTGCCTTGAAATAAAACTGAAATTGGTTGGTGATCACTACCTTCCCTCACGTGAACTTGTATATCTGCGAACCTCTCAAGCTTATCTCTTGAAACACATATATAATCTAGAATGCTACTGGAGTTACTTGAGTGATAAGTAAGAGGATATATAAAACCATAGTCCTTACCTCCTATAATATAAAGATTACAGTTAGAAATCATAGAAACCAATTGTGTACCTGCAATATTTCTTTTGTAATCACTGGAATGCCAGGGAGGAATAGATAGTAAATAATCCTCAGGAATAACACCAGAATAAACAAAGTTATTTAAAGACGCCCCTACCCTGGCATTAAAATCTCCTGCCAAAACTATAGTAACGTTAGGATGTTGGACATTTAATTTTATAACTGTCTCTTCCAAATTTGCCCAGATATTAGGTGTATAATAAGGGGAGGAGCGAGGAGGGATATATATATTCAGCAATATCAATCCGAAAGAACCATAGAGGAACTTGACAATTAAATGAGAAGCAGAAGCATCACCAAAACCAAGCTTCTGGGCTTGCCAACACAACTCTGCTTTGCCTAAAATTGACAAGCCTCCAGAGGCCCTTCCTTTAGTCTTAGATTTAACTGCAGGAATAGACCACGAATCAAAGCCAGGCAGATGGATCTGTTCTTCATCTGTGGTCAGCCAGGTATCCTAAGATCAAAGTTTGTCAGGAAATCCTCCAAGTCACCATCCATGGCTCTGGCTTTCCAGCCAGCAATATTCCAGGACAATAGGTGAAAATAATCTACTTGCTTGTCATTTGTCATTATAAGGAGGGAATTAATGTGAGCATTGGGAGGGACACTAACATTTTCCAGTCATTCCACAGGAGTAATATTATCCAAGATTCCCTCAGAGTCAAAAAAGACGCACTGGTTTGTTAGGTGTTTGCCTTCATTACTGCCAAATTGGTAAACAGACTCCAAATGCTTCTGAGGGCCAACAACCTGTTGCAAAGGTATCATTGTAGGTTGGCCCAGTGGGATAATGTCCAAGACCAAAGGGAGTAGCAACGAGCAGGTGGGAATCTCCTTATGATGCAGTTCAATACCTACTCCAAGGTCATCTTCTATTTGTTGTTCTATTTGTTGTTCCACAATAATTGAGCAACCACTCCTTTCTTCTCACCTGTACACCTCTTTTACAGAGTTATTATTTGCAGCATCTATATGAAGAGGAATTTCATCAGGAAGGAATCCAGATGTGAGCTAAATCCTCACATATGAAAAGCATTCAGTTAGGAAAGCCTATCCTATAAAGTGGTTAAATGTCTATGGAGATTCT
Source organism: Notechis scutatus (assembly GCF_049901735.1). Classification (NCBI taxonomy): domain Eukaryota; kingdom Metazoa; phylum Chordata; class Lepidosauria; order Squamata; family Elapidae; genus Notechis; species Notechis scutatus. The sequence continues at coordinate 97,599,778 of NC_142010.1, forward strand.
CAGTCATCCAAATCATAGTTGTCCCAAAGGTGCTTTTTCAAGAGGCAACTGGAATTACTTCAGTTGTTTTTTTTAAGACATTTCACTTGTCATCCAAGAAGCTTCTGAACTGAGGAAGCTTCTTGGATGAGAAGTGAAACACTTGTAAGGAAAAACAAAGAAAGATCAGTTGCCTCTTGTAAAAAAAAACCTTTGGGATATCCTATAAAGTTTTACATTATCCCCAGATCCTATCCACTTTTAGGAATACCACCCATTCCAAGTCATTAAAAGGCAAGTAGACTGGAAACAGAAAACAGACACACACATACACAAAATCTTGTACATTACTGACTACAGGAACATTTTCTGTGTGCATAAGTGTTTCCTTAGGGGTGCAATTGGCTTTTGGTAGAACTGTGGCAGCTGCTATTTGTCAAAATCATTGATCTGTGCCATCTCACATAGTTTGACCTTCAGCAGTAGGTTTGGAAATATCCTAGGAAAGGTTAGATTTAGCTGTAGACAAGGAAGCTTGTTCCTTTCACTGCAGCTCTAATCCTGGAGGCTTGCAGAGTTCAGTGCTGGCTGACAAGAGGCTGATAGTTAGCAAAACTGTTCCCTGAAGCCTGTCACTCAACATGTGCATGAACATTTCCCAAATGAGCTTTAGCTTCCAGACTGGAGGATGGATTCTCAATTCCTCCAAATCATTCTTCCTATGTATCAGAAATGTTATACCACATCTGATATTGCTGTCTCTCTACCTCCTTAGCTGTTAAACCAACTTGTCATATTTTCAATGAAGGGACTGAAAGAATTTCATTGCAATCCTTGGTGTTTGATCTTCATTACCTTGATTAAGTACACACAGGAAGGAAATTAATGGAGGGAAAGTGAGGAAAGCATGGCCATTTCATACTGGGCTGAACATACAGTAGTGTGATCATATCAAGAGCCATGGTGGTTAGAATGCAGAATTGCAGTCAAATTCTGCCAACTACCAGTAACTCAATTCTGACTGGTTCAAGGTTGACTCAGCCTTCCAGCCTTCTGAGGTCAGTAAAATGAGGACCCGGATTATTGGGGGCAATGTGCTAACTTTGTAAACCACTTAGAGAGGGCTGTAAAGCACTATGAAGTGGTACATAAGTGTAAGTGCTATTGCTATCATTTCCATTTAGAAAGCTGCATGATACCAGCATATCCATTATTCTGTAAAAGTAAACGGGAGACAAGAGATAAACCTTGTTAAATCATTGTAGAACAAAAGGAAGTTTGTATCTGGAAAAATATGAAAGAAATCCCCAAATTGAGTTTTTTTTTTCTCATCCCCCTCCAAAGTAGAAAGTGCCACATTGCCTCTCTACAATCTTCATCTACTTGTCAGTGTCTACTGCCTGTCTTTTCTAGTCTCCTTCCTTGGAATGATGAAAAGAATCAATTGGAAGGCTTCCTTTTCAGGCCAATTTAGAATGAAAAGGCATTAACTACTCGTTGATCTGCATTGCTACTTCTCTCAGGAGAAATGTGTTTTTGCGGAAGGAGGTACTTTCAGCAGAATGGTATAGAGCAACAGTGACATCCAATGGTTGGCAAGCTCATCCATTCTTCCTCTCTCCTTTCTTCCTTCCAGATGTTGTTTTCAGTGGGAGATGAGAGGAAACGTGTTCTTTCTGTTTAATAAGACTGAGTTGGATATGAACTCTTCTGTGTACAAAACAGGCAGAATGAATCCCCGGAAACATATTTCAAGGTGTTAAGGATTATCTTGAACCACAGACTTAAGCGGGGAAAAAACAAAAACTGAACCAAAACAAAAAAGGCATTCTGGAAACTCATTCAAATACCTTCCTAACAAAGTAAGTCCCAGTGGGAGCACACAAATGAGAAGGAATTTTTTTCATATTTCATTTACATGCCAGTAAGATATGCAATTGTTCTCACTGCAGAGGACACGACCATAGGGAGGCTGCTGGATTTTCTTTCAAGTGACCAAGAGAAATAGAGAAAATATAAATGCATCTTTCTGTACTCTATCACTTTGCTAGCTAAAGGGGAAGGGGAGTTATGACAAGTGTTAAAATTCAGCTATTATTTGCTTTCTAGTGAAGCAAAATTTACATTCTGTAAACCAGAAGCAGCTCAAGCCTTAAGATTGAAGCAGGATAAATAAATCTAAGCCACTCATGACAAGAGGCCCCGAAGTCTAAATGCCTATTAATAGTAAAGATGAGTTACAAGCTTCTAATTGTTTGACAGCAGTGAGTTTCATTATGCAACAATAAAATCTACTTTATGAGTTTTTTAACTACTCACTTCTCTAACATGGGAAATTTAGTTATTTTAATGCGTGTGTTTGTGTGTGCATGTTTTCATGCAGTACAGAATCTCTATGCTGTTATGGATTTGCTCTATGCTGTTATGGATTTGCTCTGTTCCAAAGTCAAAGTCTCTACATTTGTTAAAATATTAATTTATGCACAGTCATATTTCTTGCTGAGTGATGTTTCTTTTTGTCTCCTTCCCCTCCCCCTCCTTTTCCCTCTTCTCCTTTGGCTAAACCTTGTGGGACATAAATGATAGAGTCACAGTGAGAACAATTTAAATGCAGGAACAGGCCACAGGAATAGTGCAAACAGTGAGAAGAAAGATAGTGATGATTCAGTAGTAGCTAAAAAGAGGCAATATATGATGAGTGTTTCTGTGTATGTGGGAGGAGATTAAAGCAAGATCTATACTTGATGCCCTTTGGGTTCATAGATCCCACTACAATGGTAATTTTTCAAATGACACAATGAATGCAGGCGACATACTGGGTGCTTGTAATACAGTTATAGTGCTTTAATAGTGGGAAAAAGGCAGGGACTTGAGAAGCTGAATTTCTTTTTATGATTTGTGTCTAGAGAACAAAGACCCCCAACCCATACTCTATCACTGCTAGTACAGGGAAAGCAGGAGCTCAGATTGTCACTCTAGCTTGCTTGTTTAAATGGCAGGTAAATGACTAAACATCTGCACCATTTTGCAGAAAGACAGGTTGCTATGTCTGGATAATGTTTTCTAGTGGGTCCAGTTTTAGTTTGTGAGGCCATGTAGGGGTGTAGTCCTGGCTCTAACTGCCACCACACCATAAACAAAGTTTTCCTGCTGCAAATCTCTCCTCAAGTAAGAAATAGAAAAATTGGGGCAAGAAGGGATGTTGCAAAGGAGATCTTTTAAATTGAAGCTATTCCCACCAAGATTTACAATGCCATTACATTTATCATGGATTACCTGAAAATGGAAAGAAACAGCAATCACTGTGGAAGTTGTTATGAAAGTGTCTTGGAAGGGGGAAACACCATCAAACAGGTAAGGCAGTGTGTTACATATCACCTGAGTGAGACAGACATTACAGTGCTAGGTACAAATGTTATATGCTTTGCCCCTAAAACTAAGAAATATTCTCTATGACCAGGACAGTTGTTCATCAAAGACATGGAGGCATGGCATGAAATAAAGTTTCTGCAAAAATTAGAATTCTTAAATCAGGCTAATTCTAAGGCTGACTGGGAAAAAAGGGGGTTATTTTTCAATCTTATTCCTAAGACAGCACATAGATTTCTGGAGTGATCTGAACTGGATCAGTCCCTGATCTGCCTCAGCGAGCAAGAGATGAATCAGCAAACTATTTTAAATATACCTCTCCCTAGAAATCCACCATCCCTTATATAGACTAATGATATAATTGAAGGTTTTATTTGCATTATAGAAAAGAATATAATGCAAATTCCTGTGCTATAGAGGCAAACATAACGGACACTTTCTAAAAACAGATGAAGGAGATACCAGCTCCACATGTCCACTTCAATTGATTGCTTTTGTCTCATATTTTGTCATACCAGTATATCCCTAGGAATGCTGGAATCATAAGCAAAATATTAAGGTTATCCCTAATGAAATCTACATTCTCTAGTCTTAATTAGTAGACATTGGCTACATCCAAATAAATCTGTATAAACAACAGGTAAGGGGGCCAAATAACATTTGTTCCATCTCTAATTCAAGCATGGTTTTCAACCAGCCACTGAGATAATCAGTGTCTAGTTCAATATATTAAGATTGCCAATTTGCCTTTTATTTCTACATACTGTATAAAGTAAGGCTTTTTTCCATGTGCTCCTAACCAAGGTTACAAACATGCCCTGACAATATCATAATATCCCCATTATGTGACTTTCAGTGCATCTCCTGCCCATGAGTAAGTAGCCTTAAATTATTCTTAGCCAAACAACTGCAAAAGTCTTGTCTTCTACTTTGTTCAATCCTGCCCAAAAGCAGCCTCAAAGTGTGTCAAATCCATTTGATTTTGTGACCTGCTACCCTGGAGGGAATCTGATGACTGTAGTACCTGAAGCAGAGGCAATAGGAACAGGATAGTTAGTGAAGGACATCAAGTTGGGATATTTTTCTGTTGATTCCACAATGAATGGAGAGGATCAGTTAAGCAGTGGCAAAACACCTATGCTAGATCACTAGCCTGAAGCTTTCTAGAATTCTTTATCCAGACAAATGAGTTCCTGTTAGATTTCTTGCCCCAAAAGTATCTGCACATTTTCTGATATAATTGTTTTTCCTTTCAATGGAGGTAAAAGTTGTACAACATCACAATCTCTGTGGGCTGTATATGTGTTTCTAATTAGCTAGTTCCAGTGGCTCGCTAGAGGGTATTTGGAAATATATACACTCTAATTGTCTCTGCTGGTGTCTAGGGTGTTTCCATAGATGACTTAACCTCACGACTGGAGTTTTGAGCTTGGGGGCATGTCTCAATGCTCTTTTCCTTCTTTCTAAATTTTCTATCTCAGATGCCACAGAAGGGTGATACGAGAGCAATATGCTTAAAAATAGAATAAACATTAAATGATCCAATTGCCCAGAGATAGTATGAACCAATAAAGTTACACAGTTAACATGAAAATACAATAAGTATGCATTGGTGAATGGAAGCATTAAAAAGCTCTGTTATCTCTCCTGATGAGTACCTTCTAGGTTTAGCTAACAGTTGGAGCTTTTTAAAGGGAAGTTTTAATCTTTACAATAGTAACCACTGTTGAGTTTCAAGTTACTTAGTATTAGTTCTCCAGAAGGCAATGTTTGTAGCTGCCAAGGATCTTAATCTAAGAAATGTGAAGATCAGATTTCTGGAGCAAGCTGATAAATATATATTTTACTAATACTCAGAAAAAAGACTAATTTCTCCAAGTTGTTCCTGAAAATTTCTGAGCTATTTCAGTTTCACTTTTGATCTAGATATGCTTGTGTGCTGAGAACAAATAATGTCTTGGTGGTATTCTGTATTACTGATCATGATATGCAAAACTATCTATCTTGGTTGTGAAATAAGTAATTAAAGTTGAGTAATTGGTTCCTTCTGGCAGATTGAAGAGCTGTTGGGAGATTGCTGTTCAATTTATTGGCATTTATGCTGGCTGCATCATGTTTTCCTTATTGTTTAATGTTTATATTGAATTTCTGAGCAGATTTGTCCAGTGAAAAGGCATCAATACACTGATCACATCCATTTCCATTTCTTCCTGTAATATCCATATCAGGCAGCTACTAGACCTTAAAGTTACTTATCAATTCCACCAAGAGAAAAAGGGATATGACCACTGTATGTAAGAAAAAAATGCCTTCAGGGCTGTTAGCCAAGAATTTGGATCTCAGGTACACAAAAGAAATCTTCTCAGTATGAGCAAATCCAGAATGTACACCTGTTTTTAGATAAAATTGAAAATATTGCTGGCAAAGTATGTTTTCCAAAGAACTGGAGTTATTATTGGAGCTCCTTTTTAGATAGTCCTACAAACTGATTTTTTCAATTTATGTATTGATTTGTTTGTTTGTTTTTTATTAAATTTATTACCCATCTTTTTTCCATACAATGCTAATAAAAGCTATTACAATGGCTTTAACATTAGGGCTGGTGTTACTGTTGTTTTCTTTTTGCTGTAGCAATAAAAATGAGCCTTAACAGCATGACAATACTTTTTGGTGATACTGACTTTATTAGCATTGTGGGCAGATGAAAATATTTTGCCCTTTTATGTAGCTTTTGGATAAAGGAGTTAAGAATCAAAATAGGCACACACCCAATTAAAGCAATTACTGTTTTCTCCACAAACTGGTCTGATGTTATTGGCTTGGTTTGGAATGTAAAGTTTAAGGAAAGCCTTTGTCCTCTCCTTAAAAGGCATTCATGTGGATAAAGAGTTTGCTGGATGGGTAAAAAAACTTGTGTCACCTACCTCATAGTTTGGCTTTCAGGGGCCAAAATAATCATAGCAATATGAAAGCTATATATTCTGAAAATAGCAGAGATACTGCTTTGTTAGGTGGCATCATTAATTGCAGTAACGTTATTTTTCTTGTTTGCTGTATTTTAATTCTTAGTATCACCTAAATTCATAGATTTTCCCTATATTTTTAATAGTAGTTGACTTTCTGGGTAGTATGATACAGTCCACATGCAACATAATAACTAGTTTACCCATTCTTTTGTTTCTAGAGAAATTAAATGGATGCTTCAATCAGAAGGAGGCCTTCTCTGTGGTGGCTCCCTTTCTTTGGAATGTGATCCATTCAGAAATTAGACTGGATCACACTTTGACCCTCTTTTGTAAGGCCCTGAAGACTTGATTTTGCCAGCAGGCCTGGAGAAATCAGAATGGGATGGAGCCCATCAAATGGTTCATTTGACTGTGTGTGGTCACCAGGGAGATGGGTGGGAGATTATTGGGAGTTTTTTCATCTGTATTGTTTGCCTGTGTTTGTGTTTGTGTTTTTTTGCTTGTAAGCCACTGTGTAAGTCACTGTGAGTGAGTAAGCGGCTATATAAATTTTCTAAATAAATAAATAAAACCAGTTTCTACATTTTTGTAATTGTTGCTACTTCTGCTGCTATTCTTTTCAAAATCATTCTATGCTTTCAGTCCACAGGGCACGCTGCTACTTCAAACAATGAGTTAATATTCAGAAATGGGAGGTGGCTACATAATATGCAGCAGATGATAATTAGTAAAATGTCTGGTCATTCTGGTTTAATTTATGACTATGGCTGCAATATTGTTGCCTGATTTATAAGTACATGGAAAAGCTTGCCAAGCTTTTTCTAAGATCATTAAGAGACATGAAACGAAGGGGGGAGAGGCAGTGAGAACTACAAATTCTACCCAAAACATTTCTAATAAAATATTCACACACCCTATTAGAAGGCCAGTAAAGTTCATATCCAGTCAGGGAGATTATAGTGATTGCCATAATAAAACCAAAACAGGACAAAACCAAAATAGAGAAACCATGTTGTAATTTTTTTTAAAGAAATAAACAGTAGTTTCAATCATCAATCATAATAAAATGATTTATAGCTGAATGCTCAAGTTAAAGCTTAATAGCTGTTACACTATCCTGGTGCTTTGCTAGGAACCAGAGTTAGATGATGAGTGGTCTTCTTCATCCCAACCCTACAGCTTACCTCTGTTGAGCAAATGGAGATGGATAGATCCAGTTCCTTGCAAGATCCAACAAAGAAGAAATAGATCAAACAAAAGGCTGAAAGAGATATGCTCCACACACACAGACTTTTAAAAAAAAATACTTAGCCCCAGAATACCATTTTGCTTGGATTGGCAAGGCAAATTGTTCCATATTTCAGAAAGTTCAGCTTAATTAATAGAAGCCCACCATAAACATTTTTAACAGAGAACCTTTAAAAGAGAGCAGCTTCCTGTGAAGATTCATCTTAGCCCCCTCCAAGTTTGTTACAGAAAGTTTCACATCTCACTCCAGAGTTTTAGACATTCTGACTCCATGTTTTGAACTATTATGGAGGTAGCTAAGGCTCCCTGGCATATCCCAAAGAAAAACAGGAACTGTAAACGAAGAAGATGGCAGCACACACGTCCCTTTCCAAAACACGGTGCTGCCTGGTGGAACGTTTTAAAACTAAAAGAATTATGGAGAGAAGATTTTTAGATTTTTTTCTTCTCCATATAACATAGCCTTAATCCATTTTAGCAACCATGCATAATCCCCATTAAAAACTATGCATTTTCCCTTAAATCTCTTGTTAAGTTTGCCTAGACCTGTTGCAAACATTCTAAACAGTTAGGATTGACCTTTTTGGGTGATGATGGGAACAAGTGCTGCTTTCTTTCTTCTAGTTTTGCATTCCCTGAAATAAGACCTTGAAGGAGATCCCTGGAATATGTCAGAAGAGGTCCCTTCCATTCCCTGGAAGAATGGAAGAGTGTCAGATGGTGCTCCATTCAAAATCCAAGAAAGAAATACTTAGACTCCATTAATTAGAGAAAAGATATCTTTTACTGGAAGTCAAGTGGTAGCAACAAAATAATTCTAAATCTGAGAAAATGAGCGCCTAAATCACATATACAAAGTGATGGCAACGTTCCCACCCCCAATAGTTCAATTGGCTCATCCAATTAAAAGTTGCATATAGCATCATGTGGGCATCTCCAGGTGGTGATGAGGCCTCTGTCCATTGACCTTGACATATTTTGATAAAGAGTTATGGCTGTGCATAGCATAGGATAGAAGCCTAAGCAAGAACCCCCCCCCCAAACTTATACAGTTCTGTTTTGTAACACCTCCAGCTCACTTCCCATAACCATGTCCCCCCTCCTCCCCCCATCACTTATGACAGCCGAAAGGAAGAAAATCTTGAAGGCTGACATTCAGCCCTCCTGCAAAAGAGGCATTAGTCCTATAAAAGATAAAAAATAGAAGATAACAGAAAATATACATGTAGCACCACAATACTATATTTTAGGGTTTACCAGGATATTTAGTATGAAATGCCTTTACAAGCATAGGAGCTCTAACATCCTTCTCATTCACCCATCCAATACTGAGTTAGTTCTCTCACAAGCCCCATTGGTTTGTGGGTGGTGGGCGGAGTTTAAGCCCTGGGCGGAGCCCAATAACTTCAGGAACTCCATCCAAAAGTTTGAGGTAAACTGGACACCCCATCTGAGATTATGAGTTCAGGAACCCCATGTAACCTGTAGATATGTAAAATAAACAGTTTAGCCAACATTTTCACAGATGGGATTTTCACACAAGGTTTGAAATGTACCTGTTTGGAAAACAAATCTGTTACTACCCAAATAACTGTATTTCCCCCACTTTCAGGTAATTCCACTATAAAATCCATAGAGATTTCTTTCCATGGAGCAGTTGGCCTAGCCACATTTTGTAGTAAGCCTGCTGGTTTACCAGGAGGCCATTTGGCTGAGGCACAGGTAGGACAGCTAGCCACATAAGTCTCAGTGTCCTTTTTCAAGGTAGGCCATCAAAATTGCCTTTTAACCAAGTGTAAGGTCTTCATGAATCCAAAATGTCCAGCAGCTTTAGAGTCATGAGCTTGCTGTAATATTTGGTTTCTAAGCTTTGCTGGCACATATAATTTGGCCCCCACCCATGCCAATCCATCTCTAACCATACAGTTATTTGAGTGAGCTAGGAACAAATCATCAAGTTTTAGAGCCTCTTTTAATTTTGCAGATAAATCATTTGATAAACCAACTTCCTTCTTTTTCTGGACTCTGGTAACCACTGGAGCCGCCAACTGTTTGGTTGGGACAATAGGCCATACCACTTCTTGGCGAGCACTATTATATTGAGGTAACCTAGATAAAGCATCCACCATGAAGTTCTTCCCCCTGGAATGTATTTCAATGAAAAATTAAAGCGTTTAAAGTACTGTGCCCAGCGAACTTGCTTGGGAGACAGCTTCTGAGGTGTTTTCAAAGCCTCCAAATTTTTATGATCCGTCCACACCTCAAATGGGTATTTTTCCCCTTCTAGGAAATGCCTGCAGGTTAACAGAGCCCAGCGAACTGCAAAAGCTTCTTTTTCCCAGATGGACCATCTTCTTTCAGTTTCAGTTAGTTTACAGGAAGTATATGCACACGGTTGCAGAGTCCCCATCTCGTTTGCTTGTAGTAACACCGCCCCGACTGCTACGTCACTTGCATCGGCTTGGATTACAAAAGCAGCAAACACTTGTTTCAGCTTCTCAAAACCAGCTTGGCACTCCATGGACCACTCCAGTGGTTTACTAGGCTTCGGTTTCACCTCCCCTTTGGTTTTTAGGAGATTTGTGACAGGCATTGCAATCTTTGCAAAAGCAGGGATAAATTGACAGTAAAAGTTAGCAAATCCCAAGAAACTTTGAAGTTGTTTCCTGGTGCGGGGAGGGGCCCATTCCAAAACGGCATGAACTTTCCCCAGATCCATTTGTATACCATCATGTGATATGCGATAGCCTAAATAGTCAATTTTTTCCTGGTGGAATTCACACTTGGACAACTTTGCGTACAGTTCAGCAGCTCAAAGTTTTCCAGAACTGAACGCACTAGTTTCACATGTTCATCATGAGTCTCCATGTAGATAAGAATATCATCAAGATAAACCAACACCCCCTTGTATAAATGTTCATGCAACATCTGATTTATCATTTCCATGAATACTGAAGGGGTCCCCTGTAGGCCAAACAGAAGAACGTTGAATTGGAAACAGCCCATTGGGCAGTTAAAAGCAGTTTTGCATTCATCCCCTTCCTTAATTCAAACTTCGTAGTATGCTTCTCTCAGGTCGAGTTTTGTAAAAAATTTCCCTTTGGCCAAGTGGGCCAACATATCCTTCATCAAGGGGAGGGGGTACACGTTCACCACCGAAATGGTGTTGAGGTTCCTATAGTCAACACACAAACACAGAGAGCCATCTTTTTTTTTTTTTTTTTTGATAAAAGTTTTATTGATTTTAACAACAAATAAAAACACATAAAACATAAAACATAACATAAAAACACCATCATTCTTCATAAATTTACAGACAGTGTATCGGTTGGTTTGCCACTCCTTTTTGTGCATCCATTTCATAGTCATCATAATAATTATGTTACATAATAACTCATATTATCAATCAACAATTATATATCCTAATATCATTATTAAACAATCATTTGACTATAATTTTACTAATTCATACTTAAGCGAGATAACTATAATTTAGTTAATTTATTTTATAACAGATCGTAAAATCATACCAAATCTATCTTAATAAAATATTCTAAAGATGTTATCAAAACCAAAAAAAATGTATATTCATTATTTCCTAGGTTTCTAAATATTCTATTATTATATTGTATTATCTAACCATTTATAAAAAAGATCCCAAACTTCATAAAATTGTTTATCTTCTTGTTCTCTAATTTCAAATGTCAATCTACTCATTTCAGCACATTCCAGTATTTTCTTAATAATTTCTTCCTCTAATGGTATTTTCTCACTCTTCCAATTTTTAGCAAATACAATCCTAGCCGCTGTTAACACATTTACAATCAAATACTTTAAGTTTTTATTAAATGTATCAGGTAAGATTCCCAATAGAAAAATCTCTGGTTTCAAATCTATATGTTCTTTTGTCATTTCTTCCAACCACATGCGAATTCTAGTCCAGTATTTCCTGGCCTCCTCACAAGTCCACCACATATGGTAATATGAGCCAGGGATCTGATGACATTTCCAGCACTTTTCAGATTTGTTCTTGAACATTCTTGCTATTCTTGTCAGGGGAAAATGCCACCTGTAAAACTTCTTATACAAATTTTCTTTATATGCTGTTGACATTGTCATTTTATAATTTTGAGACCACAATTTTTGCCATTTCTCTAAATCAATCCCATATCCAAAGTTCTTCCCCCAAACAATCATTGTTTCTTTAACTTGCTCTTCCTCTAATTTAATTTCCAACAAATAACTATATGGTTTTTTAATCACTTTTTCATCAGAACCTGTCAAAATCCTATCTAAATCAGTCAATTTATCATAAAATCCTTCTGTTTTAGAATCTTTAAGATACCTTGAGTGTATTTGCGCATATGAAAACCAATTCATCTTTATATCTTGTTCTTCTAACTTTTGCATCGTTTTAAGTTCACCCTTTTCATCCAGTATTTCCCCATATCTAACTGTTTGTTCCTTCTTATAAATTATGGGATAGGAAAAAGCTTCGATAGTTGATAACCAAACTGGTATTTTCAAATAACATTGTTTCTTAATTTTCTCCCAATTCAACCATAACGATTCCCGTATATAGTGCCTTCTGAAATAACCCTGCGATTTAGTTCCCTTATACCATAAAAAAGCATGCCAACCCAATAATAAGTCATGTCCTTCCAATGCCAGTAATCTAGACTTTCTTAACGTTATCCATTCTTTAGCCCACATTAAGTTTGCAGCTTGATAATACAACTCCCAATTAGGAAGGCCAAATCCTCCTCTAGTTCTAGCATCCTGTAAAAGTTTTAGTTTTATTCTCGCTTTCTTACCTTGCCATATATACTTCAACACAATTTTATTTAATTCTTCAAAATAATCCTTACCTAATTTAATTGGTATTGTTTGAAACAAATATAAAATTCTGGGTAAAATATTCATTTTAATTGTTGAAATTCTACCTATCAAAGATAATTGTAGGTTTTCCCATTTTTTCAAGTCAGATGCTATCTGCTGTTTAAGTTTAATATAGTTATTCTCTTTCAGTGTAGTACATCTTGACGTCAAAAATATCCCCAAGTATTTAACTTTATTCGTAACTTGAATTTTCAATAGGTCTGCCAACTCTTCTCTTTGCCTTAATAACATATTTTTTGTCAGAATCTTGGTTTTGTCTTTATTTATTTTCAAGCCAGCCATCTCACCATACGTCTCTATCTTTTCCAGTAATTTTAAAGCTGTCTCTAGAGGGTCTTCCAGAATAAAGACCAAGTCGTCCGCAAAGGCTTGCAATTTAAATTCCTCCTTTTTAACTTTCATTCCTTTTATATTTGTATCCTCTCTAATATTTCTATTTAACACTTCCAAAGTCAATACAAATAACAGAGGGGATAATGGACATCCTTGTCTTGTGCCTTTTTAATATTGATAGGGTCTGTAAATTCTCCATCTATCATCACTTTTGCTGTTTGCTTGTAATATATGGCTTCTATTGCTTGAATAAATTTTCTAGAAAAGCCCATCTGTTCCAATAATAATAACATAAATCTCCAATTCACGTTATCAAATGCCTTTTGGGCATCTAAGAATATCAAAGCCATTTGTTTTTCAGGGTGTGCCTCATAGTATTCCAAAGTGTCCAAAATTACTCTCATGTTGTCTTTAATTTGTCTCTTTGGTAGAAATCCATTCTGATCAGGATGGATAAAATTATTTAGGTATTTTTAAGCCTTTCTGCCAAAATTGAAGCAAATATTTTATAATCTGCATTCAATAAAGAAATAGGTCTATAGTTCTTAATTTGTGATGGGTCAGCCCCTTCTTTTGGGATAAGCGTAATATAAGCTTCTGATCATGTTTTAGGTATTTTCTTATTTATCATAGCTTCATTCATAATTTCTAACAATGAAATACTCAACGATTCTTGTAATGTTTTCTAAAATTCTGCCGGGAAACCATCTGGTCCTGGTGCTTTCCCGTTATTCTGCCTATTGAGTGCTTCAGTTAATTCCATCATTGTTATAGGATTTTCTAACATTTTTCCCAGTTTCATCAGGTATCTTAGGTAGGTTGGCATTTTGTAAATACTGTTTAATTTTCCCCTCATCAAAATCCTCCTGCTTATATAATTGTGCATAAAAGTCTCGAATAATTCTCTTTTTCTCCCTTATTACCATGACAAACTTGACCTTGTTCGTCCATTAACTGTAGTATTCTCCTTGATTCTTTCTCTTTTCTCAGTTTGTATGCTAACCATCTACCTGGCCTGTTTGCATCCTCAAAGTAGTTCTGTTTAGCACTTCTGATTTTTTGCGCCAATTCTTCTTTCTCTGTTTGATCCATTTTATGTTTGATTATGTCCATTTTAAATTTAATATCTTTTTTCTGTGGCGTTCTCTGTAATTCTTTTTCCAATTTTTTATAATCATCTTCTAAAGTTTTAATCATTTGCCTCTTCCTAATATTCTTTTTCTTTGTATAATCCATTATCAATCCTCTTGCATATGCCTTCATTGTGTCCCAAACATTCTGTATTGAAGTATCTTCTTTTCTGTTTTCATTAAAGAAAAATGCCAGTTCTTTTTCCATCCATTGTGTAAAGTCTTTTTCCTTTAAAATAGTGTTATTTAATGTCCATCTAGATCTTCTTTTTTGTCCTTTCCATTTAATTGTCATTGGGTTATGGTCTGCCCATGTACTTGTTTCAATATTTATTTCTTGAATATTAGATAATAATTCTGTTGACGTCCAAATCATATCTATTCTGGACCATGATGAATGTCTATTCGAATAGAAAGTATATTGTTGAGTTTTAGTATTTTTTTCCCTCCATATATCTTTTAAATTTAGTTCCTCTATCATTTCAAAAAAGGATTTAGGGAGGGTCTTCCTATTTTGTCGTGTTATTTTTGCTGTATAGTCCAATTCATTGTCTACAATTCCATTAAAATCTCCCATTATAAATATATTAGCATAGTCCAATTCAATTATTTTCATATGTAATTTTTTATAAAATCTTTTTTGTTTATCATTCGGAGCATAGATTGCAACCAGGAGTATTTTTGTATTGTTATCCACTATTTCAACCATTAATACTCTTCCGTCTTCATCAGTATAAATCAGTTTTGCAGGAATGGTTTCTTTAATGTACAAAACCACTCCTCTTTTCTTACAGTGGGTCAGAGAAGTAAAAATTTTCCCTATTTTTGGTCGCACCAATAATTGTTGATGTTGTTTTTTAATGTGTACTTCTTGTAAGCAAATTATGTCAAATTTTAATTTCTCTATTTTATGAAAGGTTTTCCTTCTTTTAGTAGCTGAATTCAGTCCATTTATATTCAAAGAAATCAATTTTTTTTCCTCCATAGTTATGATTTATATTTAGGTCTAACAGCTCTCGTTGATCTTACTTCACGTTGTTCTTTAGTCTCCACTTGTCCACCTACTGCACCTTCTTCTTTTCCCATCTCTATTTGGTCCTCTTGAAATTCAGTTAGAGTAATCTCTTTTTCTATCTCTATTTCTCTTCTTTTAGAGAATTCATTATAAAACGATTCTGCTTCATCAATTGAGCCAATTCTGTATCTCTGTTCTTTCCATGTAACCATTAATCCTTCTGGAATCAACCATCTGTAATTCACCTCCTTTTCCAATAATATTTTAGTCAGGAATCGATATTCTCTTCTCATCTCAACACAGAGAGCCATCTTTCTTCTCACAGAATAATACTGGGTCTGCTACTCAGGGCCTAGTAGGTTGGATGAAACCATGTTCCAAATTTTTATCAATAAAAGACTGCAGCTCTTCTAGCTCCCGCGGTGTCATCGAGTACAGTTTTAGTTTTGGGAGTTTCACTCCTGGCAAAATTTCAATACTGCAATCTGTTGAGCGATGGGGGGGAAGCTCGTCTGAGGCCTTCTCACTGAATACCTCATTTAAGTCCCAATATTCCTCTGGAATTTTCTCCCCCCCCCCCCTCAGATTCTCGGTGCCAGTGGAGGCCAGCTCTGTGGGATTCTCGGGTTTTGGTTGAGATTGGCCCTCCCCTTCTGGGGGTTGGTCAGTATGTATGCACAATGATCCCATCCTCCAGTCAACATGGGAGTTCCATTTCCAGAGCTAGGGCAAACCCAGTATTAGGGGGGGCTCCATCCCAGGAGCCACAATAAAACACAAAGTCTCTCTATGCTTCCCCAGTCATTTCTACTGGTTCCGTTATGAAATGTGCAGGGCCACCCCCAGCTACCAATCCATCCAGTTGGCAAAAGGCTATGGGTGTTTTTAACGTCTTTAGCCTTAAGCCCATTTTCTCTACTACCTCCGAGCTGATTACGCACCTTGTGCACCCAGAGTCTAACAAGGCCAACATTTCCCCTTGGCTCCCGACATGGGTACCCTTAATCTCACTGGAATGGTCATAGGGCCCTTGTTTGGACTTACCAGTGAGTCGTCTTCCAATTCAGATTCACTCTCTTCAGAAGAGGTTGGAGTTCCCAGCTGCTCTCCTTTCGGAGGGGTGATCTGTTCGGAATATAAGCCACCTAGCAGATATTTGG
This sequence comes from Notechis scutatus, assembly GCF_049901735.1. Classification (NCBI taxonomy): domain Eukaryota; kingdom Metazoa; phylum Chordata; class Lepidosauria; order Squamata; family Elapidae; genus Notechis; species Notechis scutatus. The sequence goes on from NC_142010.1 coordinate 97,615,877, forward strand.
GTTAGAAATATATAAACCAGGATAGACATTTTAAAACTGTATCTTTAAGAAAATGCAAAACTGTAATTAGGTGTGGTTTCTCAAACGGCCATAAGATGGAGCCAGAAACCTGGGTTGTTTAGTCTGAGTCTCAGAAGAGAGTGTGAGTGTATCTCTGTTTCCTTCTGTTGGAAAGTATTGGCGTTCCTCCATTTCTTCTAATTGACTGATATTACTGGATTTAATGTAAGTCTGTTACTGAACTGTTTTTTGACACTGGAATTTGTTATTGGATTATCTCTGGATTGAAAAACTGACTAATTTACCTGTGAATGTCTTTGGACTGCTTGTTTTGGACTTTGCTTAACATTTCTGGAAGTAAAAATCTACATTTACTGTACAGTGTATCTGTGTTGTGTGTGTGTATTATTCAAACATTTCTCTCAAATACGTCTCCCTGTATGCACTCATTCTCCTAACGGGGAATTACCTCAACACGATCTCTACAACCTCCTCCACTTTAAGCGCCATTTCCCGAGGCTTTGCTGGGTTTTTTTCAGGTTTTCTTCCTCCTCCTGATGCCCCCTTTGGCTCTAGCTTGGTACAGCAGTCTGCAGCCTGATGACCTTCCTTCCCACATTGGAAGCATGCAGTGGTCTTGGGTTTTGCTGTCATCCCTCCCTTTTGAGGTTTTAAGGTTTCTCGAGGGCTGGTGGGGGAGGACTTGCTCCAACCAAGCCCTCCCCGGCATCTGTTTCAGGTCAGATCAATTGCCACCTCTGCTGCCAGCATGTACCACAGCTGCAGCTCACTGGGCTCTCTTCTGGCAATACAGCTTTGATAAACATCTTCATTCAACCCATCTTTAAAAGCTTCTGTCAGGGCTCTCTGGGACCAGCCTCGAATATGACACGCCAGCTCTCTAAATTCCTGGGTGTAATCGGCCACTGATCTCCGCCCCTGATTTATGGTCTTCATCCTAATTCTGGCCTTATGTTCAGCAAGTGGGTCTTCAACCCTGGCCTGCAGCGCAGTCATGAACAGGTCAAAATTCATCCACTGGGGGGCATTATCATTATGCAAAGTCACCATCCACTTTGCAGCGGCTCCCTCCAGAGCCCTGGTCACACATCTAACTTTGGCTGCTTCTGAGGAAAAATCCTCTCCATATTCCTCTATATGGCTCCAGACTTGTGCCAGGAAGAATCCTAACTCCTTGGGATCCCCCCCATATTTTACTTCCAACGGAGGCACCTTTGGAGTTCTCTGCCTTCTGGCAATTACTCCCCCTGCTGGGGGGCCCTGGGCTGCTGCTGCCTGTTGCGCTGGCCCAAGTTGATTTATGGGGGTGGCTGCTCTGATTCTTCTGGCTGGGGCTGCCTCCCCCTCTTCACTCTCATACCTTTGATCAGTCTGAGTTTCTCCGACAGCTTCATTTAGAAGATGCAGGGCTTGAGTTAGTAAAAAATTCTTTCTTTCCTTCTCTTGCCATGACTCTTCTCTTCTACGCTGATGGGTAGTAGTCACTCCTGGAGGAGGCTTTTCCTCAGGATCTTTCCAGCTGACTCCCAGGGACCATTTGGGCTTTACAGCTGGTTTTTCACCAAGACTTAATTCTGCTAACAAGTCAGTTTCCCGTGTCTCCTCTAACAGCAGGGAATCTGGTCCTCCAGTCACTCCCAGGTCTTCTTGGTCACTGGCTGGCTTAGACTTTGTGTTCAGACCCCCTCAGAAGAAAATTTGTTAATTCTCTGAGTGGGCTGATAAAGGGAGGTTCAGAATAATGTCAGATGGTGCTTCATTCAAAATCCAAGAAAGAAATACTTAGAATCCATTAATTGGAGAAAAGATATCTTTTACTGGAAGTCAAGTGGTAGCAACAAAAGAATTCTGAATCTGAGAAAATGAGCACATAAATCACATATACAAAGTGATGGCAACATTCCCACCCCCAAAAGTTCAATTGGCTCATCCAATTAAAAGTTGTGTATAGCATCATGTGGGCATCTCCAGGTGGTGATGAAGCCTCTGTCTGTTGACCTGGAAATATTTTGATAAAGAGTTGCGGCTGCGCATAGCATAGGATAGAAGCCTAACCAAGAAACGTTCCCCCCCCAACTTATACAGTTCTGTTTTGTAACACCTCCAGCTCACTTCCCATAACCATGTCCCCCCTCCTCCCCCCATTACTTATGACAGCCGAAAGATGCAAAGCAAAGGAAGAAAATCTTGAAGGCTGACACAGAGATTTAATGAGACTCAATGGTCACTCAGATGCTACTATGCTAACTGCATTTGTATGTCATCCATTCTCAATCAATGATTAGCTTTCTCCTTTTCTTCCCTATAGATCTAATTAATAAAAAATCCCTGGCAAGGATCAAAGGAAGCAAATTTTCCCATGGGGAAGGCAGCTGTATAGTGATAATCTGAGGAACCTGCAGCCAGACAGAATATTTCCACTTTAGTCTTCCAGCTGTTCTAGGGAAGATAGGTGTTGAGCACATTCTTCCTTATTCTGAGACCAACATGTGTCAATTCCCAAACACCTACTATGTGGTGTTAAATTTTCATTTTACTCCATCCTGATATATTCAGCCTAAATGGGTATTAAATGTGATTTAATTTTGTGCTCAGGAATGTCTGATAAAATCAAAGAATATTTTTTTTCTCCGAATGAAAATGTGTTTCAATAGTCAGACTTCTAGATCCCAAAGTTAAAATTCTAAATATGAGTCAGGCACACAAACAGTATTCCTATACAAATGTATGGGGAAGATAAAAAAAATGTTACCTATCAGAAATAGCCATGAAAAATTAAATATCTGCTTACTGTGAAGCTTCACGCTTTGCAAATGCAGCATTCATTATCATAAATGCAGTAGCATGATCTAATTAGGCTTTCTGTACTCAGCCTGTCAGATAACACACTTTTAAAATAGCACAACTAAATCAAACATGTCTACTTACCTATTGAATGATAGTCAAACTGCTTATAAAAGACTTGGATCTTGAGTCAGTTTTGTGGTGCTAACAAGACAGTAAATGATTATGCTGAGTTTCAAACCTTTACTATTACATAGAATTAGAAAGCATTTAGTGAGTTGAATATTCACCATTCTCATAATTCTTTTCTACATTGCCTAGATGCCAAATTGGTTGGGATCAAATGCTCTCTTCATACATACCCCTACGCATCCATTGCAGAATAAGCAAAACACAGAAATGTGTTTTCTATGCATAGACAGAAACTATCTTGTGTTAAACTACAGGTATATGGCATTAATAATTCTCCTTTTGCATCCATTATTTGATACAAATTCAGGATGGCTTTGTTGCTATTGCTCCACCTATTTACAGTATATTGGATACATTTGTTGTTGTTTCTTTAGTATGGCATTAGTTCATAGCAAATTATATAATCTAATTGTAAGGTTCATGCTACATTGAGACTCGTGGCATTCTACTTAATTCATAAAGGGTGTGTGATGATGATTAAAGGTGCTGACCTTTCAGCTGGAAAGCTGACAGCCCAGGTTCGAGATCTGAGCACTGTGCAATGGTATGAGCTTCCATTCCTTGTCCCAGCTCCTACAGGAAATGCAAGTAGATAAATGGGTACCACTTTGGTGTGGAGGTAACAGCATTCTGTGTGCCTTTGGCATATAATCATGCTGGCCACATGACCATGGAAATGTCTTCAGACAATGCTGGCTCTCTTGGCTAAGAAATGGAGATGAGCACCACCCCATAGAGTTAGATATGACTGGACAGAGGGAAGTTTTACCTTTATTTAATTTGTGTTACTGAATTAAAGAGAAGAAGGAACAGCCAATTTGGTGCTTGTCCCTTTTCTAACATAATGGTCCTTGATGACTTGATTATAGAATAATGAGCAGAATGTATGACCTGACTGAGTGAGATGGAAGGGAGACAGTAGCTTTTTGAAGATTTATATCAGTTAAAATTCCCAGGGTCCTTAACGAGAACTAGTGATGGTCCTGGGTGATATCCATTACCAGAGACTCTGTTCTACAGAGAGTTTACCACTGTGGAACAAACTATGATTTTTTTTTCTGCCCAGTAGTCTCTCTTCCTGAAATCCTATATTACATTGCAGGGCTAAGGATAAATTTCCTGCTTGTCAGGACTGCCTCAGCTTGAACCTCTAAGTAAAAATGATCCTTACTCCATTTGTTGAGAAAGGTATAGTTTACTAGAAGGCAAGTGAATTTCAGTAATGCAAAACCAAAACATGCCATTGCTGGCCACTTCATGTCCAATCAAATTCAAAGATATTTTTAAAATGACCACTTCAAGTGCAGGTTGGCATGTAGCTATATTCCATTCCTGCCCAAATTACTTTGAAGCTGCATTTTAGGGAGATATGGTGAACTATTTGTTCCCCTTGAGCTTCCTCCTCCCATCTAGCCCACCACCTTCCAGCTCATGGCAGCTTGGCATTGATAGTGAGATGTAAGCTCGAGGTGGCAGCTAATGCTGCTGTTAATACAAGAGAATTTTAATATCTACCCATTAGGGATGGAATTGAGTATGGCTTAGGTAGTCCTGGTCTCCATGATAACTATGAGTTTTTCTCCAGTTCAGTCTGGTCCCAACTTGTGAAGTGGACATAAGTTGGATATCATTTATACCTTGTACATCTGGTTTATGATCTGAAAGTGAAAATATGGTAATTAATATTTTGCCAGTCAGATTGCTTGTTGGTCAGCATATAGTTAGTGGTTTCTGCTGACCTGCAAGGGACAAGGACAATTGTATGCTAGAGTTGGCTTGCATCAACCATAAGATACAATTGTTAAATTTTCTTGAATTTTGTAAAGCAGTTGAGTGCAGATGTGAGTTTAAATGCCTAACTTGCCAATCAGATGTTTGTAGCTAGGACCTCAGCCCAGAAGTGCCCATAGAGCTTGTTTTTAAACATTTCACAGCATAGTCCTGGATGATTCATCCTAGGCATCTTATAAATCCAGTTGATTTCCAAGCAGTGATATGTCAGAAATTCTGCCTCAAGCTTCAATGTTCTTTAATTCATCATCCCTTTTACAAATGACTAGGATGCTGGACTTTATTGCCATGAAAAAACTCTCAGATTGCAGACCCTGGGGTGTCTTCTATTTTTTAGACTGAACATACTAAGTTCCTTTAGCTGTTCTTCACAGAATTTAGTCCCCAAGCCCCTTACTATCTTTGTCATTCTTCCCTGCACTTCTTCAGTTCTTTTGTGTTCTTTTTCTATTGTGGCACCAGAATTGGACAAAGTATTCCAGCTTCAATTTGACCATATATCTATAGCTTAGAACAATATTATCACTTCCCATGATCTTGATGTCTATACCTCTATAGATGCAGCCCCAAACTGCACTGGCTTTTTTGACAGATGTGGCATGTTGCTGAGTGGTTAATCTGTAGTCTGCCAAGATACCTAGTTTGTTCTCACAAATTTTTCTGCAAAGCCTATCTTGTAACTGTGCTTTTTTTCCCCTGCCCACCTTACATTTTAACCATTGAACAATGTTTTGTGGGACAAGGGTTTAATGTCCCAATGTATCAAGATACTCTTCAATTTTGAGCCTGTCATGTAGGATATTAGCAATTACTTCCAACTTTGTATCATCTTCATCTCTTCTATTCCTTCATCTAAGTCATTCATGAAGATGTTTTGGGCTCAGGACCAAACCCTGAGATACCCAACTGCATATCTCCCTCCATATGAACATTGACACATTAAGGACCACTGTGGTTTTGCAGCCAACTATGAAACCATCTGATAATAGGACCATCCATCTCACATAGTTTCAGTTTGCCAAGAAGAAAATTGATCTACATGAGCAAATTCCTTAGTGAAGTTTAAGACATGAAAGTCACAGTATTCCCAAAAATCTAATTGTATATCAAAAAGAGCAATGAGATTTGTCCAACATCTATTAATCACATTGCTCCTTTTTTAAGTGCCAGCAAACCTACTGTTTGATTATTATTTTTTAGGATTCTTCCTGGTATTGATAACAAGCTGATTTTTACAGTATGTAGTTTCCCGAATCTATGTTTTTCCTTTTAAAAAATATTGGAACAATGTGGGTTTTCCCCCAGTCTTCCAGCATTTCTCCAGAATTTCTCAAAAAAAAAAATTAACATCTTGAGTTGGTCCAGGAGACTTGAATTCATTCAAACCAACTGGGTGTTCTCTCAACAGTTTTTTTTCTCTATTTTGATCTGCAATTCTCTGCTGTTCCCCACTGTGTTGCTTCTGACAAGTTAGACTGCTTTTTTCCTTTTGTGAAAAGACAGGTGCAATTAACTAGGTATCTTTCTCAAAGACTTTGAGAGCTACATTAATGTGTATTCCCTCAGTCCTTGAGTTGGCAGAAAAATATGCTGGCATAATTTGCATTCCCCAATGGCTGGGCTGTTGTCTGCCTCAGTAAAATGCTTGCCAATGATCCTGTCCTTGCAGTTTGCTACTGGACAACTGAAAGGCAGGGAATAGTAGATTCCTCTGACTTTGTTTCTTCTCCCATGCAGAATTATCATCCATGGGGGGAACCCCACTAATAATTCTTCTTACAGTGAGGGCAATGAGAAAAAGCCACTGACTACCTTTCAAAATGTCTGAATGAGAGGTCACCGCTGCAGTGATGCCTTGTACTGGTAACCTATCATTTAGACTACTTCTGAACAAGGGTCTGGAAAACCAATAGGCTTGGTTCAAAAATAGTCTGGCTAGCCATTCTGGAGGATGGAGGGGGACTAGGAGATGAAGCAGTAGGAAGTTTGCATGGTCATTGAGAGATTTCCTTCCTGCATCATCCTGTGGCTATGTCTTAATGCAAAAATTCTTTGTGAGCTAAGCCACTGACCTGCCAGCTGGACTGAATTAATTTATAACACAATCTTCCAGTCACTGTGGCTAGAAGGGGTAACTGGTAGAATTTGTATCCATTTCATCTAATTCTTAATATCCCAAACTGATCCAAAGTGTTGGCACAGAGTGTCCATAGTGTCTACCTGGGAGAATCGCCTGGTGTATGGAAAATTATATTACAGTAATCAAAGCTGGACTGATCTCCTTCATAAATAAGAAAATCAGAATGAAGTTTGTCCATGTAAACACATTATTGGCAGAAAGTAACAGAAAACAAGTAATGCATTCCTTAGGGACAGAGCCAGCAATACATTAATTTTCTATCTGAAATTAACTGAGAGCACTTTTTTTCAAACAGATGAAAAAGGATTACTCAACACGTGTTTAATAGCAGCACCAGAAGACAAGAGTATCAATGTATTAGAATAATTCTTCATCAGCATTTTACAAAGCATGAGTAAAGCAGTACACAGACAAACCCTTCATGGAAATCAGATGCCAGTTTATAATTGCAGCTTAAGACCATAGACAACAGTGTCCAATGAATGGGGAGGACATTCTGTTTACCTCCGCAGTTTCACCTGGCCAAGGCTCCAACCATGTCATCATGAAATCATTCACAAGGAAGCTTAGATTAGCCATGGTGATTTGAATTAGGAGAGGCATAAAATACTACTTGAAAAGTGGAACACTATGAGTAGCTTTTGTGGCAATCAAGTTAATGTCCCTTATCTATTTTTAAAAGGAAAAGGAATAAAAAGTGACAGTGTACCAGGAAAGAAATATGCATCTATCTGATATAAGTATTTCATAATTTTATATTCAGGATACCATTGACATTTAGAGATGAGCATTAATTAGGAGGGCAAATTTTTTTACAAGATTTTTCTTTTCAAATGGAAAAAAAAACCATTCAAATTTATATTCAGTGAATCTGCAATGAAAATGTAAACTGCAACTGACATTATGATTGTGATGTATGCACTGTATAACAACTTTCTCCAGACTATCATCTATACATTTGCTTCATTGTTAACAAAATTTTGCCCATTACTTAATTAGAAAATAATCTTACACACATCCACTTGAGAGTAAGTGTTCTTGAATGCAGTACAAATTACGTTTGAATAAATGCACCTGTGTTTGTTTGTTCTTTAAAACTAGAAAAAATATAAATGTCACACTGCAAAATATGCAGAGATAAAATTTAAGATAGATAGCCATGAGCTGAAAATTCATATTAGAATACAGACCCAAGATGATGATAAAGCATTTGCCTACTGCAATTGAAAATACACTTTGGGAAGTCTTTGGTACTATTTCAGTCGTGAATAATAAAGTATTAGTGCTACAACTGAATGCTACAAGGAATTATATAAATATTTTTCTTTCCTTCCAATTGAGTTGACACAACTGAGATGGCATGTGATGAGATCTCAGAATAGTTTTCAGGAACAGGCAAAAGCATGCCATTCAAGAGGAAAAAGGAAAATAGTGAATAATTTTTCTATTTGTCTTGCACGTTCCCTCAGCCTTGCCTTTGTCTTGTCTTGCCAAAAATTGTTAGCTACAAATTCTCATAACAGATTGGCAAGGGACTAGAAAAAAGAAATCTGCTTTCTTGTTATCTTGATTTTTCTGGGAGAAAAGACAGGAGTTGGAGGAAGGCATTGCCCAAGTCCTCCAAATCCTACTTCACTATAAAGTTAACTACAGAACTTAAAAAATGTTTTTAAGCAAAAAGGAGGGAGGAACTCTTAATCACTTCCTCTCCATCAAGGTTTCCTCTGCTTTTTCAAAATCTTTCAAAATTATCATCTATGAACAGAGCTGCAAACACAGGACAAACATGGGAGGGAGATTCAAGTTTAAGTTGTGTATGCCTAGACAATGATTTGAAGTAGGTGTCTCAGAAAGTATAGAAGATGCAAGCAAAGCATCTCTCTAAAATAACCATCTTTTTTCAGACTTCAGTGCATGTTCCAAAACTTATTCTAAACTCTTTTCAAGATGTGGTTGGATAACATTATTGTGTTTATAGGAATTTAGTACAAAGCTTATGGCTTATCTGTACCCTATACAGGACCTAATTTTCATTTATTTTATTGTTTGTTGGAGGTTTTGTCCACATGCATTTTCAGTTACTGGGGGATGACCTACTGTTGACACTTTGGCTAATTTTTTCTATATGTTTTTATTTATTTATTTATTTTATTTTATTTATTTGATTTGCCAATTGTTTACAAGATAATAAGTATAAGTGTATACATAGTTGTGAATACATGAAATGGGTACATATAAGAAAAATAAAAGAATAAGAGAAACAATAGGACAGGGACGGTAGGCACGTTGGTGCGCTTATGCACGCCCCTACAGACCTCTTAGGAAAGGGGTGAGGTCAATAGTAGACAGTCTAAGGTTAAAGTTTTTGGGGTTTGGGGAAGAGACTACAGAGTCGGGTAGAGTATTCCAGACATTGACCACTCTATTGCTGAAGTCGTATTTCCTGCAATCAAGTTTGGTGCGGTTTACTTTGAGTTTGTATCTATTGTGTGCTCTTGTGTTGTTATGGTTGAAGCTGAAGTATTCATTGACAGGTAGGACATTGCAATGTATGATTTTATATACCATGCTTAAGTCAGACCGAAGACGGCGTAATTCAAGGTTTTCTAGTTCTAGAATTTCAAGTCTGGTGGCATAAGGTATTCTACACGCAGTAGAAGAGTGGAGAACTCTTCTTGTGAAATATTTCTGGACTTTCTCAATTATGCTAATATCAGATACGTAATGAGGGTTCCAGACTGATGAACTGTATTCGAGTATTGGTCTAGCAAATGTTTTGTATGCTCTGGTTAGTAGTGTGATGTTGACTTGCTCTGTTTCCTTTTTAAAAAATTCACAACTCCACTGGTGAATTAATGCTATACTATATAACATAAGTCTAAGAAACAAGCATAGCAAAAGCTTTCATGTACTTAAATGAAGTCTTCTAAAGTTAATGAAATTGGATTTCAATATCTATGCTTATAGCATCTTCATCTTATTCTGTGGAAACCTTTATAAGGCACAGAATCTACTCTGAAATTATTATTGGCTTTGAATGATGTTTCTTCATTTCCTCCAATGTTAAGTACTAGCTTTCCATGATAGCTTTTTGTTACCCTTTTTAACAGAATAATTCATTAACCTGGCTCTTTTTTTCAAGAGGTGACAAGGACTTTTTTGTCATAGAATTCATTAATTCGCATTTACATGATGGGTGGTGGTAGTGAATTTTCAACTAATTATAATCAAGGCTAGGTCTTTATGTAAAAGTTCTTTGTACATTCACAAAGAAACAGATCAGCAGACATCGTGTTACTTTAGGCCACTTCATATTTTCTTTAAATGCTATCTTATTATTACCATGGATCTCATTTTTGTAGCACTGCCTCTTCAGCATACATTTTATTGTGTACTCTGAACATCCATTGCATTCCAATATTCGGTTTATGTTGTGGATGTTTTGATAACCCCATTTCTCCTCTTTTTTATGCATTCCTTTCCTTAAGACAGAAAAAAAAAACCTGCAAAAATATACAGAAAACAAGTCTTCCAGGTGTCCCTTTAAAATGCACAGAATAGTTATATGTGATTAATCTGTCACAGTCAAAATCCAAAGAATTTATATATAGGTATAAGAGAAAGCTGTGTGTGTATAATCAGAGTGCTGCTTTCTAGTATGACCCAGGGTTTTATGAGCAGAGCTTGTGGCAAATGATTCTTTTCCTCCTAGAAGCCATCTAAAATGTTGTTGGTGGAACCAGTTCTACTTATACTGCAGTTATAGCTTCAGTGATGTCTGTTAAATATGTTTTCTTTTTCCAAAGAGCCAAACCACCTTACAAATCAGACAGCTTATTGTCTCTTTGGGAAACTACTGCGTTGTTTTTTTCATTCACCTAGTTGGAAGAATGAAGTTATGAAGTGACACATGCAGCCTGTTTGTCTATGTTAAAAGCTAATCAGAAGGAATGAACACTGTAGTGACAACAGCAGAATGAATCCCAGGAACCTCTCATTTTGTACTGCTTACTCTCCCAAACTAGAAGGAGTGTTCATCCCTTATTGAGATCAATCAGGTTTCAATTGTGATCTACTCATTCTCTTCTCTCTTCCCCCCAACCAAACCCTGACATAAAAATAGACACGTTATATGACAAATACTGAAAACAGTTCTGGTTTCATTGACAATCATGCCACCTTGTCATCCAAATTTTTGTTTTAAATAGTTGTAGGTGATAAGGCTTCCTTTTGCAAACAGATGTCAAAGTGACAAGCTGTTTTATTTTTTTCATCTTCCACCTGCACATTCTTTCTGGACCCTTTTTAATTACTCAGTTCCCAATCGAAACTTTCATGTCATTTTTTAAAAAAAATTATTCTCCAAAGCACCAGAGGGCAGGACAAGAAACAATGAATGGAAAGTAATCAAGGAGAGAGGCCACATGAAATTAAGAATAAACTTCCTAACAGTGAGGACAATTAACCAATGGAATGGCTTGCCTTCAGAAATCGTGGACTCTCCATCACTGGAGGTTTTTAAGAAGAGACTAGACAGTCATTATCTGAAATGGTATAGGTTCTCCTGTTTGTGCAGGGGGTTGGACTAGAAGATCTCCAAGTCCTATCCCTCTTTTTTGTTTTGGTTAACTGTTAATAATGTGAAATCACAGTTTCCAGGTTTTTAGCTGGCATTGGCCTTCACACACATTAGATTCATCACAAGAATCTAGGATATCATAACTTATTGGCATAGTTTATGTGTGGACCTAAGCAGTGTGACTGACAGATGGAAATTTTGTCCATGTGCAGATTTTACTTTTCTTTTTTGTTCCCTGTCTATGTAGTTTGTTTTATTCTATTCCCCTTTTGGGGAAGGGATATAATTTGTGTAGATCTATTAAACCAATAAAATATATACAGTGCATGGAACTCTGTATCAATTATATGAAATCTTTCCTATACCTTTTACATTTTTTCCTATTTATTTCACAATTTTCTTATTCGTTCAGGCAGTGTCAGTATAATCTCCTGAAATATCAGACCTCCATCAGATTTCAGTTTTATACTTGAAACAGCAAGATTTGGCTTTCTCTTCAATAAAGGAACATCTTATAGCCACTCCTCCTTTTTACTTCTGTCAGGAAATATTGTTTCTAATCCACTATTAAAGTATTTCATGAGCAATTTTCTATCATTTCATTTCTTTTCCATGTCTGGCCTGGAGCCCTTCCTTGTTTTCCCTAGATTCATGTTGAAAGCCATGTGGTTATTATCCAGTTTATCTTCTGTAATGTAAAATAGTAGCCCTTTTGAATAACCTACATTTGGAAAGATTTTTTTGACCAGCCAAATAAAGAGAAAACTCAAGTCAAGGGAAATTGTTGCAACTTCATACCACCCACCTTCCTCTACTGCTTGATCTCAGGTGATCTCATTGTTACACTGTCTTACAAATTAAACAAGGATCAGGAGGAGCCGTAGCTAATTGTTTGATATAGTCAAGAGCAGGGCACCTGCCAAACAATTCTGCAAGCTATCATTTTCTAAGTAGAAATTGGAAATCTCTGCACAGGAACATAATTCATATATGTAAATTCACAGATGTCCACTGAAAGATTTGCAGTTATATATAAATATACATATTTAAAATTCTTCTTTCTATGTACAAGCCCACATAGTGACCAATGCTGAGCAAGTATAAATTCCAACTGGTAGGGAAAACAAACTATTACAGCTATTACTGATTACACACGACTGCACAATAATGAATCTACTTAAAATTCCACTTTTACACATAAATAACATACATTTCTTACAGTAAAATATATTTCTTGTCTCCTTAGGAAAAAAAATGCCAACATGCCTTCAAACATTTGTCTCACTGATTTGGAAGTCCAGATGTTCATTGCTTTGTCTCATTGTATACAGTCCATAATAACATCCATTCTGCTACTCGCTCTGCACACACAATTAGAGAACACAGCTGGCATAAAACTCTGTCTTGCTCATCTTCTACCTCACACCAGATGGAAAACTAGTACATAATGACAGGCTTGTCTCAGCTACAGTTCTTGTCAGTCAGATTTTATCTGAAACTTTTCTTCTTTTTAAAAATATTCATATGAACAATTGAAGGAAGCCTTCCAATTTTCTTTCTCGTATCCCATGGACATTTGTTGAGGTCTTATAGTACTGACTTGAAGCTGCAAAATGGGAGAAAGCTGAGAGAAATTAGTAATGACTAATGAGACAGGATGTCTGAGAAATAAACCATTAGTAAGATTTATGGGTTTGCATTATAATGTCATAAATAAAATATAATAGGTTTAAGAGTTTCCTTCTTAGAGAAGTACCAACCTTGATAACTTTAAGGGTCTGGATGTCAAGTCCCAGAATTCCTTAGCCAACATGCTGCCTGGGGAATTTTGTGGGATGAAGTCCAGGCATTTTAAAATTGCCAGAGTTGAGAAACAGTGGGCTAGAGGCAGTTTTCTACAACCTGATATCGTCTAGTTAAATTGGGACTGCAATTCTCAGAATTTCCAGCCAGCAAACAAGCTGAGAATTTTCCAAGTCCTTGTCCCAACACACAGTGGTGTGCTGCTGCCGGTTCTGATTGGTTCTAGCAAACCGATAGTTTTGACCATCACCTGGCCCCGCCCACTTGCCCCTGCCCTATCCTGTCCTATATTTCCTTCTTTCTGGCTCAGCTGAGTCATACGATGCAGCTGATTTCCACACCTCGGCTGTTCTACTTCCCGGGGATGCCCTAGAAGGTAAGCAGTTGAGCTTCAAATTGCTGTATTTTGAACACTGTGCACAAGCACATTAGGTGCACGCTAAGCGTGCACTTACAGAACTGGTTGTTAAACCGGTTGCAGCCCACCACTGATAACACGTATGGAAAGTACAAAGTTGAGTAAGGCAAATTAAAGATTAAGAAAGGAGGCTTCTGTGGCTTCCCGGGGGAAAGTGATACAGAGACCTCTGAAAACCATTATCTACACACAAATCATCAATCTTTAGATTTTATGCCATGATTAACAAATGCAATAGTGGAATGGCTTAGGAATCATCCTTCAATTATGCAGGAATTTATTTAAGAAAATATATGGGGCTGCCCAACTCACTCTCAGTGATACCAGGTGGCTTACAAAAATTTTTTTAAATGAAAACAATAAAAAGCAATAACCTCCCACCTCCCTGCGGTCAACAATCAGTCAATTTCTGTTTGGAAATCTGAAGCTTACAGAAATGATCGGTGATAGGGAGAACATTCATGTTGAAACATGGTTCTTTTGCCAAGCCAGAATCAATATAGAATCACACATACACGCACTAAGGAGCACTCTGGCACTTCCTTATTCATGCTGGGTATCACCTGAGGCTACAGACAGGATCATTAAATTCATTGAGAGTGAAACAGCAGGTGAGCAGCTTGAACTCAAGAAGAGAACCCTGTTCATAAAATAGAGTTTAGAATGGTTGAAGACAATAATCAGTACTGATTCTTTTCTTTCTTTCTTTCTTTCTTTCTTTCTTTCTTTCTTTCTTTCTTTCTTTCTTTCTTTCTTTCTTTCTTTCTTTCTTTCTTTCTTTCTTTCTTTCTTTCTTTCTTTCTTTCTTTCCTTCTCTCCCTCTCCCTCTCTCCCCCCCTCTCTCTTTCCTTCCTTCAGGTATGATGAAGTCAATGGTTATCACTTAAGTCTATTGATTGTTGTAAATCATATATTTAATAGCCACCAATTGAATATAACAATATCCTCTAGCTTCAGGGTAGACTTTGCTAGGGTGACTAAATAAACTACTCTCAGTTCAGGGACAATATATTGGAAATGTTTGCTAAGAGCAAACAACTATTAATTTAAAACTATGCTTATGGCTTTCCCCCCAGAAATATTTAGATATATGTTGCAGAAAAAAGGAAGGAAACTACATACTTGGCATCATACAGGGAAATAATGTGCCACCAGTTCAGGACCTCTGGCATTTTCTAATGTGATTAAGAATGCTTAAGTACCATTCATAAATGCTCATCTTCTAACAAGCCTGGCTAAACCATTTAGAAAGCTTACTTGCTTGCTTGTTTTTTTCTTATCCCCTTGCCCTATTCAAAGTCCAGCCTCTTTTATAGCTATCTAGGCTATAAACTAAGATCACCCAATGCAAGTTTCATATGCAGAAATCAGGTCAATCAAGTCATGAAGGTTCATCTTACACTATACATAGTATTGATCTAATTCTAAGACTTTAATATCTCACTGGACAAGGTAATACTGAGGCTTCAAGAAATGATACTATAATCTCTATGTGTTACTGTTATCATCTTCCAAATAATTGATGGCAGATCATATTCTCAGGCCTGCAGGCTACACTACTGCCCTACTCTCTTCAGCTTAGTGTCTGCATATTTTTCATATGCAGCCTCTAGAGCAGGACTGTCAAACTCCCAGCCCTTGGGCTAGATGTATCACATGCTGGCCTGGTTTAGCGAAGGGTTTAGCGAAAGGGAGAAAAGTCCCATATGTCATGTGACACCGCTGTGATGAGGTGAGTTTAACACCCCTGCTCTAGAGTTTAGGGCTTAAACTATGAGGTCATAAACACTTCTTGCTTTTTTTGCTACTCAGCAACATATTGTATCACTCTGAATAATTTGGACACTAAGAACAGTTTCAATGCCACTCAGAACAGCTTCTTGGTGGGCTAAGTCAAGGGGAAGGAGAGTTCTCCTCAAAGCATCTCAGCATCAAAATATCACAAAATCATTGGATTGGAAGGAATCAGTGATGGTATTCAAACATTTTTACTACCAGTTCTGTGAGCATGCTTGGTGGGCATGGCAGGGGAAGGATTCTGTAAAATCTTCAGTCAGAGGTGGTATTTGCCGGTTTTCCAAACGACTCAAAATTTCCGCTACTGGTTCTCCAGAACTGATCAGAACCTGCTGAATACCACCTCTGAAAGGAATCCTTAGACCATTCTGGGCAGTTGCTGATGACCTTTGCTTAACAAACTCCAGAGTCAGCGTCTCCATGCTTAATTAAATAAGTTGTTTCAAGGCATAACAGCTCTCAGGACAAGAAAAATTCTCCATATATTGATTTTTTAATAATAATAAATAGAAGAGACAAGGAATGTAACCTTCTATTAAAGGTAGAGCTAATACTCCAGGATGTGCTTTTTGTTTGGATTAGTTTGCAAGGCTAGCTGTTTAGATCTCATTCTGTGAAATTTCCATTACCTTCAGGGCTGTCAAACTCATGGCCTGCAGGCTGGATGCATCATGTGCTGGCCACACCCAGCCTGATTTAGCAAAGGGGGGGGGAGTTACGATATGTCATGTAATGATGTGAGTTTGACACGCCTGCTTTAAACCATTCAAAGACTACTGTGTTGTGTCTCCTACTGGATTTTTACTCTTTAAGATAAACATACCTAAAATGCTAAGTTAGCATGTGAATTTACCCTGGTAGCTATGCATCAACACCACTTAATGATACCCTTTGAAATGGGAAATGAGATGCTTGATACAACACGCATCTTCCAGAACTTCCTTTTCAGTCTTGATATAGTTGAAGGCCTTCATGAGAAAAAAAAGAAAAACATGATGCATGATAAAATGCTGGCAGTCTGAAAAAAAACCTGGCTTTGCCAGATTACTGCTGCATTGCTATTGCAAGCTGCTTTCATGTTCTCCTTCTTCATCAGGTTATGCCTGCAAAATGCCCCCTTATGGTGCTGAATAAGGAAGTAACTGTTGCTTGAATAGATGATACAGTCAATACACTGAGAATTCCAGGTAACTGTTTCCAATTTTTCATCATCAGATTAAATTATTTCACGCATAATAGATTTACTAAAGAATTTGTCCTTGAACATTAAAAAAGCCATTTTCTCATCCAGTTTGGAATCACTATTGATTGTTATGCCATTTATTTGTAGATTTTTTTTTTTTATATTTTGTTTAACAATCAAACATCTGAACCTTTAGTATTTATAAAAAGTGAGATGTTATTTGCTTTCTACAATCTTAGGGGGAAAAATGACTTGCCTTCGAGACAGATCATTTTGTTCCTATTACAACATGAGAATAAATTATTGTAACAGTATAAAGGAAATGGAGAAATTGCAATTATAGATACAAATGAAGAATGGGGAAAGAAGGTGAAAAAATACTGAAACATTTATTTTAAATAATTTTATGATGCTATTAAGGAAATGGCACTATTTGTTTTATAAGCTTCATCAATATATATTTTTGTGAACGTTAAACTTCATTAAAGCTGTAAACATGAGCACAAAGAATTTATTCATTTTGCATGATGAAAGTGCTTTATTTTGCATCTGCCTCAATTTATTAATGCATAAATATTAACAATCATAAAACTATTTCACTTCTGAATAAAGCTATGGAATAATTTTTTGAAGGAATAATAAAAATCATCTTATTTCACTGTCTTTTTTAATATCTCTCTTTGTATATCCCAAAGGTGCTTTTTCCAGAAGCAACTGGACTTCCTGTTTTTTCTTTGAAGACATTTTACTTTTCATCAAAGAAGCTTCTTCAGCTCTCCAAGAAGCTTCTTGGATGAGAAGTGAAATGTCTTCAAAGAAAAACCAGAAAGTTCAGTTGTCTCTTTAAAAAGTACCTTTGGGATAATCATGACTTGGATGACTGAGAATCTCCATAGACACTTTCTTTTTATAGCTCAAAAAAATCATTGCCAATATGACAGTAACTTCAACCAGAAATCATACACTTATTCTATATGCAGAAATATGGACAAAACTGGCCAAGTCCACATGTTTGTTTCAAAATGACAAAGACTTATAAAATATTCAGCATTACTGTTTATTTATTCTGTTTTGAATATGTCCTTTGTTACACGTGAATTATATCTAAAATTTTAAATCTGATGAAAAATTTTACTTGGATCTACTCACAAAAATGAAGCACTGGGATCTACCAAAATATTACCTCTCAATTCCCTAATGGTCACCCTTTTATATAGATATTAATAAATTGATTAAGTACCACCTAGTGATGACTCTTAGTGACCACATGTATAAATTTTATTCAGGATGAAGTTTTCAGCCATGACCTCCACAATGGTGAATTTATTGTGGTAATGAATGGACAGATCCATCAATACTGCAACTGGTCATTTTCTTCTGTTTCCTTTCATCTTTCTAGCATTATGGACTTATACTTGAGTTGAATGTTTGAATAGTGTAGAAAGTTAGCACCCACCCCTCTTAGAAGAATGAGATATTTTAGGAATTATTAAAAAGGCAGACTATTACATTTTCCTAAAAGAGAAACATGTTTCTAAAGACAGAAATGCAGAGCCTCAGCTCCCTGTTCCCAAGCTGTTACTAAGCGTTTAGAAATGGAGATTTGGTAATCCATTACCTCAGCAGCAAGGTCTGAACAAAGATTGGATGAGCCCAACAAGTTCCTTCATTGCATCAGCAAGCTTCAACCAAGCCTGGGGACACAGACAGCCTACAAAGTTAGCTATGGCCCCTGCATAGCCCGCTGGGATCTTACAACAACCAACAGAATGCATTTCTTGTACAGGAACAGGAAGCTCAAGGGCAAGGCCCAAGAGAGGGTATAAATATCTCTCTCTGTCAACTCCATGTGGTCAGCTGCCCAGGACCTAAAATCCATGTGGTCCTGTTCACCAATAAACCGTCTTTCTAATCAGCCTCCATGTTTCCAGTGTCTTTCTCCCCACTTGGAACTGAACCAGATGGACATTTCTTCCAATAATTATATGTCTGTATATAATCATTTGAGGCTGATTGAGAATTCTGAATTTGATTTTGCCCCCTATTTGTTTCTTTTCTTGATTATCCATTGCTTTCTCAAAAAATTTCTCTTACAGCTAAGTTGAATAATGACAATGTTCTTTTTATCCTTTTCCTTCAATGTCCTATTTTCATTTACATGGGCTATCCCAGTAAAAACTATAGCTTGCATGAGTCTGATTTTTATAGATACAGATCAGTGGTGGGATTCAAAAAATGTTACTACCAGTTCTGTGGGTGTGGCTTGGTGGGCATGGCAGGGGAAGGATACTGTAAAATCTCTAGTCAGAGGTGAGATTTGCCTGTTCTCCGAGCTACTCAAAATGTCTGCTACCGGTTCTCCAGAACTGGTCAGAACCTGCTGAATACCACCTCTGATACAGATACATCCTGGAACCTGAGTACCTTTTTTTTTTTTTTTTTAAACAAGTTTTATTAATTTTTAAAACACACAAATTATCATTATTCATTACATGTTTAAACCTTTTTCCCTTGTAAATTTAACAAGTCAGATAAATTATGATTCTGTTTTAAACCATTTCCATATAATATACCAAAACCTCTTATTCAATTTCTCTTTACTTCTCTTTACTCTTATTCAATATCATTATTATTATTTCATCTGTTTCTTTCTGACTTAGTTACCATTATTCTCATTCTATATTTCTACAAGTTTTTACCAATTCTCCCCCAAAAAGACATATACACACAACACACAAAACATAAAAAAATATCTTTTGGAAAGTAACTTGGACCCAGGTGTCTCTCTCTTCATGGACTTCAATTATATTCATGCTCATCTTACATATCATTACTTATTTTATTTACCATTCTAAGCCTTCTATATTAACTTCTCCACATATTTCACACTTCTTAATTCTACCTTAATTAATCATCTTAGTTTAAATCATTATATTTGTATCTTTTGTCCATTTTTTATCATCCCTTTGTCTCATCCCTTATGAAAAAAAGAAAATCAGTTTCTCCTGAAATCATTAATCAGAGTATGATGCCTTTCTATCTCCCCCTAAGTTAATCAAATTAATCTTTAAAATAATATCTAATACCCAATCAGATTTTGCTTGGTACATTCTATCTAACTAATACATCCAACACAATTAAGTGCATAATTAGAGAATAAATCCAAATATTAAAAAGAAATACTATAATAAAAATTTTATAATAACATCAATACCATAATTTTATTAAACTCTTTAATTAAAACAATATTCTAAACCTCTCCTATTATTAAGTTTTAAAACCAATCATTTTAAACATTTTAACATTTTAATCTCTTATCAACTCTTAAACCATTGCAATACTACCATCTCATCTTATGTACCTTGCAAAATCTTTTTTAAAAAAAAAAAATTATACTTTATCCATTATCCATAAAAATTCCTTTTTTCCATTTAATTTCAAAACGTTGTAGCTTTTCTCCACCTTTTCCCTTTCTTTCTTTTCCCAACAAACCTTTCTACCCCCTTCTTCTAGCCTCTGCCTTACCGGCTTCCCTTCTCTGTCGTATTTCTTTTCCCCTTTGTTTACAATCATCATATTGGTTTTGCACTTTATTTTTCCCTTTCTTAAATGTTTTTTAGATCTTAAGTCCTTAAATCCTTTAGTTTTCTTCTTTTCTCTTCTTTTCTTTTCTTTCTCTCTTCCTTTTTCTGGATCAAATTCTGAGATTCATTAAAGATGGCTCCTTCCTTTCTTTCTTGTTCCTCTGCTGTCTTCATCTGTTGTAATTTTTGTTGATAATTAGTAAGCGCCATTTCTAAGAAAAGGAAAGCTTCTTCCACACCATTTCTTAGTTCCTCAACAGAAAGAGCCATTATAAATCTTTTCTTTTCTTTTCTCCTTCTTTCTTCTTACAACAACCAGAATATTCAAAAGAAAATAAAAAAGATAAAACAGTCCCAAAGTTATCAATCAGTCCAAACCAAGGCAGAGTTCTCACTTTCTCCTTCTGGGGTAATATCAATCAAAGAGAAAGAAAGTCCAAATCTGTTTAAAGTCTTGTTACAATATATTCTAGTCTTCAAATCCTTAAGGCATCTGCTCCAACAAATCTTAGCATACAGATATTTTCTTTTTAATCCTCTCTCTTCCCACTCATTGCTTAAAACCAATTTCCACCTAAAAAATAGGTTTCTTAATATCCAGTTATTTATTCCGTAGGAAAAGAGGGAAGCTATCCTTTCAGCACCTTCAAGCAGCCGCTTTTCCTCTTCTGGCAGGTATTATTCAGAAAGTCATACTTTTCAGGAATTTTATTAAATATGTCTTAGGATCCTAGGAGCCAAGAAAAACTTTCTCCTCTCAATCACTTTCTCCACTTCCTCCTGCGCATTCTTACCCGGCTGCCAGCTTCTTTGTGGCGGCCATTACGACCGCCGCTGCACCGTCCTGGGAAAAGGGGTTCTGCCGGCCAGGAGGGGTCTGCAACACCCCAAACCCTTCTCCGGATCCCCTACCTTCAGCTGCCCCTGCAGGGGCCTAGCTCCGTACCCGGCCGGGTCGGAGCCCCAAAACGGCTAGCGCGGCGGGGATCGCGCAGCTCGCAAATCCCTGCCGCTCGCAAAGCCGACAAACCGGAAGCAAACCTGAGTACCTTTTTGAAATCCTTCATAACTACTGTTTCAAATTGATCTGAAACATATATCCTGGTTCCTTTCCTGTTTATAATTGATCCTAAAAGGCATAAAATAACTATCAAAGCCATCAATTCTATGACTGAATGTACTTTTGTCATTAGTTTTTCATTAGTTTGATCTTATATTTTTACTTGAGCTTTCACATAATTTATATTTTCAGCTCTTGGAGTAGTATCATTGGTATAATGGAAGCAACTGATATTTTTTTCTCCAACTTTAAACCATGCTTTGCTTTTTTCCATGCAGTTTCCCTCAATCTATAAGATACACACACACACACACACACACACACACACACACACACACATCTATTTCATGTTCTGTCTATACTGTAGCTTCCTATGTAGTTTTGCAAGACTACGTTATTCTGAGATTATTATCCTAGGGTATTTTTTAGCTTGATATGATTGATGCAATCAAATGACTGTCAATTTGATGCCTTTCTGGTAGCCAATAAAGCACACATTGACTTATATAGGATATTCATTGGTGAATTCAATTATCCAGTTATACATCAATAATAATATCTCTTGTTCCTCAGCCTTTTCAAAAAGCAGTTGGAACATCTGGCACCTCTTTTTCCATTAGGGTTGTAATTAGTTTTGGATATTCTGAGACTTTATTTTACTAGCAGGTGAAATTAAGGCTACTGTATGAAAATTAACACAATCTATTAAGTGTCCTGTCTTTGGGACTCCTCAAATAACCATCCAAATTTGTTTTTATGTTCAGGTATATGAGAGCCACATGTACTGCATTTCTCAATAGATCTCAGGACCCCCAAAAAGCACAGTTCTACAAGATATGTGGGTAACTAGATTGAGATGGAAAAGCATTGAAACAACTTTTCCCGTTTCCTGAAGCAATGGGGATTTATTAGAATTTCATGTAACTGCAAGCCCCCTAACAACTGTGTCATCTCATTACTAGAGAGTCCATCTTATGTTAGACACTAACCCTAACCCTTTAGACAGAAGCCTCCATGTTTGAAGGAACATATTGTTACATATTATATACCAAGAGTCAACTCATTGTATGAGTTTAGATTTTCAAGTAATAGAAGTGAAATATTCTTCAATAGAGCAGGAAAGAATAAAGGAAACCAAATGAGGAAAGGGGATGGAAAGAGAAGGGAGGGGAGCATATGGAAAGAGAGAGGGGGGGGAGAAAGAAAGAAAGAAAGAAAGAAAGAAAGAAAGAAAGAAAGAAAGAAAGAAAGAAAGAAAGAAAGAAAGAAAGAAAGAAAGAAAGAAAGAAAGAAAGAAAGAAAGAAAGAAAAAGAAAGAAAAGAATCAGTAGAGCAACTCAACTGCTCAACTAGAATCATGAACCACGAAGAGAAAGATATTGTCTAGACATCAAAAATTAGCTGTTTTCATACCAGGATTCCTTGCTTTTTAGTTTTAGAAACCTGTGTTATAAATCATACTAGCCATAAAAAAGTAGTGTTATCAGCTTTTGGTATTGTGCTTGCTGCCTTTAGCATTAGGCTATTTAATGGTGTCAGAAAGGGGAGAGACAGGGAAATATCTTATTTATGTGCTGTCTTTCTGACTGATCAAAGCAAAACCAAAACTTTTAAGGTAGCTTCCAAGAAAACCATGGCCAAAGAGTAGTTTCCCCCCCTCCCCAATTTTATGGTGGAACAAGTTAGAAATTATCCTTGGGGTAAATGTTTCACCAGGAACTTCAAAATAAACATACATACATACATACATACATACATACATACATACATACATACATACATACATACATACAAACATACAATCCCACGGATGGGGCCTTGAGCTCACAGGTAAACCTGTCAGTCCTACCTATCCAGCATGCCTGTCAGCCACACCGAGAAACATACATTCATAACTGTTGAGGTAATTCCCCATTAGGCGAATGAGCACATACAGGGAGACGTATAGAAAGTAGTGTTTGAATAATACACAGAGAGCACACAGATACACTGTACAGTAAATGTAGATTTTTACTTCCAGAAACGTTAAGCAAAGTCCAAAATAAGCAATCCAAAATCATTCACAAGTAAATCAGTCAGTTTTTCAATCCAGGGATAATCCAAATATCAAATTCCAGTGTCAAAAACAGTTCAGTATCAGACTTACATCAAATCCAGAAATATCGGTCAATTAGGAAAAATGGAGGAACTGCAATACTTTCCAACAGAAGGAAACAGAGATACATTCACACTCTCTTCTGAGACTCAGACTAAGACAAACCAGGTTTCTGGCTCCACCTTATGGCCGTTTGAGAAACCACACCTAATTGCAGTTTTGCATTTTCTTAAAGATACAGTTTTAAAATGTTTATCCTGGTTTATATATTTCTAACCCAAATAGCTGTTAGATGACTCATATTCCTAACATTCTCCCCTTTTGGGTAAGATAATATATACAACCTTACATTCTAAGTCCATAATCTTCACAGCTAGCCTTATGCTTTATACAGCCTTGGGCCTTTGTAAAATGATCTGCTATATTGTTTTCTGACATATAGTATTCTAGCTTAATCATCTAACTTTGCACACATTGTCTCACATTCAAATATCTTAAATCTGTTTCGTTCTTGTTTTAAAAGCAATATTTGAAGCCATCTGTATTGCTGATTGGTTATCTTCGTAAACAACAATAGAATCTGTTATATTAATTCCCATATCAATTAATAATTGTTTATACAAAACTAAATCTGTACATAATAAAGACAAACATGAGAATCCAGCCTCCATTGTTGACATACTTAGATGTTTCTGTCTAATAGATCTCCATCCAATCAATGCTTTTCCCAATAATACAGCAGTACCCAATGTAGATTTTCGTGTATTTATGTCTGTAGCAAAACTTGCATCAGCATATGCAGTTAAATTCAGTTCATTTTTAGGCTAAATACAATGCATAATGCATTGTTTGTTTTAGATATCTTAACACACATTTAGTAGTTTGCCAGTGCCTTTCAATTGGCTCAGCATTAAATCTCGCTAATTGATTAAAACTCTATGCAATATCTGGCCTTGACCAATTACTGAGATAAGATAAACTACCAATCAAAGACTGATAAATGTTCTTATCAAAAATAGGACTTTGTACATCACTATGGCTAAACTCCTGGCTCATTGGTGTTTTAGCCGGCTTACAAAGTTCCATTTTAAAACTTTTTAGTAATTGGTTAATTTTATCTGCTTGTGAGATTTTGTATCCTCCCCTAGTTCTATCTATCTTTAAACCAAGATATTGTTTGATTTCTCCTAATTGTTTTATCTTAAATTTATTTTCCAATAGTGAAATTATCTCAGTAGCTTCTTGTTCAGTTTTGGTGATTAATGCTATATCATCAGTAAATAATAACAATAATGACACTATACCATTACTTTCCTTTTTAAATAAACATGGATCAGCCATGCCTGCTACAAAGCCTATCTTAGTTAATTCTTTAACTATTCATTGGTTCGACTCATATCCTGATTGTTTCAAGCCATAAAGACTCTTTCAATTTCCAGCAATCATTATCAGTATTATCATTTTTAAGTCTTAAAGGTTTCTTTAAATATGTAGTGTGTTGCAACGGTGCATGCAGATATGCCGTCTCTACATCCAAATAATTTACAATGTATTTCTCCTTAGCTGCCCACACTAATGCTGCCCTTAATGTAGTAGCCTTCAGACTAGGTGCAAACACCTCATCATAGTCATTTGCTGTCTGATTGAACCCTTGTGCTACTAACCTGGCTTTATGGGTAACAGTTCCATCTACACCTGTCTTCAGTTTATATATCCATTTACATCCTATGGCATGTTTACCTTGTAGTAACTTAACATTTTCGTATACATCCAGTTTTTTTTAATGATTCCAGTTCCTTATCCATTGCTTTCTGCCAAGCAGACTGATCCTTAGCAGGAAACAGTTTTAATTCACTATAATTACTTGGAACTGTATTCACTTGGCATACAACACTAGCCTGATATCTATCAGGTGGTCGTGTTACTTGGGTTGAACGTCTTGGTAATACAGGGCTTACTGGTGGACTTTCCTGTGCCACCTACTCCTGTTCTTCTATTTCTTCCTGTGCCTGTTCTACTACTTCCTCCTGTTCTTCCTCTTTAATGGCTATTTGTTGTTTACTGATATCATCTTTAGGGACTATTTGGGTGTCAATAATAATATCATTGCTGGATTCCTGTTCCAGTTTATCCCACCCAACGTGCTCTAGAAATTTTGCACTAGCACTACAATAAACATGAGCTGTGCCTTGATCCCAGAATCTAAATGATCTGTGTGGTTGGCCTCGTAACCCACAAAAAAAAAAAAAAAAACTTCTTAGCTCTATGTTGCCCTTTCAGTCTTACTTGTGAGGGAATATGCACCCATGCTGGAGCTCCAAATGTGTGTTGGTAACTTAAATTTGGTTTTCTGCCACGCCAACGAGTGAATGGCAATTCTCCAGTTGTTGTATTTACTACATTGTTTAAAACATGTTTGCTACATATTATGGCTTCACCCCACAGTGTTTCAGGTAAACCTGAATCAGATAACATAGTGCGAGCCATGGCTTGTAATGTTTGCCCTCTTCGTTCTATAAACGAGTTATGTTGTGGTCTGTAAGGTACAGAATGTTTATGCTCAACACCAGCCAATTTCAACATAGTTTGGAATCTTTTGTTAACAAATTCAGTCCCATTATCAGTTACTAAAGTAATTACTTTACTTTTCATTTTTCTCTCAGCAAACCTTAGCTAGTTAAAGAAATGTTGGAATATTTCTGTTTTGTTTTTCATAAGATAGCAGAAACCGTATCATGAGTAATGGTCCATAATACTCAAAATATAGCAGGCACCTCCTAAACTTGGTTTCTTAGGACACAACCTCTAAAGGTTCTTTGGTCTTAAACCCATTAAGTCTGTTTGCAGGAGTAACCTTGCTTTTATCTTGGTTACAAGCATTACAGTGTAAATACTTGCTACAGGGTTTCAATTTTACTCCCTCTGACAATTCAACAGTTTGTTTGAGCATTTTGAAATTAATGTGCCCTAGACGTCTATGCAGTAAATGTATACATTCATCATGTGGCTTAACATTGTTATAAACTGAATTAGCCATCTTCAACTGGTCATCATGTATTACATATAAATCATTCTTTAAAGTAGCAGTAACACTTTTACCCTCTTTCTCTATTATACAGTTATCTCCCCTAAAGGTTATTACATAACCAAGATTAACTAAAGCCCTTACTGATAACAAATTAAATTTCAGTTTAGGTACATATAACATAGTTAAATGTTCGTTTATACAAGAACAATATGCAATACCTTCACCTGATGCGTTCATCTTCCATCCATTTGCCAATGATACATGTTGTTTACTTGTGGACATCTTTACAAACCTGTTTTTATCTTTAGTAATGCATTGCAATGCTCCACTATCAACAACCCACAAATCATGGTTTACAGTTGAATTGCTAGACATAGCTAAACTAGCATTCTTCTTAGCCTTCTGGTGATTACCAGTATTCTGTCATTTGCCCTTCTTACAGAATCTAGCTATATGTCCCATAGCCCCACAAGAAAAACATTTCCTAACATTATAGGCAGTTGAAGACAAATTCTCTTCTTGTGGTTGTTTCTTCCTCAGTTGGTCCCTATCCAGCCATCTTCTTGCTTCTTCTAGCAACCTTCCAGTTATGTCAGTCAATGTCAGCTTATCTCTGGGCAGGACTTCCAGTGAAGATACCTAGTCATCATAATTTCATCCAATGAGGAAAGAATGATGTAAACTTGATGCAGCTCTGAAAATATCAGTTCTTTTTCATGTAGCTCTTGAAAAGTTCTTTTCATGAAGTTTAAATGAGCTAACATATCTCCACCTTTCAGAAGATGTGCTCTAAACAGTTTACGTGTAAGATGTATGTGTACACCTACACTGTCACGAACATAAATCCTCTTCAAATTCTCCCAACACGTAGCAGCAGATTCTTCTCCACGAATATGGACTAGCTGCTGGTCACTCAGTGTTAGTCCAATTATAAAAGAGCTTGTTCGTTGTTCTGTTTAAAGTCAGCAAGCTTCTTGGCATCGTCCTCATTATCTGGATCCCAAACATTTACATCCGGTGGGTCTTGAACTACATTCCATAAACCTACTCTACGTTGAAGTAGACTGCACTTCATAGACCAGGAAACATAGTTTGCTCCATCCAACCGGGTTATCAGTGATAGACATGTTGAAGTGACTTGTGCCATCTTTACCAGGATAGTAAACCACAATTAAACAGTAAACAGCTGTCTGTATACAGTACTGTGTATTCACACTAACTCTCAGTTATCTGAGCCTGGTATGGCCTGGGCCCATAACCAGTGTTGAGGTAATTCCCCGTTAGGAGAATGAGTGCATACAGGGAGACATATAGAGAATAGTGTTTGAATAATACACACAGAGCACACAGATACGCTGTACAGTAAATGTAGGTTTTTACTTCCAGAAACGTTAAGCAAAGTCCAAAATAAGCAATCCAAATCATTCACAGGTAAATCAGTCAGTTTTTCAATCCAGGGATAATCCAAATATCAAATTCCAGTGTCAAAAACAGTTCAGTATCAGACTTACATCAAATCCAGAAATATCGGTCAATTAGGAAAAATGGAGGAACGGCAATACTTTCCAACAGAAGGAAACAGAGATACACTCACACTCTCTTCTGAGACTCAGACTAAGACAAACCAGGTTTCTGGCTCCATCTTATGGCCATTTGAAAAACCACACCTAATTACAGTTTTGCATTTTCTTAAAGATACAGTTTTAAAATGTTTATCCTGGTTTATATATTTCTAACCCAAATAGCTGTTAGGTGACTCATATTCCTAAGAATAGCTGTACTAAAAAAGTGATAAAAGTTTTATAGAAAAGAGTTTGGATTAATCCTTTGATCTTCACTTTGGAAGCACCTCCATCAACATTTTATATATATTTAGTTCTCTTGGATAGATTGCTAGCCCCTTAATTAAAAATATTCCTGAAAACACCTGGCAGTCACTAACAGGCTATGGGGTGAATTGGGTGTATCTTCCCAATATTACCTACCTGATACTTCTCAGGCTGGCTGACAGCCACTTGCTTAGGAGACCTGACTCTTTTCTTACCAATTGTCCAATCACACAGGTTAGCTTAGTTGATCATAAATCCTCCTCTCCATTTTTCTTTCCAACACAGATCTATCAGGAGAAGTGGAGAGGGATAGCTCTTGGGAAGATGGGTAAATTTGAAAGAACTTTTCATGACCAAAATAGCAAGCCTGTGGGGCCAGAGCTGGTCAGATATTTGTTCTTAATTACTATATGTCACTGGCCATATCACTGTACAAGGTCACTGTATAACAAGACATGTTGGGTGAAATGGGAAAGTGTTACTTTAACACTGGAACAGCTGAAGGTAAATATAAATTATTCCCATGATGGTCTGAAGATGAGAAGAAGGCAACATCATCAAATTATATCCTTTAAAAATAATAAGCCATCTTCATACCAGTATATTGGATGGGATGTGATGGAATGGGAGGGAATAGGACTAGACAGGAAGGGACTGGATTGGATTGGAATCATATGGCTGCTTATCTCACCTGGCTCACAGCAATTAAAACAATACCCAAATCATAAAATAATTAATTAAAAAACAACTTATAAACTTCAATGAAAACTGTTAAAAACAGGCAAAATAACTACAGTCAGTATCAGGATCCAGTAATGAGTCCATTATCACCTTGTGCTGCCTAAGAATAGAAAATTAGAAATATTAAAAAAATATTAAAATACTAAAGCTTTATTATGTAAGATGTAAAGGATGCCCTTTCTGCATAAAATAGGAACTATGGAAGCTGTCCCTAGTAGACAGTGTGATAACAACAATTCACAAATATGGATTTAAAAGGAGATTAGATAATTTCTTGAGGTATAGCATGTCTTGATAACCACATTTTACTTGCTATTTTAAATTTCAAATGTTTAAATGAAGTTATTTGGGAGCAGTAATAGAAAATGTGATAGTCATCATATTCTGTTTGTTAGATTTCAGAACATATTTGATTTGTTACCGTGTGATGATACGGAATAACATGTCCTTGGCCAATAGAATCTTTAATTCTTTTATTTTCTTTCTTTTAACACTGCATAGGACATCCACTCTGATTCTCTAAATGGCTTACAAATATTTAAAGATCATTATATAATTTAATAAAAATGAAAACTTTGAAAAAGTCAGCACCATAAATTTCTAACATAAAACTAAAGCTTGGATTAAAATGTGGTTTAAAACTTTGCTAAATTTTACAAGGATGTGCCATCTTCAACTCCAAGTTGAATAATATAGACACAACCACAGGTGGTATTCAGCAGGTCCTGACCAATTCTGGAGAACAGGTAGCAGAAATTTTGAGTAGTTCAGAGAACCGGCAAATCCCACCACTGACTGGAGATTTTACAGTATCCTTCCCCTGCCACGCCCACCAAGCCACACCCACAGAACCGGTAGTTTAAAAAATTGAATCCCACCACTGGACACAATCACAGTTTTTATTTTCTGCTACAGTAAAAGACAACACTTATCATTTCCCTACTGCTGCCAAGAAAACTACATGGATGTGTGTGAAATCATCAAGAGTCTAGCTTGACTTGAAGAAGATATTATCTACCTTGCTACCTTTTCTTTATTGCTGGTAGTTGGATGTGGCTAAGGTCTGTGATGTCTCTTAATAACACTTAATAAAAACTGTTCAATATGTTTCTCATTGGGAATATGGTACTGATATTTTTAAGGAGCCAATTGGTATGCTTTATATTCATTTGCTATACAAAAGAAATTACATTTTTGTACTTTAATAGCACTTCAAATATTACATTTCATCAGCATATGTGATTTATAAATTATTAAAGAAATAAAATGAAGTATTCTGTTTAATCCAATTAATTTGAAATAACTTCCATTTCCACAGCTCTAGAATGTGCTTATCCTTTGTAGTCTTGTTATAGTTGTATGTTGACAATTACCCATGGGAAACTAATTTTCTGACTATTATTTTCCTTCGAGCAATTTCATTAGTTTGAATTCCCAAGCACAAATATACATTCTTAACATTTTCCCCTATTTGTGAAATATCTCATTTTCTTTTCTTGACCAGGTTCTGGATGTGTATAGGGTAGTATGAAAGACAGGTGTGTCCTTTTAAACTTCTCATGCCTGGAGACTTATGGGATGTGAAAGAGATATAGTAACATAGATTCATAGGGCTAGAAAGAACTTTGGAGGTCTTCTAGTCCAACCCCCTGCCCAAGGCAGGACAACTTCCCAGACAAAACAATAATATATTTGCTCATTAACACCAGTTTCTCGGCTGCAATATTGGGTATGTACTTAGATCCAGGCTATGTGAATGTACTTAGATCCAGGCTATCTGATTTAGGGCATTGACACTTTCATTATCTTGGTGGACAGTGTATGAGAAAAAATTTTTGATTGTGCCAGCCATGGTATCTTTCTTAACTGCTAGCTACAATGAAACAAAGGATATGTTTTAAGTGTTTCTGGGTCATGCAGAAAGGGCCTTTTCAAAGTATGAGGAAGGGATATTCAAGTTTCATACATTAACTAACGATATCCCTATGGTAAGATGTTGTGTATTAGTCATAGTTAAATAAGTTTACATTCTGACACCACATATATCAAGGTTTCCTTTTTTTCCTTTTTAATTGCTGCATATCCTGATCTATAAACACTTTTGCCCTTCTTCAGAAACTGACAATAATTATGTCTTGTGAATATCTCTAGTAATGTAGGCATGCAGATCAAAATCCAGGTTTCAAATTTCTATATTTGAAGAAAACTTTCAGCATCCTGTAGGTCATTGGATAGATACAGGAAAGCTAACTAGACTGCTGCTTGAAGTGAAATTGGAACACAATGAGACTTTCATGTAATTGGTTACACAAGTATTCTTTCAGAATGGGTAGGGAAAAAAACTAGGGCACCTTCAGAAAACAGACATGTTTTATGTTCCTACTTCAAAAGCCCAATTGCCTTTTTGCTAAATCAGGTGCCAAAGCAAAAAGGGAATAAGGAAAAAAAATGTCCTGCATGGTTGAGTTGACCTAATTCTACATTTGTTCAGATTGGATTTAGGATAGTTATTTTTGTGCTATGAAATACAACTAAGAAGAGAGTACCTTATATTTCTCTATAGTGCTATATTCTTTTCCCACCAACTCAACTTACACAACTACTTCCCTGAGAAATTTCAATTACTGGTCATATAAACTATATCAAATTATTGGGGGATGCTGTGTAATATATCATATTATGGTATATGGTCTATATATGTGGTTCTAGAATCATAAGAAGTATCCTCCCTCTCTTCTCCATCTTTCCCACCCTTAAAAAATCTCAGAATACAATAAACCAATTTTCATTCTTTCAGCACAATGACCCTGTGAAATTAGTCAACCAGAACAAAGATGATTGGGTCAAAGTATCCTTCATGGCTGAATAAGGAACTTGCCTCATCCTAATCCAATTTCATTTGAATGAGCCCATATGTTACCCAGTCACAATTAAATCTTGGGATGATGTCTGGATATGCTTCTAGCATATTGAACAAATTTCTCTTAATATTTTGCTTCATTTCATACAAAAAGAAAGCTCTTGAAAAGATCCATCTAAATTTCTTCTGTCTCAGCTCAGGACTAAATCTATTGAGGTAAGAGATTGCCATATTTCATAGTAGTTTGGAATATGATCTTAATAAAAACAGCCGCAATTTGGTGCACTCAGACTATCTCAGGATTCTGAAAAGAGAGACTCTACATCAGAGTTTCTTTGTGTCTCTCTGTGAGGCACCATGGTGATAGTATTTCTTTGAAAGGTAATTGCTTCTCAGTAGGCATGTGCCTTAAATGCAGCATGTGTCTGTTGTGCTCAATAAATTAGTTTAAGGTACATCAATACATCACATTTTAAGTGTGAGGGAATAGGAGATATAAGAAAAGCCACATGGTTTTACAATCTATAATTTTGCAATCATGAATTTCAGTTCCTGCCACATTTGCTTGCTAACCTACTTGCTTGTTTTCTTATACCATTTTCTGGAAATTCAGAGGGCTATGCAGAAATGATAATTTAAAATGAAATAATTGTTTGATTGTTCACACAAACATTTCCACATAATCCTGAGCCTGAATTAGAAAAGAGAATTTTAAAACGTTGTCTGCAACATGCGTCTCCATGACATTCAAAGTCAGAACATTTTTCCCAGGCTCATTTGCGACCATGAATATAAAGAGATTATGTTTCTGCAACCCTCAACGTAAACTCATTTTGAAATCCTTTCAGTGCCAAGATTTGAAATCCACACATTTTATTCCTAGTGCATTGAACCCACAATTACCCAAAAGAATGATCAAGCAGTCTAAAATAAATTAAAAACACTAAGGAGGAAAGGTTGGGGAATGTGCTGTATGCTTTATTCATGAGTCAAATATAATACTAATGGGATGGAAAGCTAGTGCAGATTAACACAGGCGATTTCCCTTTCCAATAGGGCTTCTCTGATATAGATCAGAATTAACCTGGGGAAGAATAACTCCTGCTAAGCATATATCTAGCTATCAGTAATTATTATTGTAGAATTATTGAACATATCTTAATTTAGCCACATTTTGAGCAGACACATTTAAATCAATGGGATTCAACTGGGGTTCTACACTAAATATAATTTTATTGGTATGTTCTGTCTGTATCTTCCTTCTGATTATTCCAAGAATAATCAGTGCCTAAGAAAAAGAGAAGGGCAATTGAACCAGAAGTTACAGTATCTCTGTAGCAATAATTTATAATACATCTCAGCCATTATTAAGTTTTGTCCTCTTGACATTATATTGACACAACAATGGTTGGATGTCTGTAGAACATACTTAAACACCAAGTGGGAATTGGAGAGAGAGTGGGGGAGAGAGAGGGAGGGAGGGAGGGAGGGAGGGAGAGAGTAAAGAAAAAGCAAAGAGAGAAGAAAGGAGAAGGATAGAAAAGGAAAGATATGGAAATGGAAAATATGTACTAGAAAGCATGAGTGCTACCACAACAGTGGTATAAAAGAATTAGATAGGGAAGCATTATTGGCACCCATTAGACTACTGCTATTATCGTTAATGAGAGAGAGTTTGAAATTATCTCAGAGTTAATTATCTTAAAGAGAGAGACAGAGAATGGTTGATAGGCCCAACACAAAACTATAATAGAGCTAAAAGAGTGAAGGGAAACATGCCAACAGTACATCGTACTGATCTCCTTGTTTTATGCTGAAAATTCATTGATAGTGTGCAATCAGTACTGTTCTCTGTTTGCTTGGTTTTAAAGATAAAATAATTTCATCCCCTTTCTAGACTATTTCATGTTCCTTATTTGATCCTGCTCTTTTGCCCTGCTCTATTATCAAATAAAATTACATTTCTAACCTGCCTGTTCATCTGTCTGGCTTCAGTGAGACATATATCTGAGAAATGGACAGTCTGGTCTCTTTTTCTGTGTTCCAATGGCTCCTATTAATGAGTTTAGCTGAAGATATCATGCTGTGATTTTTGCTCACCATTTTAACTAACACAGCAGTCACTGAAATTCTGATACTGCCCTTTATCCTTTAATTCTCATGAAACATGGGAGTGGATTATGCCATATCTGTCAGTTAAAGTAAAATCACATTAGCCATTTGGGGCCTAATTACAACTGGTGTCAAATTCATATTTCATAAAAATTTCCACTTTTTTGGATGAAAAAGAGCAATGTATTGCTGAGGAAAGGAAACTGAGCAATAAATAGAAATATTTTAAGGCCTTCCTTCATATCCTGGAAAGCCTACTTTCTATGTTTCTTCCTCTGACACTGGTGAGAGGGAAGGAGGATAAACAGTGGAGACAAGATGCCTCTTTGACCAATCTGACTTAAAAATGGACCCACACAATGTTAAAAGGAAAAGTGCAAGGAGTTATTTTACTTGTTCATGCTTGTTTGCTGAGCAAAGTAAAAATGTAGGAAATTAACTCTGGAAAGAATAGTCCCTTTTTCGTCTTTTCTTGATATCGCTGCATACTGTGGTAGTTCTTTACATGAAGTAATGTCAGGGTGTGGCTATACTCTGGTTTCTCTTCAGATTGTATCAATGTTTCACCTTTTAAAGAGTATAAGCACTGATGACAGAGGGTTAGTCAGGTTTTTCATTGCTTCTCTCCCTCTCCATCCTTGTCAAGAAAGAGGAAGCATGATCTGGCAGAATATAACAGTATATAACATCATAACAGAGTTAGATGGGACCTTGAAGCTAATCTATTCCAACTTCCTGCCCAAGCAGGAAACCCTATATCATTTCAGACAAGTAGTTGTCAAGTTTTTTTTTAACTTTGCCTCCTTCCCAATACTTCTTATTTATCCATGTAGAGACTAAGGAACTTGACCTTGATAGAATTATGCAAAAACTGTTACCTGGGCAAAAGGGATGAAGCATTTTAAAGCCCAGAATGGGGTAAAAATTGGTAGCAGCTCAAGCAGATGTTCCCTAATTCACTATAGGAGGAATATGAGGGAAAAAGAGGTACAGCACAATCGGATACTTACAAGATTCTGTTATTAGCACCAATCTCAATAAAAGTAATTTTTACCTTCCTATGGAGGTGATATCCTGGTCTGGTCTACTAGGTGGAGCCTACCTCTGCTAAGTTCAGCCTTTCCTTTTGCATTGACCAAAAGTAGAGGATAAATAAGCACATGGTGGGTCAACTGAGCAATCTAAGATCAACACAAAAATTATTTGCTCCCCAACCCCCCAAAAAAAGAAAGAAAGGAGGCTAACTCATCATTTCTTCTTTATGTCTTACAACATGGAGAATTTCATGACAAGAAGCATCCCTATAATGTACTTTCAGAGGGAGAATAAGGTGATCTAATGTAAAGTCGTTGTAAGGGTGCTAAATGGTTAGAGTAGGACTGTGAATCCTATCTTTAGTCATCCCAGGCCAAGGGTCAGCAACCTTAAACACTCAAAGAGCCACAAAGGTCCTAACCACAAGGTCCTATTCAATTCTGGAGCTGACCAGAAGTCTGGTTCCTCACCATAGAGTCTCCTCCTAGCACAGCATCTTTTTTTCCTTTTAACTGACTGGCGACAGGAAGCTGCAGCATAGGGATAAAAGAGCCACATGTGGCTCCAGAGCCGCGGGTTGCTGATCCCTGTCCTTGGCCATAGAAATTCATTGAATGATTCTGGATGAATCTTAGTTTAATCTAGTTTAATCTAAATCACTTCTTGTAGGACAAAAGGGAAACCTCTACACCATCTTGCACTTTTGGAGGAAAGTCCGCATACAAAGCTAAACCACCACCACCACCACAACAACAACATTTTGCCTCTCTTGTCTAGGTAAGGGAAGGTGGAAAGTGAGCAGTTAGGGACACTAGCTCAAGCTTTCTCAAGCATGGTCTAACCTTCTTGTCTATGCTTCCAAAAGTAGATGAGCCAGCTAGGATGCCTACTTTCTTCTCAGCCTGCCTTCAGAAGTGTAAAAGCTCTGTAGGGAGTGACTCCGGACAGTTTACAAATGGCATATTAGGATGGGGCAGGTAGTAATATTTACTTATTGATTAAACAAATTTGTATAAGTGTTAAATATTCAATGACGACTCATTAATATGCATGTACGTAGTATGCAAAGTGGGGTCTGATGTCAGACTCCACTAATTGGTCCAGCCACTAGCGGGAATAATGAAGCTCCATCAGTGGCTGTTGCAGCTAGCCGCTTTTTTTCTGAACCTTAAAATAAACAGTTTTCCTGCAATCCTATGGTCCTGCCTCTTCCTTCTGTGTGCCCACTTAACAACAAGGATAAACAATTTTGAATTAGGTCAAAGTTCAAAAACATCTACTAGTCTGCTTCCAACAATTACTGGATAAAGCACTAGGAACTTTTCAAGATAGAAGTTATTCATTGGAGGACTAGGACAACTTTTTTTTTTTATTTGCAGTGGCAAAAGATTGAATTTTGCTATTTGGGGAGAGAATTTAACAATGAAGTCAGAGGATAAAAAAAATTGTCCAGCGTAGCATTCTCTAAATTCATAGTTAGAGAGTACATCTTATTTGTTTTCTTTATAGGAAGTTTGCTACTTCATGCTGGTTAACAGTTGTATTACTATCCAATACAACTGTTAGCCACTTGTTGGAAGTTCAAGAACTCTGGTAAAGTTTTGCCCGAAGGCAAAAAGAAAGACAGTATGGACAGTTCATCAATAAAGCCAGAATAAATGGTCCAAGCCCAATTTTAAAGTAAGGGCAATAATCATCCCTTATAGAGTTTAAGAAGCTGTCAACTATTAGCTGAAAAATATGGAAGCACAAACCAGGAAGAAAGAAAGTTGAAACCGGAAAAGGAAGTTACTTTAGACAGACTCAGTATTGAGGGAGAGTGCTAGGAATGTCATGATTGCAAAGTATTTTCTTTTTTGTAGAATATTTAAGCTATTTTTCTTGCTTTTAGGTTGTTCTGACTTGATTGCTAAGATATTGGAGGAGGCTCAATTTCTTTTAATTCTGAGTCAGATAAAAGTTGCCTTAAAAGTTAATCAGCTGTATTTCAATGATAGACAAAAGTATCTGTCTTGTCTGCCTATCTATTTACTATCTATCTATCTATCTATCTATCTATCTATCTATCTATCTATCT
This sequence comes from Notechis scutatus, assembly GCF_049901735.1. NCBI lineage: Eukaryota > Metazoa > Chordata > Lepidosauria > Squamata > Elapidae > Notechis > Notechis scutatus. The sequence goes on from NC_142010.1 coordinate 97,653,006, forward strand.
ATCTATCTATCTATCTATCTATCTATCTATCTATAATTCATCTATGTCACTTATCCATCTATCTGATAATATTTGCTTTCTAAAGAAGTATTGTTTCCTGAACAGCTTCTTATTGATCTCCATTCCCCAGAAACTCACTTGTGGCCATTTCAGCAAACTGAAGGTCTTTTGTTAATGCTCAGTGGATTTATTAGTTGAAGCTGTGAAGTTTTATGTAAACACCACTGAAATGAATATAATTCCAAGTACCAATGCCCTCTTAATCAGTGCTCTAATAAGGCATGCTCTGTTAACTTGATCAGCAAATATTATTAGATTTTTCATTGTTATGTCATGTACAAGACCAGGATATTGACTGCCTTAGAATATTAATAACATATCCAGGAGAAAATAGTTTTAATCCATGTATATATGGCTTCAGGGATTGCCACAATGTTTTTGGTGGTAAAACAAATAACCATTTGCTTTCTTAGGAACAAATCTTCTTGAATGGTAGACACATCATTTGCTAGTTTACAATAGTTTATAAATCCAAAGTGCCATTAATGATGAACAAAACTGGGATGTATTTAACATGATCAATTTCATCATTGAGGAAGGAGCAAGTCTTCTGTGTTAGACATTTGCTGCCCATTGATGAAAGAGCAGAAACTGTTCACATAGCATGATAGGAAGAAAAAGGGGAAATATCTCTGTTTTCAAGCTGAAAAACAGATGTCCCTTTGCATTATGGCACAACAATAGCAATAGCACTTAAGCTTATATACCACATCATAGTGTTTTACAGACCTCTCTAAGTAGTTAACTTAAAACAGAATATCCTAACATTATTTGTGAACTGTCAGATGATTGGATTGGAGAATTAGATTTCATTCTGTCTTAGAATGGACAGAAAATATTTAGGTAAGTTCGGCTACAGTGGCCTGAAATAGTAGTCTTAGGAATTACACCATATGCTCCTTTGCCTATAGGCAGATCATTTCCTAACTTTTGGAAATTAGTACACATTATCTTATGACTCATCTTCAACTACTGTTCTTCAACTACTGATGTTGCAAGATAAAGATTTCTTGCACTGTTGAAATATAATCTGCACTATTTAAATTTTTTTCCATGTTTCCTCACCATTTAGTTAACTTTTCATTCTTGAAAATGAAAAATTTGTTAAGCTCTTAAAGACTTTAATATGTTATCATCTTAATGAGATAGCTTCAGTAAGTTGCTATTAAAATACTTAATAACATTATGGTGTTTAGCCTATAATAATCTCTGATAAATTATAACTATAATACATTGATTGGGGCACTGTTGATTAATTGTAAAAGCAACTCTATGTCTTGACAACATTATATCTAAGTAGGTTTTTTAAAATGGATGCCTACAATCAATTTTGTGTGGTAGGTTCAATTACTTCCTGAAGTCTTTTCCTGTTCTAATATTAATCTCCTTTATGTTTGGATAGTGCCAAACATACCTGTGTGATATAGGCATGCCATATAAACAAAGAATGATCTAAAAAACATTAAAGCCAGATGCAAAACAATGTATATGCCCTGTTCTCTTCATTTTATATTGCTTCTTAAGTGTCTTGTGAACATTCCCTTGGCAATGTTATAGGGCACAGAATTAACAACTGTTAGTAATTGAGTGATATTTTTATGGCAAACCCCAATGCAAGTTTCTATACATTGTCTAAAGTTGTCGGGAATAAGCGGTATAAGTTTTTGACAAAGGATAACGTCTTTCAAGCTTGTTATGCAATTATAATAGCATGGGTTGTGTCCTGTCTCAAGGTTCAGTTGTTGAATATGGACCTTTCAAAGAAGCTGGATTGATTTCTTTTCAGTAAAAGATGGTTTCAGGATGACAATCCACAAATAAGTAAATAGACACTAGTAAGTTCAACTTCAAACACAAAACAAACCAGGGAGATATATTCCTGTGTAGGCAGTAGTTCTAAGTTAGGTCTCTAGGGGAGAAAGACATGACACCAAGTTTTTTCCAAGAGGCTTCTTTTTAAAACATCGATAGCAGAGAATTCTTTTGATCTTGTATTTTAATCTTAAATTTTAATTAGCCCTGTAAAAAATTGATCACTTTCCTCCTAAGTTTCAAAGAGAGCAGTGCTCAGAATTTCATACACGCTTCATATTACACCTGTAAGGCCAAAGTCATTCATATTTGCAATATCTTTGAGGCTGTTGATTAAATTAATAATGACTGTCTCCACTTTTCAGCTGATGTTGTGTCCTGAACTGCAACTAAATTACATAAGAATGTTAGAGATTTGTTTTCATAAATATAATTGCACTGTGAAGTGATTCTACAGATTGTGCCCACAGGGAATCCTGCATTCATTTCATATATTTCCAGCATGTTATTCTACTTAAGAAGGTTAAAGTGCAAAACACTTGCTTGCTATTCTCTGAAAATAAGCTTCTGTCTGCTCCTGCCTCCCCAAAGCCAATATGAAATTTTGCACACTACAAGTCAAGTGTCATAATTCTGCCAGGTAATAGGAAACAATTTCTCTTCCTTTAACATGAGCCCAGGGGGAAAACAAGGTTAATTCACTTAAGAGGTAGTTATTACAACATGAAGATTTGTTTTGGCTCCCTTAAAAGTGACCAAGTGCTCAGCATTCCAAAGTAAAGAAGCGTTTCTAGTTCTCTTTCCTCTCCCATCTCACCCCACCCCACCCCGCAAAAAAATCAATAAAAAGGAAGAAAAAAATGATACTTCAGCTCCAATGCCTTCTGACTGGAAAGTTGCAATGGCTTCAGAACAAGGTGATTTAGGCTTGAGGATTTGCTGTTATTTCAATAACAGAGACAAAGGAATAGATAGAGGAAGGAAGCACCCAATACCATCTCCTACCCTTCCTTACCCCCTCCTTCCCTCCCTCCCACCAGAGAAAAGAATGAGAGAGAATGAGATGAAAAGATACAGTGATCCATTTATTTGCTGGAGGATGTGGAGGTACGGTAGCTGCAATCTTGACATGTCCACTAGAAGTTCTGTAAACACAATTGCAATCATCATCTATTACTCTCTACGTTTCTGAAGTTTTTTATTTTATTTATTTATTTGATTTGTCAATCACTTACAAGATAATAGGTATAAGTATGTACATAATTATGAATACATGAAATGGGTACATATAAGAAAAATAAAAGAAACAATAGGACAGGGAAGGTAGGCACGTTGGTGTGCTTATGCACACCCCCTACAGACCTCTTAGGAAAGGGGTGAGGTCAATAGTAGACAGTTTAAGGTTAAAGTTGTTGGGGTTTGGGGAAGAAACCACAGAGTCAGGTAGAGTATTCCAAATATTGACCACCCTGTTGCTGAAGTCGTATTTCCTACAATCAAGTTTGGTGAAGTTAACCTTGAGTTTGTATCTATTGTCTGCTCTTGTGTTGTTATGGTTGAAGCTGAAGTATTCATTGACAGGTAAGTCATTGCAATGTATGATTTTATATACCATACTTAGATCAGACCTAAGACGGCGTAATTCAAGGTTTTCTAGGTCTAGAATTTCAAGTCTGGTGGCATAAGGTATTCTACAACGAGTAGAGGAGTGGAGAACTCTTCTTGTGAAATATTTCTGGACTTTCTCAACTGTGCTACTATCAGATACGTAATGTGGGTTCCAGATTGATGAACTGTATTCGAGTATTGGTCTAATTGTTCAGCTGAATACTGTGAATGGTGCAAGTGTTTTTGAGTTTCTCCACGGGCTTTTCATTATTTTAAGATGATCTTACAAAATGAGGTTCCCGGTCATTTTTCAGAGGACTAGGTCCTAACTTGGTAGGCATGGCTCCATCCAGAGTGCTATATTTTGCAACTTAAGTCCAAAGAAAGTATGAATAACATATTTGAGCCAAATTCTACTCAAGTACATATGACCTCAGCAGGAGTGGCAGGTTTTACTGCAATCACAGTAACTAATCCAATTTGGCTAGTAAAAACACGATTTCAACAATGATAAGTTAGTTGGCTGCATGAAAAGCACAATTAACAGATAAACAGATAATCAGAGTTGGAAGGGACCTTCTAGGTCATCTAGTCCAACCCCCTGCCCAAGCAGGAGACCATATACCATTTGTGACACATGGGAGTCCAATCTCTTCTTGCAAGTCTCAAGGGATAGTGCTCCCACAACTTCCGAGGGCAAGCAGGAGGGACATCAAAGATCTTTTGCTCTCTTTTGAGTATAAGCAAAGCAAGAATTCTTGTTAAGCAAGGATTCTAAATGCTAACAGAGAAATTTATTATTTTAGAGTTCAGTATTATGTATCTATATAAATCACAACACACAAGAAGAAAGTATCTGCAGTTTAAGAAAGGTTTCCTGCCTCTCTCCATAAAAACCCCTTGGGAAAATTCTAGAACTACATATAAGAATGCAAGGTAAAATTTGATTTTGTTAAGATAATGGAATGAAGAAGCAGCATGAAAAAAGGCTACTTGATTTCAACTCTGTGCGCAAGAATTATCTATTGCATTAAGAAATAATCACCAAAAGCAAAGCATTTGGTGACCGCCAGAATGAGAACACCAATTCTGTTCATAACATAGGAAAAGAACATTTGTCAGTCTTGGGAGTTGAAGAAACCTTAGACATGTAACATTTGCAGAGCATGCCACCATAGGAGAAGACTGTAGAGGTCTCTATGACAATGTAGTGTTGGTTTTAATTATTTATTCCTTCTTGTATTTATTGCTATTTATTATGAAAGTTACTTACATTTTTCAGGCACATTCCAGCAAATTGTACAACCTCTATTTCTCTCTTGCTAGTGCAGACCTATGGGGAGGTGAAAAATATCTGATAATGTTGGGTTTCTGGCCTGACACTTGAAGGAGCCAAATGAAGTAGGAAACAGATCATACAGAAAAATCACATTTCTTGCAATTAAGGTAAAACATTTTTATGCACTTCAACTTGTTTACTTTCATTCTGTTTTCAGCTGGCTACACAAGGACATGTTTTTACTGCCTATATGTACAATAAAATGGGCAATACTTAGCTGTCAGGAAACGTCTTTTAAAGTGAATGTCAAGTGTTGAGTGACCTCCAGACTACAATCAAAGAAAAGTAGCTTTTAGACAACCAGAAGAAAAAAAAAACATGATATAGATGTTCAGAGTATTCCATTTCACAGCAGGGTATCAAAGAGATGTATAATACTGTTGGATTCAGTATGAATAAAAGCAAAAATGCTCCTGAGATGAGCTTTACACCTGGTAACTACATCCATGTGGTTTTCTTGGCACCATTAAGGAAGAGGCTGGCATTGTCTTCTTCAAGGACCTTTAAAAAGAAATTCCCAGTCTAACTACCTCTGTGGAAATTCCCAGGGGGTCACCCATTCAGATACAAAACTGGAAAAACCATGCTTAGCTTCTGTAATCATTCAAGGTCAGCTAGGTCCTACCACCTACTGAGTCTTTTCTATTAAAAGTAAGAACTCCAAAATAACTGAAGGAGTATTTTGATTATTTGATCCCCAAAAGACAGAAAGTTGAGGAAAGAATAGGAATATATACAAATGGCTGGAAACCCACCCTCAAGAACAGACGAGTACCTAACATGAAGAATGACACCAGACCCACACCCAAGAGGGCCACACAAGATGCCACCATCACACTTCCACGTAAAAAACAGACTCACACCCACACAGAAGATGAGACACGACCACGGACCAGAAGCCGCACTGCAGCTGCATCACTACCCGCTTCAAACCCCTCCGATCCATACATGAAGCGAACTGACACCCACCATGTAGATGCAGCACGACCACGAACGCGAAGCCAAACAGCAGGATCACAGCTCACCAGCTCAAATCCCCCAGCAACTAAGACTAACCTGAGCACAACCAAGCCCCCACCTGAACAGAACACACCCCCAGCCAATCAGAGCACAGCCAACCCCCCACCCAATCAGAACACAGCCAAGCCCCCACCCAATCAAGTCACACCCCCACTAGCAGTTAAAAGGAAGAAGCAGCTGCAAGCTCACATTACTCTGAGAAGCACAAAGCTGAAGACACAAGCCTGAAGCCTGAAGATGATGAATGAGACTTCATCGAAACATCACCTAGATACTTTGAATTTTACGCGGAAGAAAACCCGAATAACCATATATATACACACATACATACATACACACATACACATACACATACACATACACATACACATACACATACATACATACATACATACATACATACATACATACATACATACATACCTTGGATGAGTATGTGTTTAAAAACAACATCAAAAGGGTAATTACTATAAAGAGCTTTCTTTAGCCCACAAAGATAGAAATATTACACTTAAATTGTTTCTTGCCAGGAAACAAAATGGCATGTCCCTGTCTCGAACATCACTTTTCATCAGAATGCAACAGTTACTTTGGGAAAGATCAATCAATAAATTCTATAGGAACAGGCTGTAGAACCAAAAGTTTGATCTATGATCTTTTTTAAAAAATGCAGCTTACTTTTGATAGCACAAATTATGAAAGGTGATCTATTATCAGATGAAATTCACATGGATACTTTCAAAGAAAGCTGGTGATCTCCTTTCTTTAAAAAAATGATATTATTAAAAAAGTAGCAAACCAACCACTTGGGTGTCTTTAAATGGGGAGTCATCATAGTCAAAATTATATGCTTTAGTGCAAAGCATCTAGAAGACTACAATATATACCAAAGTTAAATATTATACATTTAAATCTTGCATGTGATTTTAGTGATGACACTAAAAATTCACGAATAATACAGGGACATTTTAAAGTCAGCAGTTATTGAAGGTGAACAAACCTGTTTAATGTGCCAAAACTGATAACCTTGCTTTTCTTAAAGGAGAATGCCTTTCTTTGTTTGATAAGTGATAAGAGAGTAGATATAAAATGTGCAGCACATGCTAAAACAAAGTATGCAGTTTCTTCTGCATTTTTGAGGCTAACAAGATTTACCCTACTATAGAACACAGAACCTGGAGAAGATATGCTGAGTCAAATTCTCAGGAAGATGCTAAATAAAGTCACAAAAGAATATGGCACTTGCACTGTTCCAAGGAAGTAATTGGATGAAAACAGGGAAAGGTATAACACAAAAGCTATCTTAAGGATTTAAAAAGAAGACAAAGCAGTCTTAGCAATGACAGAGAAATTGCCACTTCTTGGGGTCCTTAATTTGGTCAGCCAGTACTGAAAATATAGCAAACATAATATACAATATCTATTTTACCAGTAGTGGGATTCAATTTTTTATTACTACTGGTTCTGTGGATGTGGCTTAGTGGGCGTGGCAGGGGAAGGATACCGTAAAATCTCCAGTCAGAGGTGGTATTTGCCAGTTCTCCAAACTACTCAACATTTCCGCTACCGGTTCTCCAGAACTGGTCAGAACCTGCTAAATACCACCTCTGTATTTCACTATAATGGTCTTCTTTTTAATATTGCATTATCTTTTGGGAAACAAGTAAGTCTACCAACATCCAGGAGTTCTTCTCCATTATAGAAGATTCCAGGAACCATTGGATTTCATGCAACTAATTTAAGACTGTTTGATTTGGCTTTTATTTAAATAAAAACTGTGTATACAATAGATATATAAATAAAATTGGTTTTCTTCTGAATAAGTCAGGAAAGTTCAATTCTTCAATTTAGATTTATGATATCTCCATAACAGAGTCTGATCTATACAAGGTGATTGATACTAGGAATTTACAGGTATTATCTACTTTGCATTATATTATGATACTATAGAGACTTGTATATGGGCATCTATGAAGAAGTAATGAGAATAAATGAAAACACAAACATCACAATGTTGTGATGAAAACTCCACCTGTTTTATACTTAGATTGCAACATCATACACAAGTGTTGGAACATCATAAAAGATGAGTGTTGTTCTTGATTACTAGATTCCTCTCTATGTAATAATTACAATTATTTTATCTTTAAGGTAAGGACTCTGTATGAAACCATACAATGAATGTTCAAAATAAGTCATGAAACAAGTGTCCATCACAAATAAAATAAGCCATAATATTGTGCCTATGAAGAAAGTATTCAGACTTTCCTTTTTTCTTTTCTCTTTTCGCTTTGTTTTTCTGGGTGCCATGATTTATTTATTTATTTATTTTTGCTTGTGGGTATACACTATATTTCATCCAAACAACTAAATTGTTTCAATTTTTCCAGGCACAATTTTTTGCTGCCATAATTTAATTTAATATTAATAAGAACATTCATGGGAACATGAATGAAAAACACACTTGACCAACTTTGTCCCATTACATGAGATATTTAAAAATGGCTTTTTTATTATTAATCAGCCAACAATAGATTCCAGGCCTGGATTTTTTTTCCTTTCAAGAAAAGTGAATGCAACTTCAACAGTGTTCCTGTCAGAACTGTTACCCAACAATATTCACACATAAAGCATTTTAATTTTCAATAAGCGAGTATTGTTGACCTTGGAGACGAGGTAAAGTAAGAATGTAGGGTCTTGTGGTATGTTTCTTTTTAAAATGTATTGTTTCAATATTTTTGTAACATTTGTATTTCTTGCTTATGCTTTTTGGCATTAAAATCATTCAAGCTGTGCTAGAATATAATGATCTTCACTGAACCATGGTACAGAAGAATAATTCAGTTCATGGAGGTTATTCTAGCTCATTGTATACACAAAAGCTTAGGAGTGAATGCAGGGGAATCTCACTTCTTGACATGTGCTCTGTTCAATTTCTATTCAGGACAAGGAAGATTCACTTATATACAGAAATGCAGTGACTTGCATCTGCAGAGCTATCCAGCTGAACTGGGATTCAGAAGCAATACACAGGGAGGCATTCTCTTATTGTAATTCTATCAACCACAAACTAAAAAGAATTGTGTTTCTCTTCTTTTCTTTATGATAATGTTGCTTACAGAATAGCTATGCTGATAAATTTTTAAAAGCTAACTTAGCAAATTCCATGAGTCTGGATCTGGATCTGGATCTGGATCTGGGTCTGGGTCTGGGTCTGGGTCTGCATCCGGATCTAGATCGGGATCTGGTCTGGTCTGATCTGGTCTGGTCCTGATATGGCATTTACCAAGCTTTCTTTCATATTTTTCTCATTTCTTGGCTTTAGTTATGTTTACTCCTTATTTTTCTACACTTCCTTTTCTTAGTCTAACTTTACCTGTAGTTCCACAAAGGAGAACAGAAAAATAAAATAATATTCTGAAAACAAATTTAAAAACATCCACAGTAATATATTTCAAAATATAGCACATATTGGGGAAGTAGGGGTGGGGCGGGGGAGAAAAAATTAGGTTAGAGTTTCTTCTTCCTAACAGTGACCTTAGACTGTCTACTATTGACCTCACCCCTTTCCTAAGAGGTCTGTAGGGGGCGTGCATAAGCGCACCAACGTGCCTACCGTCCCTGTCCTATTGTTTCTCTTATTCTTCTTTTATTTTTCTTATATGTACCCATTTCATGTATTCACAACTATGTATACACTTATACTTATTATCTTGTAAACAATTGGCAAATCAAATAAATAAAAAATAAAATAAATAAAAAATAATGGGAGACATGATTTTTGCCTTTATATGCTGCAGAGATATATAAACTGTATTTCTGAGGCCTGCAGTCCAACACACCCCTCCAGAAATTGCTGTGAAATTGTCATTTCTGATGTAAAAGAATCATATTATACTATTTCAGTTATATATTTGTTTTGTTTTTATTAGATTTGCTCTTTTCCACATTTACTTTATGGATTGTGGATCCTAAAATACTGTTCAAAAGTCTCTTTGGAATAGAAAGAACAATATGTCATTGGCACAGTTTTCATTGTAGGGAAATACCAGCTTTTGTTCTCTAATCAGATTACCATTTTCATCACTTATCCTTTGCTGTATTTTTTAAAGCAGTGCTTTCTTTGAAAGTCAGCCTGCCTAGGATACAAATCAGTGTACCCCTAACCCCAATCAATTAATCATCCTGTGATTTGCATGTAACAGGCATTCCTTTGTGAATAATAAGTTCACTTAAACAGTAATACAAAGCAACCTTTATCAGACTTTCGTGATTCTTTTTTCCCTTTTTTTGCTGTTGCTTAGCATTTGACTGCTTACAATCCTTAAAGCTGGATTTAGAACCATAATAGAGGGCATGGGGTCCGTTTTCTCCTCCTTTCCTTGGAAGCACCAGCAGCTTATGGGAATCTGCATTGAATATTTCACAATTGTAGCTTTGCTTTTGTTTCATAAAGGGACTAAACAGCTGCACACTTTAGAAGGGCTAATCTAAATACCTGCTTCTTGTATGCCACTATAGGGAGATATTTATATTATCTATCCAGCTTTCTGCTAACCATTGGGCTGAATGGTCCCTGCAGCTTTGCTGACTCAAAATAAATACTTGTAGGGGAGCTCTAATGACAGAACAAGGGGCAATTACAGACACAGCATGAGGCTTGGAATAACTGTGTGATGTATTTTGTGCAGTTGATTGACCTCATGCTCAAGTTCATTTGTGCTTCACTGTCATAGATACAGCCTGTGCCTCAGGGTATATGGCTTGTTAATTTCAATATAAGAAGACAGAGCAGATTAGATCAGATCAGGCTGCTCCCAGAAAAACAAAAGCAGCAGCCTTACAAAGAGGATCAGTGAAAGTAAGAGGTGTGGGTTACCTAAGAAAAGAGAAACCAACATTTTTGAATGACTTCAAAAGGGTGAGCACAAGATTGTTGTGATGGTTCTGAGATTATTTTAGCTATCATCTTGGTATTGTCTTTTTTTTTTCTTGATATATTAAGGGTTATCGGATTCCATACAAAATGCCACTTATTTTTCCTCTTCACTCAAGAAGTGTTGAACTCAAATAAATACCTCATGAAAAGTTTGGGTGAGACTCCAAAATCAGCCTGAATATTCCAAACCCGAATTACTTCTTTCTTTTTTCCATCCTTCTCTTTGCCTCTCAATGCTATGAGCTGAAATGAGAAATGTTTCTGACAATTTGTTTCAGATCACATATTTTAACTAGCAAAAACTATACAGGAAAACCAAACTGCCACATCACAATGTTTGAATGGCTCAAACATTTCTTTAAATGATAAGAGTCCATTTATGTGTTTACTGAGGCACAAACCAATCAGATACACAAAGGGCCACAGAATGCAGCAGCTACAACAAAAATGGTTAGATCTTTTAAAAGTATTTCAGTGTGATCTGATACAAAATTGCACGATGATTCTTTGGAAAGCATTGCATAGCAGCAGTTACATGTCATTCATTCATTCAATGTTTTGTTCACAGAGAACCTTTAGGGTCTTACTGTCAAAAAATGATGATTCATTCATTATATGAATCCAATGTGTATTTATATGATGAATTAATCATTTGAACTGTTAAGCATAAGCTCGAACTTACCTAGAAGGATGTATAACATTTGTCTTACAGCCAATGTGGCCCAGGGTTAAAGGCAGGAAAATGTAGGTTCTATTCCTCTCTTAGGCATGGAAGCTGGCTGGGAGAATTTGGATTCCCCCTCCTCTCTCTCTCTCCCTCCCTCCCTTTCCCTGTCTCCCCCCATCCCTAGACTGGAAAAGTGAAAAATATTAATTGGTTAATCCTCACTGAACCAGTATGGTGAATTATGTTTAGTTTAGTTTAATTTAGGTTAGGTTAGGTTAGGTTAGTGTCATTGTACCTTGTACAATGAGATTAAATGCCATTTTCAGTGTACATTATAACTATAAAAATAAAACACAAACACACATTCTTCACATTCTATACAATTGAATTGAAAACCTGATATTGAATTAATATTGCACTATGCTGTAGAATTCAATATAGTTACCTCAGAAGGAACACCCAGCTGCAGCATCCTTGTGTGCAGCCATCTTGAATGGCGGTTTCATTATCTTTATTGGTGGATTGTGATCCATAACCTTCAATGGATAGAAGTGGCAGGCCTAAAGGCATCCAGATGATTTATGTGTCTACGATAAGACAAAAAATGGATCTTCATACTCTTAGACAGCACCCTAACCACTACACCTTGTTGGCTTTCTATAAAAAGCAGTGATACTTTCTAATAATAAAAAAGCATGACCTGAATGACTGTTTTAAGAAAAGCCAAGAACCTTTGCTGAAGGAAGTCAATCAAGGAATGTTCTTGAAAACAACAAAGATGAAGGCTGAATATAGAAAAGAAACAATTTTTCATTGGATGAGATGGGCCCTTACTCTTCCGGCCTTTTGAAAATACAGCCCTGCTGACTCACTTGTGGCTCACAAAGGACTATGCAGCTATGGGGGTGGTTAATGCAATGAAGACTCTCCCTCTGCCTTTTTACCTTTCAATTTTAATTATTTCTGTTTTAATTGCCTCCAATGGGAATCTAATATTTGTATATGGTTTTATGTTTTAAATGTATGTCACACAGAGTCACTCTGGGTGGTTTCCAAATTTGATATATAAATAAATTTCTGTCTTCCTATCCCAGATTCTTGGGAAGGTGGATAAAACTGCCAATCCAATCTAACATCTGGTTGACTGTGCAGCCAATCATAGTAATAATAGCAGCTATTTATTTGAAACCAAGATTGATAGAAGAATCCTTGAGTCAAACGTTGAGCATGAAATATTCTGGTGTTCATCAGGTTAAGAAAGCTAATGAAAAGTCTACATGGGTTGAGTGCCATCTTCTCATCATTTCAGCTGATATAAACACCTGTCTCATACATTTTAGAGATACTGTGAAGTACAGGAAAGTAATCTTTTTCACTTGTGTTATATTCCAATTATACAGATAAATTCTACAATGCACCACACTGGAACCAGCTTTCTTTTTATCCCTGTCATAAAATGTCAGCAAGACTATTTCTTTTGTTGTAAAGGTCAACTTCTGATTATCATCTGTATTTGAAACAAAATGGTTTAATATATCCCAAAGATACTGTATCTTAAAAATAGTAATAATACTGATTCTTTAATCCAACATATGCTGTGGTGTTGTATACAGACTGACCTTTCTTGTAGCTAATGAGGATGCAATCGCAGGATGTACAACTTTGATCTACCATGTTCATGAGTCAACAGTGACAAGATAAAAAGGAAAATGCCTTTGTGGGTTTTAAATCTGCTGTTTACTTGCTTCGCTGCTTGCAGCTTGACTGGCCAGGTTTATCTAGCAGGCTACAACCCTAATGAGACCTTTACTGCAAAGTTTGGAAGAGTGTTAAAATGAGGAAAGTACAAAAATAAGTGTCTATGGAATGGTCCACATGCATAGGACTGAATGGAAGGATATGAACAAAATAAAGTGAAGTAATATACACTTTTTAAAAAAATCTATTTTTTACAAAAAGTTTTACAATTTGGCTTTAGTGGTAGAAACAATAAAATCATTAATCATAGAAGAGAAGGAAGGAAGAAAATGGATAGAGACAAATAAAATAAAAAAGAATAAGCATCTGTAGGAAAGCAACATTTAGATTTATTTTGAAAGGGGAAGTGAGTATTAAGATTGGGTTCCTTTTGCAATAGTGCTTAAATATATATACATACTGTTTCATGATGCTTTATGGCCCTTTCTAAGTGATTTACAGAGTCAGCATATTGCCCCCAGTAATCTAGGTCATCATTTTACCGACCTCGGAAAGATTGAAGGCTGAGCAACCTTCAACTGGTCAGAATCAAACTTCTGATAATGAGTTAGAATTAGCCTGCAATGCTACTCTGTGTTTAACACTTTGAAAATCTTCTCGGTATTCATGTTGCATAATTGCATGGGCCACTGTTCTGTCACTGCCCCAAATAGCTCCTATAGCAAAGATGTTGATGCAAGATGATACAAGAGGTTTTGTTTTTCATGTGGCTTGACACAGAGCAGGACATTGATTATGACTAAGAGGAAGTGACCACCCAAGATCATCCAGCTGACTTCTGGGTCTTAAGAGACCTAGAATCTGGATCTCTCTTCTCATAGCACCTTATTATCCACAGCTTGCTGGATCTCTTTAGGTAACAGAGTTACCTTTAAATCATTTCTCACTAAGTTAATAGAATACCAACTATGGAAAACTAGAAAATCTTGAAATGAAGTACAAGGGGCTCCTATAAGCATGGAGGAGGACACCAGCAATTATTATTGTTACTTTAAAAAAATGTCAGTAATAACATTTTTATTTTTAAAAAAAGTCTTAAGAGGTATTGAGCTAAATCAGGGGTCGCCAACCTTTTGGACCTCAGGGACCACCAAACTCATAAATTTAAATCCTGAGGACCAGAGGCCCTGGGAAAATCCCAAAAAAATTCTGCAGAAAAATTCCCCACCCGTTTTCCTACCGATCAATCATTCTTTATTTGGGATCACAGGATACCGTCTCCATTTCCCTTCTTGGGGAGAGAGAGAGAGACTTTTGGCTTCATGCAAGGAAAGTAGAAGCAGCAGCTTTCTCTCCCGCAAACTTTGCAAGACATGAGTCTCTGTCGCACTGGCACAGCCTCTTGGAGCAGGATGCATTGCAGGGTCTCAAAGACTCATTTCTGGTGGAGTTTGGGGGAGAGAAAGAAAGACTTTTGCTGCTTTCCTTGTGTGCAGCCAAAAGTAGAAGAAAGAAGTGGAAAGAAGCAGCCCGGTGGCCAGGCCAGGTGCGTGGGGCGAGTGGGGCAAGGTCCCCCCCTCTGCCCATTCCCACCTCCCCTCACTACTTTGTGTTGATCATAATGCAAGTGACACAAGCCTTGTGTCCCACGCAGCCTGGATTAAATGCTTGGGGGTGTGTGCTTTGGGAGTGACATTTCTCTGTGGACCACCAAAATTTTCTCATGGCCCACCAGTGGTCCCTGGCTCAGTGGTTGGCGACCACTGAGCTAAATCATTATGGATCTTCAATTAGGATCTAATATAGATATAGCAAATGGTTCCTGATCTAGATTAGATCAGGCAGGATTAAGAGAACATGCCTGTAATTTTCACAACCATATTGTTAAAATGATCTTTGAACAAATGTTTGATTTGAATATTGTTCCTGGAACACAGATGGGCCATTTACACTTTATTGATGAAGATTAAAGCGTTGCTGCCAAATTAATATAATCATCAAAGAACCAATCCCATTAAGCGGGCCGCTCCAAAAGATCAGCTCCATGGAAAATTAGAGATTGGGTATAACAACAGACTCCTGCAAGTCTGATTGTTCTTTACCCCTCGTCCTTATACTCCAGTGAATCAGGGAGGCATCTGTTTAAACCTTTTCCAATTATTTGGTTCCCCAGGATTTAAAAAAGTTTTCAGTCCTCTTCATCTAGATAAAAATATTTCTGTCGAGGTCATCTCCCTCTCTATACAAAGAGACAGAAGAACAACACATATATCACCATGGATCTACAAACCCAGGTTTTCTATCAATTGTTCACTGATCAAGAATTGATAGCCAGTACTCACAACAATCAAAAACTGGTGTTAAGAGATTCATTAATATCGTTGGTAAAGATATAATAGTAGATAGCTGTGAAAAGGTCACCTTTGCATCAAAGGAATAAAAGTTTCCATGTGAAAAACTAAACTTTCCTCGGTGTTCTGTGCTGCACCCCCAGAATAGCAAATGTTTGTTTACCTACATCCACATTTAAAGTTTTAGTGAGCACCAAAAGGATTTATGCATCTCCCTAAAAATATAATTCACTCCCATACTTCCAAGATTATTTTCTTTCCAGACCACAGAACATTCAGACAGCAAAGTGGAAGAGCACAAACACTAGTTTGTTTTGGGATCTCTAATATTCTTTGATGGCCAATCAGTCTCAGATAAAAGTGTCATTTTTTTCCCATAGAGACATGATGTTCTTTAATATTAGAGAAATCACAACTAATGTATAAACTATTCCATATTATGAATGGCCTTTCATAGGAGTAACAACATCAGTGAAAATGGCAAAGAACTGAAGTATAACATCTGCTGTTTTGTGAATTTTAGCTTGAGGCATGGGCAGAAATGAAAAATGGAGAAAAATCAGTGGTTCTCCATGCTTTATAAAGAAAAATGATATCATTGGCTGAATGGGTGAGAAATTATATTGACAAAAGATAAATATGATGCCTTTGAGTTTGAAAGTCAATTAGAAGTTTATTTTATTCTGACAAAATGAAACTAAAAGTAAACTTACCAGAGGTGGTATTCAGCAGGTTCTGACCAATTCTGGAGAACCAGTAGTAGAAATTTTGAGTAGTTCGGAGAACCGGCAAATACCACCCCTGACTGGAGATTTTACAGTATACTTCCCCTGCCACACCCACCAAGTCACACCCACAAAACTAGTAGTAAAAAAAATTGAATCCCACCACTGAAACTTACCAATAATAAGGTTGGAAATACTTGGGGGGACACATTTCAACTGTAAATATTAAATGTGTGGGAGATTGAGTCAGTTGGCTGAAGTTTTATTTATATTCCCATTTTTTTAGCTTTCTTATGCAGAGTAACAGAATTACAGGATCAGAGCTTCATTGTGAGCCAGAATATCCAAAACTACAATTCAGAGTAACCCATACTGTCAAATATAAATTGTTAACTTTCAAGATGTCATCACATGCTCTTTCCAGAGTGGCAAAAAAGAGTGGCAAAAATGGACAGACTATTTCCAGTCTAAATATTAGGCTTGTTGGACAACAACTTTCAGAATACTCAATCACTGACCTTGTCAGATAGGTAATAAGTTAGGAATGGTGACAATAGTCTGCCAAGCCTTTTTAAAAGCTCCCTCCTTTTCATTTCTACTGCTACTGTCTATTTTAGATTGAAATAGAAAATGGCATTTATCTCAATCCATGTCCCTCCACCTCGGCAACTTTATGCTGTGCGGACTTCAACTCCCAGAATTCTCCAACCCGTCATGCTGGCTGGGAAATTCTGGAAACTGAAGTTCAAACAGCTTAAAGCAGCCAAAGTTGTGAAACAATGCTCTAAATATTATGTGATTACAGAGAGGTACAAACAGCAGGACTGTTCTGTTAATCCTCTGCTCTGTTGTCAACCTGTAAGAAGCATTTGCCTAGCTAGAAAAGGACTCTTAACTGTGTAAACTTTTTGCCTGAACTAGCAGTGTTTCATTAATATCACAAGAATCATTTTAGACTGGGAGTTTTAGCAAATACACATTAAATAATATCCCATTCTAGGAAATTAATACAGGCAGCTTAATTAAAGAAAAAATCTTCAATATTTGCCTAAATATTTGAAGGCTAAAAGTCCATACATAACTAAGCTCCTGCCACTTTCCATCCTAACAGTGACATTTCAATGGCTAGGTCCATTACCACACAAAGACCTAAGGGCATGCTCAAATGAACATCCATGCAGTTCAGATTTTGCTGCTCAGTCAGGGACTAAAGAGGCAGGGCCTGATACTTGTGAAGCATATTGTGTTAGGAGGCTTCTATATGCAATGCCAACCCTCTCCATTCTTGCAGACCTCCAGTGTTCAGGAAAAGGCCTTGAAGGAGCTTCAAATTCCAGTTAATTTTCTTTCTTCCCTCAGGCCTTTGTTTCTACGCTATCTTCTGAATCAGCAGACATGCAACCTATCCACACAGAATAAAAAAATCATGATGCATAATTATAACTGGGGAGGAAACAGAAACTATAAAGACCAAAAGGTATATAGGGTTTGTTTGACTGACTTTATTTGCTGTTTCAAAAGACATGGGAAAGAGCGCTAAAGGGGCAAGAGATAATCATAGGGAAGCCACCTTCAAGATGCTTTATATATTCCCAGCCAAACAGCTTTACTGATATGGTTTTAAAGAGTTCTCTCAAGCACATTGTTCAATTGCTGTAAGGAATAGAAAGCAGGCACCCGGTGAGAATGACAGATGGCAACCAAGGTGACTTATCTGACAAACAGGTAAGCATTCATTCATTTGTAAATGGCAGCCATTTATCAGGAGCTGTACAGCAAGACATCGTGATGGCAGAAATAAAAATTTAAAAGAAGACACTTTATTTCTTTTGCCCCTCAGCAAAGCTGAGCTTTTTGTACTTCGTTTAAAATTGCCAGTATATAGCAGGATGGGGAGAGAATGTGGAAGAGGAGTTTCTTCCTCCTTTTTGCATTTGGGTTTCAGAAGAAGAAAAGATCATAGTCTCTCCTTCTGTGAAGGCAGCGTTGGCCGATCTCCTTCCTCACCCATACCCCAGCCAGCCAGCAGGAATATTAAGAAGACTGTAAGTGCTGATGGCCACCAACTGATTCCCTGAAAAGCTGAACAGTTGCATCTGATGTTCATGACAGGCAAAACTCCTAGAGACCCCTGCAAATGACATTCAGTCTGTGACAGGCAATTCAGTTAAAGGTTATCATTTTCCACGTTCCTACAATGACTGAATCCCATGGCAGTGCAACAGATGAATTTTTGCTCAGATTGAAGGGGAAACTGCACTTTAGAAGACAGCCCATGAGTATATTCAGAGGGAAGCTGTGGTGTAGAAGTGAGAAATGACAGTTCTTAAGATATGACTCTGCATCATCGAGCTGATGCCTCTTGTCTTTTTCACTTGCTGGGATTTTATTTTACCTAGAAAACATCTATGGTAACCTTATCCCTTGCCCCAGGTGAGGATGCTCCCTGTAGCTCATCTGAATCCATTTTATTTGTTTATTTACTCACTAAATTTTTATGCCACCCATTTCACTGATACGGTGACTCTACATATATTTAGTATGGCTAGCGAGACTGGTTCACCATTCTAGTTTTTTATATTGTAGAAGGTCAGCATGATTATTGTGCTATCACTTCCTAAGGTCAAAAATACTATCTCTGCAAAAGGCTGTCAGTACAGTTTTTCCCATTTGGCCAGCCCCTTTGGTTGACCTCTGTAGTTCAGTAGTTCATGATAGTCAAAACAAAAACAAAAGAGCTTAGCATTAAAGAAGGATCTGCATGCATAGCTTACAGATATTGCGAGTAGGCCCTATAGGCACATCTTGCATGTTGATGAAATATATATACTAGTTGGCAAATTAATGGTTTTAGGAAAACATTGGATAGCCATTTGTCTGGAATGCATAGGGTCATCTGCTTAAGCAGGGACCTCCAAGGTCCCTTCCAACTCTATTATTCTGTTACTATGATTGTTATTCTGTTAATGTACCCAATCAAAAATAGGGAAAATGGGCATACAGGTGTAAAACCTTCATGTACAACCACAATTGGGATCAGATTTTCTGTTGCTAAGCAAAGCAGTTGTTCTGAGTCATACCTGCTTTTTTCAAGAATTCTTGCTGCTGTTGTTAAGTGAATCACTGCAATTAAGAGAATCATGCAGTTATTAAGTGAACCTAGCTTCTCCCATTAACTTTGCTTGTTGGAAGCTGGCTGCAAATGTTGGAAATGGCAATCATATGACTCTGGGATGCTACAACCATTATCAATACTGTATATGCTGCTTGTCCAGTGCCCAAATTTAAACCACATGATTGTGGGGATGCCGTGCCAGTCAAAATGGTGAGGATTGATTGTAAGTTTCTTTTTCAGTGTCAGAATAGAGTAGAATAGAGTAGAGTAGAGTAGAGTAGAGTAGAATAGAATAGAATAGAATAGAATAGAATAGAATAGAATAGAATAGAATAGAATAGAATAGAATAGAATAGAATAGAATTCTTTATTGACCAAGTGTGATTGCATAAGTTCTCCATGTACATAAAAGTGCATAAGCTCTCCGTGTACATAAAATAAAAGATACATTCGTCAAGAGTCAAGAATCATAAGGTACAACACTTAATAATAGTCATTGAAATTATAACTTCAAACAGTCCACTAAATGAATGGCTGTATGTCAAGGACCACCTGTAGTGGAATATTTCTTACAATATACACAGATTACTTTTTTAACACCATAGAAATGGATGTCTTGCCAAGTCCTACTTTGCTGCCTCATCATGGTGGGGGTGAGGGTGCAAGAAGCAAAGGATGTTTGTTGGTAGTAGATTCCAAGATTTACCCAAGATGTGAAAGTCATTCCAGCGATCCAGCTAAAGCAAACAGACACCTACCTTGGACAATAACAATAGAGAAGATGCTAGAGGCAGGTTAATAAGTTTAGTGACAATGGCAAAGGCATCAATGTATACTGTGAAGGAGAAGCCAGTGGTAAATGCCCCTGTATTTTCATCAGTAAAACTACATAGATAACATTATGCGAAGACCTAGTTCTCTGAAGAGGCTCTAATAATGGAAAGTTGGAAGAAAAGAAGAGTAGAACAATCAGCACCAAGGTGGATAGATTCCACTACACTGGCAATGTGTACACCATTGAAAGGCCTGAAAGATTAGATTAGGGACAGATTATAATTGAGAAAATCTATCTATGTAGTCTCTTAAGCATTGACAACACAACAACAATGGCAGTAGCTCATGGTTGGAATTAATACAGCACAAGTAAACCTTATATAGTGAATTTTGTATATACAACCTAGAATATTTAACTCCTGGTTGCTCACAATTTTAGCTTTCTTATCAATGCCTTTGGAAAGACATTCACTAGAACTGAAACCAGTTTGATCTTTGATTTTCAGATCAATTGGCTACTCTTCCATAGATTTTCTGGTTGTAAGTGAGGTGAGAAGCCTGGATAATAGGTGTAATTGTAAGATCAAAGTCTCAAGCACCTTATAGTGTATGTGATGCACAGACTCTATTAAAAAGGAGTGAAGTTTCAATCACATATCTGCCATCCTGATATTTTGGATTCCACCCCAAGATGTCCCAAATATAATTCATGTTGGAATTATATCCAGGCTACATAATCCATGTGTATACTGTTCCTGAGATGGGGTTATATTTGGTAAGATAGACCATTAGGATTTTTCTATTTGAGGCTGGATTTATCAATTCCTTGGTAGATCTATCAAGCAACTTTTAAAAAGTGTCAAACTTTTATTTTTGTCTTTCACTTTGCTTAGCATTATATTACATATTGGAGATGGAGTTCTATTAAGGATTTCCTGCTAATTCCACTCTCAGTTTTGGACTTTGTGCCCAATTTGTAAAATAGACTTATGTTTCATTGTAGATCAGTAGTCAGCAAACAATGGCCTGTGGGTCAGATATGTCCATCACCAGAAATAATCTGGCTATAGTCCAAGAAAAAAAATACTGTATATACACCTGGCTCATAGGAGCAAGCAAGAGAGAGCTCATTTTGGCAATAGCACTATCACCCACATCAACATGGGCAAAAGAACATTTCCTTCTTCTGGCACTGGTGAAGAAGAGGAAATGGTGGCAGCAGTCACATGGCCCCTGGCCCCCAAAACAAGAAAATTACTAACCCCTGCTGTAGACTCTTCCTAAAGACATCTATATTCATATTGTGATGATGGAGCCTTTCCACAGTTACCCAGAAAACATAGCTTGAAGTTTTCCATACACACCAAGAATTCTAAGGTGTCACATCATTTCTCCAAGAAATCATGAGCAAATATACACTGAGTGTGTGCTTGCTCAGATTCCTCATCTTGAATGCAAAGAAGGACATTTACATTTGCTTAGCAATAAAAATAGAATTATTGTCAAGAACTACACTTCTGTGCATTTGAGGAGCAAAATGTTTATTTGAACACTCTCTTTCCATTTCTCACTGTATCCTATAATCAGCATTTCTGCAGCGTGGGGCAAATGGAAGTCCGTCACGGGCGTCCTCTGCGACAAGAAGATGCCGATGTGCCTGAAGGCAAAAATCTATAACTCTGTGGTGCGCCCGTGGCCATATACGGCGCAGAGTGCTGGCCGACGACCAAAGAAGTCGAAAGCAGACTCCAGACAATGGAGATGCGAATGCTCCGATGGTCGGTAGGCCTCACCCTACTCGATCGCGTCAGGAATGAAGAAGTGCGCAGACGGTTCAACGTCGTGCCCATCCCCACGGTCATAAGGCAGTCCGCTACGATGGTTCGGCCATGTGAGTCGCGCCAAGGAAGAATCCATCATCAAATCTGCGATGAAGGTGATTGTCGGAGGAGCGAGACCGCGTGGTAGACCTAAGCAACGCTGGATGGACACGATCAAGGCCGATCTAGAGATCGCGAAGGCAGACCCGACATACGTGGCAGACAGAGGGCGTGGAAGCAGTACTCAAGGACATTAGCGGACCTCGCCAGAGCGCGAGACAAACGCTGAAGAAAAAGAAGAAGAAGAAGAAGTATTTCTGTTTTCTCTGTGTAGTTTTACTATTGACATCAGAAGGCAGGGGGAAGGCAGTGAAATGTTAAAATAATGCTAGGAGTTTTAATTTAACTAATTTGTTTCCCTCCCCTAGAAGTAAAATATTGGCATTTTGGATGGGTTTCATTCTATGTACATGAGCTTAGGAAATCACTTCTATTGTTCCTATTTTCTAAAGATAGCAATAGCACTTAGACTTATATACTGATACACAGTGCTTTAGAGCCCTCTCTAAGCAGTTTACAGAGTCAGCATATTGGCCGCAATAATCTTGGTTCTTATTTTATCGACCTTGGAAAGATGGAAGGTTGACCTTGAGCCAGTGAGAATTGAACTGATGAACCCTGGCAGCTGGCAGTCAGCAGAAGTAGCCTGTAATATTGCATTCTAAACTGCGCCGCCACTGCTCAAAAAGATGGATTGGAATTGCTATATTACAACAACAGAAATACAGATAATACACAAAGGGAAGAAAAATACCAATAGCATTTAGACTTAATTGTATATACTTCTCTATAGCCCTGTCTCTGGACAGTTTATAGTGCCAGCATTGTTTGCATATTATTCCCAACAATCTGGCTCCTCATTTTACTGACCCCAGAAAAATGGCAGCTGAGTCTCATCAGGTTTGAACTCCAGGCCGTGGGCAGAATTTGCCTGTAATGCTGTTCTTAACTGTTGCACCACCAGGGCTCCTCTGGGTTGATCCCAGAGGAGGGCTAATCCTCCCTGATCCAATTCTTCTTGATGTATTTTACCCAACTTCAATTGTTAGTGCAAAAAAATTTCCATCTATTCATCCAGGACAATTTAAGAGTGTATTGTGAGTGTTTTTAGAAAATGGCTACCATAGAAGGACTTCCCCATTTAAGAATGGCTATTGTGGGAGATTATAGCATACAGTACCCATTTTCCAAAGGCAAATGAGCAAGGTAATCTTCTGTCTATAAATAGCATTAGCAATAGCACTTAGATTTATATACCACTTCACAATGCTTTGCAGCCCTCTCTAATTGGTTTATTACCCCCAACAATCTGTGTCCTCATTTTATCAACATTAAAGGATGAAAGGCTGAGACAACCTTGAGCCGGTGGGACTCGAACTGCCAAACTGCAAACAGCAGAAGTGGCCTGCAGTACTGCATTCTAACCACTGTGCCACCCTGACAACACAAATGCTTCCTATTACTGTAATTCACTGTTGGTAGTGGGATGATGAGCACCTTCCCAATCAGAGCAATAGCCTACAACTGTATTCCCATTCTACTTTTTAAGGTATACCTATATGGTCTAAGTGGGACTCAGAGATATTCCTGAAAATAATGCCGAGGTTAGAGTTTGCTTTCCAGCATATCAGCTTCCAGGAGAAGAGGTAAGTGGGTAGATAGTAGGGCAAGGCAAGTAGAAGCCAATGGAGAGTTGAGTGCCAGATTGGGAACCTCTGTGAAAAGATCCATATGGGGATGACAATTTTTGATTATATATGGCACAGAATGATGAAGGAATCATTTAAAAGCTTTCTTAACTAATGGATTTCAATATTTTAATGAGATTTAATGTGTTTCTATGATTTTGCTTGCTTAGACTTAATGTCTCCCTCCCTGAGTGCCTTTGATTTGGATGATAATATTTATTTTAATAAATAAATTATCTCTCTCAGTCATAAATTTGTTTGCCTTGCTACTGTTTTTAGGTGAGGAGAAGACATGCTGATCAGGAGTTCAATTTTTTATTGCTTTTCATTCATTAATTTTTTTAAAAAAGCAGGGAAAGGGACTTTATATGTTGAATCCAATTAACCTGCATTTTGATGATCTATATCTACTTGCAGGTAAAGCTATTGCTATTTTCTTCTCTGCCTTGTTATTTTGGAAACATTCCAATTCCTCTGTCAAAATAATTGCTGATGTCCTTGAGGGGGCTACATTATCATTTGCTTGGGTGTCTGCCTCCAAGCAATCTTGATCCACATATTTGCATAACCAAGGATTATGATATTCTTATGAGGTTTGTGATATGTCTGTCAGCAAGATGTCAGTGAAATAAGCTAGATCCCTTCCTGATTTTAGGTA
This sequence comes from Notechis scutatus, assembly GCF_049901735.1. NCBI lineage: Eukaryota > Metazoa > Chordata > Lepidosauria > Squamata > Elapidae > Notechis > Notechis scutatus. The sequence goes on from NC_142010.1 coordinate 97,677,340, forward strand.
TAGCTGTGAGGCTTGAAGCAATCATTTCAACGCCTGAAAAATTCTCCTCACCTCCTTTAGAAAGTATAGCAATGGAACCACTGTCAAATTATTTGGAGAAGGGGAAAAACACATACATACACTAGGAAAATGTGTTATATTTCCTTAGGGGCTCAAGGTGTTCTTTCAAAATGTACATAAAGCAAAAATTAACATTTGACCTCCATACAGTGCAGCATTTGCTACAGCCCCTACATTTGGTGACTGTTTTGTTAAAATAATGTTTAAAAAGAAAAAGAAAGTGAAATATTTTCAATAAGCTATTTTGACCCGAATGTACAAGTATAGAGATGGGATATATTTAGAAATACAAAGAAAAATAGGCTATCTGTTTACTGATCTCTACGTAACAGATAATCTCAATTAGTTTGAAACCACTAATGCATTACACATCTGTGTAGCTTGTATGAAGTCATAAATATTTTAAAGATCATAACTCATCCAAGGTCTAAGGGGCCAAATTTATGGCAGAAGTGTTAACTGAAATAAGAAGGTGTTTCATTTTTAAGGCTGATGGCAATGCTGTTCTGAATCTCAAATGTTTCATTCCAAAGAACAGTATAAATAATTTTATGTGATACAAATTGACCTAGATTTGTTTATTTTGAAAAGCAGCACCACTGTGCTCCACAATGAAAAAAAAAGTGCTAGAAGAGCTGTTTTAAGGTAAGTTGGATCAGATGTGTTAACTGTTCAAAGGGCAAAGAAACTGAACATAGTTCATAGGCATGCCAAAAGTGATAGATGCCTAAATTAGTTATTTAAAGTTATTGAGTAAGAATAGTTCCATAGATAGATCTCAAATCCTCCATGGAGATTTGTTTTTCCCATAGAATAAGCACTGGATTTATTTTAGGACTTTCTATTTCAACATTAAAAACTGGAAAATTAATTAATCATCCCACCTGATGCTTCCAAAAAGACTTCAAAAATCAAAACCTTACTAAATTTTATGGTTTTTGGTGGGGGTGAGGTGGAGCAAAACTATATGGGGGAGGGGGGAGCTTCCCAAATAAGACCCCTAGAGAGGCTTGAAATGGAATAACATCTATTGCTAAGTGGTTTTGCATGGATTGAACAATACTCATTGTAGTAAACAATCTGTTAATTACCAAGGAGGTATGGTTCTTCCTCTTCCTGACAAGAGAACTCATCTTCATTTCATGCAAGCATTTTTCTTTTCCTTGTCCTTTTGACCCAACCTTAGCCAGGTTAACATTTTGTCAAGGATATCTATTCCTCAAGGACTATTATTGTTCTCATTACCCTTATTTTGGTGGAACTGTCAACTTGAATCCTCCCTTACAATTTGAAAGCTTTTTCCTCCCCCTTCAATGTACAGACAACTAATGCTATATCATACAAGCAGCAGAAAGACAAATATGTTTGACAGTTATTAAATATCATCACTCGGCTGAAGTTGGGAGGAATCTTGCCCGGTTGAAATTGTCAGGAAACAAAAAAAGAAGGGGGAAAAAAACTTTGAGCAGATGCTGAAGATATTCCAGTTATTACTTCAATTTCACACCCTATATATTCACCATGACAGCACGTTTTGACAGCATGCACTTCTTTCTTCAGTTCTTTGTCAGCTGTAGACCCGTAATAGCTGGGTTACTGTTTAAACAATAGTGAATAGATCAGGTGGAGGAGGAAGCACAGTGGCAATAAAAATTAGGGTGCTTCAGTAAACCTTCAGATGACTCAAAGCCCTTGATGCTAGGCAACTTTTGTCAATGCCACCCTGTGAATGACGGGCCTATTTTCACAAACAAAAAGGTGACTTGGATTGCTGTTCTTTTGTGTTGTTGTTTATTTTCAGATTCTGCAAACAGGATAGAGCTCTGGCATGCTAATAGGATTTTTCCCCTTGGTATACATTATTTTACACTAGTTTATACTGAGCTATATTTTCTATTTATATTCACAATACCCCAGGTTAGAAAGAGGGCTTTTCCTGATGCACTTTCCCTGTTCCCCAACACTGATTTCTCTCCTGTAAAACTGCCTTATCAGCAGATGTAAGCAGCAATGTGTCACTGGGAAGATTTTTTTTTTAAAAAGGAAAAATGACAGCTGCCACTACATGATCAAAGCCTCATTACTTTTGTATCTACATTGGTATGTGCATTGATAGCACTTCAGCACTGCTGAGTCACCCAACCATCTTGATTTTTTTTTCCCTGTTGGACCTCCCTATGGATTTGTGTTTGTGTGCCTTTAAGACAGTTTTTGATTCCTAGCAACTGCCTGAACTAGTTTCTGAATTTTTCTTGCCAAGATTTTTCAAAAATGGTTTGTCTTTGCCTCCTTCCTTAGTCTGAGTGACTGTGTATCCAAGGTGGGATTAGAACTCACATTTCTCAGTTTCTAGCCTGGTGCCCTAACCAATGTACCAAAATGGCTCAATGGATGCCTCTAGATATAGTTTATGCTATTGTAATTCATACTTAAAATATATGCCTAAATAAAGGAAGAAAAGTAAAACCCCTAAAGAAGGTGGCTACTAGAACTGTGGAAGAGGCTTGCAAGACGCTTGGTGAAGGTTCACCAAATGTACTGCTCAGGGCATTGAGATACCGGAACATGTTTTTCAAAGGATGAATCTGTGAGACCTTTCCCAGTCTGTCCTCTGACAGAACTGATAGAAGTAAAGATTGTGAAAGAGCCTCAATACTTTAAATGTTGCTGCTTTCAGGCAGTGGTTTCAGAAGGAGTTTTACAAAATGGAGCTTCTGAACAGCTAGCACAGTCCTCAAAGTGCTTCTTCAAAAGGCAACTGGACTTTTTTTTTTTCTTAAAGTAGTTTCACTTCTCATCCAAGAAGCTTCTTCAGCTCTGAGCAAATGGTGGAAATTGGAGTCATCTGCTTATTGGCATTTTTTTCAGAGAGGCATTGAGGCCACTTGAAGTTTTATCTGTGCCTTCAGAGTCACCTGAATAATGCAAATGGGTACGGAGCCTTCTTAGAACTGCTGAAAGGGTTGTATTGTAAACAGGAGATGGGTGGTGTCTTATCCCCCCCTTCTGTTGAGAGAGGGTGGTTCAATCTTAATGTAGATGGCCTCTTTGATCCCTCTTCAAACCAGTGGTCCTCTCTGGAAAGAATATGGACTTTGCTGTCTCCAAAAGATTGACCTTTGTCTTTCAAATGCAGATGGACTGCTAAATTTTGTCCTGAGGGATTGGCTCTCCTATGTTGTGCCATATGTTTGTGAAGAGGAAAAAACAAAGTCCAGTTGACTTTTGAAAAAGCACTTTTGGGACAACCATAACCTGAATGACTGAGAATCTACATAGACATACAGCTAGCATAGTCTTAATATAGAAGGTATCTTCTTGATCTTCCTACAACTTTACCAGGATATAACATTCTAAAGTAGTTTGATTGCTTTTTAAAAAATATCAACAGTTGTTCAGGGAGACAGAGAGCAACAAAAGACTTGTTGAATAAAAGCCTGCTTTACATTCCATAATCGATCTAATAGAAGAGGATATCTATAGCCCAGGGTAGAAATGTGGAGTCCTTGATGCTTGATTGCTGGCTTGCAGACATTTCATTACTTGACTAGGTAACATCATCAGTGCAAATGAGCATGAGGTTAGCTCATTGATTATATATAGTAGCTTGACCTGCCTCTGTTGATGAGATTGTGGTTTTCTTCTTAATAGTTCCTTGATTAGGGTATTTGTTTCTGCTTGATTGTTTGTTTGATGTTAATTGCAGCTTATCTGGTTGTAAGCTGCTGGAGAGGATGTGTTCTGTTCTTTTTGTTTCTTTCTTAGCCATTTTATTGTTTCTTTTGTAAATGTCATTTATCTCTATGTGTCCATTGAGGGCTGATTTTTTTTCTGAAAGCTAAGCTTCCAGGAATATTGCCATATTTTTTGGATTTATTTTGGTTTAGGATGCTGACAGTTTCCCAGTTGAAGTTGTGATTGAATCTGCCCGTGTGCTCTGAGATTAAGAAGTTTTCATCCTGACTGCTAGTTGGTATTTATGAATGCACTCTGCTAGTCTTCTGCCTGTCTAACCTTCATAGTAGCTATTACAATCTTTAAAAATGTATGTTATAAATGACTCCCCCCCCCTTTAGGCTACTGGACCTTTACTTAAAATGTTTTGGAGGGTTTTAGTTGGTTTCTGTGCTACAGTGATGCCATGTGATTGTAAATAGTCTGTTGGTTGTTTTGGAGAAATTTTTAATGTATTTCACAGCTTGTGTTGATTGTGCTATAGTGAGGTGAGTGGTCAGTCACTTTTTGACAGTTTCCTGGGTATCAGTTTTGTTTGGAAAATGTTATAAAGATGGTCTGTTTCCTTTTTCTGGTATTCTTGGTTGTTGCACTGTATTTGTGCTCATCTGAATAAGTTCTTACAAAGATCATTTTGTAGGAGGTTAGCTTCTTATTTTGATAAATGAAGCAGTTATTAGTGTGGGTTATTTTCAATAGACTTGCTTTTTTAAATTGCTGTCAATTCTTCAGCCTAAAGAAAATAACTAGAAAGGGTAGAGTATTGCTTTCTATTTCTCTTCCTTTGAAGATGTTGATTGTTTCATGTGTCTTCTATAGTAGTTCCTTTTTTTATTATGACAAACGTATCATCTACATGGATGAATCCATACTTTAGTGATATGTGTGGGAGTATTTTAGTTTCTAGAAGCTGCATTACAGATACAAATGACCTTCTAGACTTATTTGGATAATGATTTAAAGGATATTTATCAACTCAAATCCTTTTTTCTGTATGAAGTTACTTCTAATAGCAATAACAATAGCACTTAGTCTTATATACATCCTCACAGTGCTATTACAGGCCTCTCTAAGCAGTTTTACAGAATCAGCATATTGCTCCCAACAGTCTGGGTCCCCCACCTTGGCGCAAGCAGGCAGCCAGCCGCGGTTAAAAAAAAAGATGTAGGATAAGTTGCATATCACTGACCTCAGAGAGGGGGGGGGGGGGGGGGGGGGGGGGGGGGGGGGGGGGGGGGGTTTTGGAAGAAAAAAGGTGGGGGGGGGGGCTCCCGCTAGAAGTGTGGACCGGAGTGAAGACTGTGGGTTAGTCTGTTGAACGCAACACTCCTTTCCCCTAGCACGGAGCATGCGTAGTCTCTTAAGTAGGCCAGGCATCTGCGCAGGCGGCCGGATCGCCTCAGTTCTGGTGGAGCTGCCGTAGGAGAGAAGTCCTCCACTTGCTGGGCTGCTTCAGGACTCGATGGAACTGGAGCCTTGTCATCGGGTGACCCTGGGCGAGGAACAGGTGGCAGTCCAGGTAGGCTTACTCGCTTGAAGTGTCCCAGGGAAGCCTCTGCATGAGTCAGTGGGTCCGTTTTGCTCGGCATGTAATGAGGATCATCTGTAGCTATGCTCCAGCGCCTTCTCAGCTGGTCGATGTGCCAGGGCCAGGTACGACCGTCTTGCAGCAAGACCCTGTAGGACTTAGGCCCAGTTACTGCCACGATTTGCCCTGGCACCCATAAGGGGTGACCTGCATAATTACGTGCATAGACCTGGTCATGTTGAGCAAACTCCCTGGTCTGGCTATCAGATCCCAGGCGGGTGACTGGGACATAATGAGGATGGAGCCTATCCAGGGTGGTTCTCAGGCATCTGCCCATAAGGAGCTCAGCTGGGGATTTGTTAGTAGTGGCACAGGGGGTTGTGTGTTGGGTTAACAGGTACCTAGAAAGCTTAGAGTGCCAGTCTATTGGGCCAAACCTTTCCAGGGCCTCCGTAACTGACCTGACTGCCCTTTCAGCCATGCCATTACTAGCAGGATGAAAGGGAGCTGTGAGGGCATCCCTGATCCCTAGGTTGGCTAAGTAAACCTCAAACTCACAGGAAGTAAACTGGGGGCCGTTATCAGACACAATGGTGTCAGGGAGGCCATGGGTAATGAATACCTTAGTTAGGGCCTTTGTAACAGCTTGTGTGGTTGTTGTGGTCAGTAAGGCCAGGTCTATCCATTTTGAGAAGGAATCTACCATTACCAGGAATGTTCGCCCATGCACAGGGCCAGCTAGATCAATGTGCAACCGGGCCCCAGAATCTTCCCACCTGCCTGGACTAGATGTGGGTGGAACAGGCCTGGTAGCCTGGCATGGCTGGCAAACGTTCACCCAGCTAGTGATCTGGGCATCCATGCCTGGCCACCACACATAACTGCGAGCCAGAGCTTTCATCCTGACAATGCCAGGATGGCCTTCATGCAGGACCTTCAAAACTGAGCCCTGCAGCTTGGAAGGGATAACTACCCTCGTTCCCCACAGTAAACAGCCTTGCAAAGACGATAGTTCTTGCTGGAGAATCTTGAAGGGCAGGAATTCAGGGGCAAATGGAATTGCTGGCCATCCCCTTCCCACCCAGTCCAGAACTTGGGCAATTACCTTGTCCCTTGAAGAGTGGGCAGGGATGTCAAGGGCAGTGATGGGGAGTTTGAGATCGTTGATCTGGAAAATAGCATTAGTAGGTGCAGGATCTTCAACAGGAACAGGCAGAGGGCAGCGGCTGAGAGTGTCAGTGTGGCAAAGGTTTTTTCCAGGACGATGTAGGAATAGGCAGCCAGAAATAAAGTCCACCTGGTCATTCTTGGAGACAAAATCTGAGGGGTTTGTTTTTCACCAGACAAAAGGCCTAACAGAGGCTTGTGATCTGTGATCAATTCAAAATGGTGTCCATATAGGAACTCATGGAATTTTTTGACAGAAGCAACTGCAGCCAAAGCCTCCTTGTCAATCTGGCTGTAATTGCGTTCGGCTGAGGAAAAGGTTCTGGAGAAAAAGGCAATTGGTGCCTCAGAACCATTTGGCAGTCTATGACTCAAAACAGCCCCTATGCCAAAAGGAGAAGCGTCTGCAGCTAGAACTAAAGGCAGCTGTTGATTGAATTGTATTAGTAGCGCGTTGGATGTAAGTAACGATTTGACAGTGTGGAAGGCATGGGCTTCCCTAGGTCCCCAATGCCAGGGGGATTGTTTGTCCAAAAGTCTGTGTAGAGGCTCTGCAATGGAAGCTTTGTGAGGCAGGAATGCAGCATAAAAGTTAAGAAGCCCTAAGAAGGCCTGGAGCTCAGTCTTGTTAGAAGGTGTGGGTGCCTCGTGGATAGCCCTGACTTTGGACTCAATTGGGTGTATACCAGAGGCGTCAATTCTATAACCCAAAAATTCTACTTGTTTAGTGGCAATGGTGCACTTGTCTTTTTTTAACTTGAGGCCATGCTGTCTGAAACGATCAAGGACTGTTCTAACTCTTTGCAGTAATTGGGGTTTGTCAATGGCTGAAATTAAAATATCGTCGAAGTAGGGAACTACGCCTGGGAGTCCTTGGAGAAGTCTTTCCATTAGGAATTGGAAAATCCCAGGGGCTACGCTTACACCAAACTGGAGGCACCTGCATTTGAAAGCACCCCTGTGCGTTACTATAGTCTGCAGTTCTGCAGCTGTGTCATCTACAGGGAACTGTTGATAGGCCTGTGACATGTCTAATTTAGCAAAAATGGTTCCTGGCTCAAAAGAATGCAGAAGGTGCTGGATAACAGGGACTGGATAGGCGCTGATTTGCAAATATCTGTTCAGTGACGTCTTGTAATCAGCGCAGATTCTCACGCTACCATCTTTCTTTAGGGGTGTAACTATTGGGGTCTCCCATTTTGCAAAGTCCACAGGCTCCAATACCCCTTGTTTGATTAATTTGTCCAGTTCCATATCCAACTTGGGGCAGATTGCAAAGGGTACCCTACGAGGCTTCAAACAGATTGGTACTGCCTGAGGATCTAAATTGAATGATATTGGGGTTCCTGAACACATCAGCATAGTCCTTGAATAAGGTATCCACTTCAATATTTGAAATAGAGTGGATGCCCGTTACGTGGAGGCCAAGAGCAGGGAACCAGTCTAATCCTAATAGGCTAGGGAGGGCACAATCCACTACAACTAAAGGCAAGTAACCTTTAAAATTTTTGAATTGAATAAAAAACTTGCTTTTTCCGAGGACTGGGATGGTTCTGCCTTGGTAGTCGCGTAGAGTCAGGTGGCAGTCGAGGAGCTTCTTCTTTGTCAGTCTTGGAAGTAGCTTTTTTAGGGTCTCCCAGGAAATGATGGATAGTGCAGAGCCTGTGTCAACTTCCATCCTGCAGGGTTTACCTTCTAAGGAAACAAAAATACTGATTTTGTTAGAGCCTTTGTTTGTCTGGTTGGAGTGGTAACAGGTATAACAGTCTTCAACTGGCCTTTGAAAGATTGGGATTGTCTGAGGCCTCTGGGCAAAAGTTTTTCCTGCTTGGCAGACCCTGGCTAAATGACCCTTCTTTTGGCAATTCAAACAAATGGCATTCCTGAACTTGCAGGATGCTCTGAGGTGGTTTCCTCCACAGTTTAGGCAGATGGGCTGCTGCCGGGGGGGGGGGGTAGGATGGGTTTTGGCCTAATTTCCTCTTGAATAGGTTTCTGCTGCCTGAGGCGATTTACATCATTAGCTTCCTCAGAGCCTTCTTCCAGAGAAACCTCATCATAATGGATGGCTGAGCTACTCTGTCTAATTGGGTTTCCCTGAATTTCTGCTGCTGAAAGCGCAGATAGCTCAGCAGCCTGCGATTCTTCAATGGCTACTGCCAGGGTTAAGTCTCGCTTAGCCAATAGTCGCCTTTGTAGCCTTAAATCCCTGATTCCACAGACTATTTGGTCTAAAAGCATGTCCTCCAGATAGTCTCTAAATCCACAATGCAAGGCAGCTGACCATAGGGCAGCCATGTATTCACTAATAGTTTCTCCCTCAGCCTGAATTCGTCTCCTGAAGGCATGCCTTCTGGCAATTTGGGATGGCTTAGGGGAATAGTGATTGGAAAGAATTTCCTGTAATTCCTCCCAAGGGACAGTCCTGACAGAACGCGGAGCTACGAACACCGTGGCAGTGTCAAATACTGCAGCTCCGCAAAAACTTTAAAAGTAGGACTTTTTCCTATGGGCTGTAGCGTCAGCAAGGTTTATAGCATCCAGAAAGCAGTCAAAATGGTTCCTGTAGGACTCCCAAGTCTCAGCCGTTGGTCTAAAAGGCGGGAATGCAGGGTTCGAAGTCATCTCGTATCGGCGGTGCCATCTCCTCAGCGGGGAAGTTGAATTTCGCGCTCGCGAATAGCGTCAGTGGCTGTGACAATCAGCTCGTAGTGACTTAGGCTCTTTTTGAAAGTGACTGAGCTCTATGACTCTTCGTCTGGCTGCCTCTTACTTGTATCCCACCTTCGTCGCCAGTGTTGTAGAGCAGCGGGTAATGATCTGAGGCAGACACGGAGCGAACGTCAAGTGAAACTTTATTACAGGAATAAAGGGTTGCTGCGGCTGCCGTGCTAACAGGGCAGTCAGCTGGCGGCAACAGCTGATGCCATTTGACAGCTCCTTTTATAGCCGGCTGTCAAACGGCATCGACCAATGGGAGCAGTCCGCGCTCCCGCTAGAAGCGCGGACCCGAGTGAAGACTGCGAGTTAGTCTGTTGAACGCAACAGAGAGTATGCAGAGCTTCAGAGACTGTTTATAACTTTGAACAACATAGCTACTTAAAACAAGGCTTTTCCCTCTCTTTCCTATGCATACACAAATTTCTAAGCAACATCTATGTTCATATTGACCAAAGTCAGTCTGCATGTGCATAGAAACCACTCTTTAAAAAGTAAAGGTACCATGTAAGCACCATGTCTCCTATCAGTGATAGAGTCATAGCTTACTCTAGTGTCCATTATAATCCCATTAAGACAAATTATATTTGTACTTGGGTAAGGTATCACCTGAGAATCCCAGAGTCACTGGCTATACTGAAAGTCAAAGGAATATCTGGAAGAAAGTAGGAGCAAATCACTTCTATTCATGTGCATTTAGTAACCAAGAGTTGAACCCAACTTCAGAGAGATTTGACTTTTTGAATATATAGGAGTATAAATACTTTATCTACTTTGTGGAAGCTGCAAAATTTTGGTCCATAGGTTAACTATTTCCAATGATGTTTCCCTGGCCTTGCGGCCTCAGATTGAAACTTCCTTATGATATTTAGGAATGGCAAGATTTGTAAAATATGTACTGATATCATAGATGGTGAACCATTAGCATATGAAACTGGATTTGCTATGGTAGTGTCCCAGACAATTTCTTTGAGTTAGTGAAAACACATGACCTTTATTTTCATTAATCAATGTAACTAGCTCATAGTGTAATGCTTTTTAAATTTAAAAAAAATGAAGAATTAATTCCTATGAATAATATATGCTGCACTGAAAAAAACTGGGCTTTACATAGTTAAGCATACATAGAGAATACTTAGCTTGTGCTAACATAGCTACTAGTCTTATTTTCTCTACCCCTCCCCCCCCTTTTTTTTTAAATAAATCCTGCATCCAAGTTCTGTGGACTGACAATTGATTTACCAGCTGGAAAATTATTCTTTATTGATTTATGTTACATTAAGTCAACCACAAGCCTACAGTAGCCCTAATCAGAAAGAAAATTCTAAAGTTACTCTCTTTCTTATTTAGTCAGGCAATTATAAGAGAGAATTACTTTAATACCTCTAGGTGACTTCTAGACATTATTCAATTATGAATTTCACTAATCCATGAATTATAATACATAAAAGAGAGTGAGATCAGGGTAATTAATTGTTGCTAATAAGAACAATGTCATTTGAACAAGCAGGTATTGTAAATGTCAGTTCAGGGTTCTATAATGCTGCATTATATATAAGGAACATTTATTTTAATGGAACTGATGGTCTTTCATGGGCTGAAAAGACAGTAATTTATTGTATGTTAGAGAGAGAGAGAGAGAGAGAGAGAATAAAATGTGATGAATTCTCTTCACACCCCAATCAAATGTTAATTCACTAGCATCCCTAACCATTTTCATACCATTTCTAAAAATTATTTAACAAAATGTGTCAGTTGCAGATTATCAGGATATCACATGGATATATAGAAACACATTTTTTCTGCCCCTGACTTCAGAGACAGCTATGGAGATTTCCTTTTTGTAAGCCATTATTTTGAAGAGAAGTCAGTACAATAATAACTTTTAACAGAAGTAATAGGGCAAGACAGGATCAGTCAGCAGTGGAGACAGCAAGTCTCATGACTTTATAGCTTTCTGCCAGTTCAGTGATGGGTGAACAGTTCTTTCATTCAGCAATAAAGACCCTTGCATAAAGAGGGTGCACAAGTATTAACTGCCTTTTAGGTTTGAAAAGCTGTAGTGTTGCAGCCATTTTTGTTTGTAGTATTCAGAACATTCAGTGTCTGAATAGAATAAAATTATAATAGAGTTGGAAGGGACCTTGGAGGTCTTCTAGTCCAACCTTCTGATCAATCAGGAGACCTATACCATTTCAAGTGGTTGCCCAGTCTTTTTTTTAAAGCCTCTAGTGATAGAGCATCCATAACTTCTGAAGGCAAAATATTAATTTTTTTAATTTTATTTATTTATTTTGTCAAACGATTATTAGATAACAGGTATAACTATAAACATGGTTATGAATACATGAAATGGATACGAATAAGATAAAAAAAAACAATAGGACAGGGACAGTAGGCACATTGGTGCGCTTATGCATGCCCCCTACAGACCTCTTAGGAAAGGGGTGAGGTCAATAGTAGACAGTCTAAGGTTAAAGATTTTGGGGTTTGGGGAAGAAACCACAGAGTCAGGTAGACTATTCCAGACATTGACCACTCTGTTGCTGAAGTCGTATTTCCTGCAATTAGGTTTGGTGCGGTTTACCTAGAGTTTGTATCTATTATGTGCTCTTGTATTGTTGTGGTTGAAACTGAAGTATTCATTGACAGGTAGGACATTGCAATATATAATTTTATGTAGTATACTTAGGTTGGACCGAAGGCGGTGTAGTTCTAGGTTGTCTAGGTCTAAAATTTCAAGTCTGGTGGCATAAGGTATTCTGCTGCAAGTAGAGGAGTGGAGAACTCTTCTTGTGAAATATTTCTGGACTTTCTCAACTTTGTTAATATCAGATACGTAATGTGGGTTCCAGACTGATGAGCTGAATTCAAGTATTGGTCTAGCAAATGTTTTGTATGCTCTAGTTAGTAGTGTGATATTACCGGAGAAAAAGCTATGCAGGATTAGGTTAACAACTCTTAATGCCTTTTTGGCTATGTAGTTACAGTGGGCTCTAGCACTTAGATCATTAGAGATAAGTACTCCAAGGTCCTTGACAAAGTTTGGGTCATCAACAAGGTCTTGACTATTCAGCTTGTATTTTATGTTCTGATATTTTTTTTTTTGCCAATATGTAAGACAGAGCTTTTATTTGTTGAGATTTGAAGTTGCCATTTGTTTGACCATTCTGACACATAGTCAAGATCTTTGTGAAGAGTAGCAGTATTGTTGGTGTTGAATAGCTTTACATCATCAGTGAAGAGAACGCAGTTGCTTTTAATATGATCACAGAGGTCATTTATGTAGAGTATGAAGGGTTGGTCCTAGAATGCTGCCTTGGGGACACCACTGTAGACAGGATTTGATAGGATGCTCCCAATTTTGACCATTTGTTGCCTGTTTGACAGGAATGCTTTTATCCAGTTATGCAGGTGTCCAGAGATACCATAAGATTTTTGTTTTAGGAGTAGTTTGTCATATACCACTGAATCAAAGGCTTTACAGAAGTCTATGTAAATTGTGTCAATTGCTTTGCCCTGATCAAGTTGTGTAGTCCATATGTTTTTGCAGTGTAAGAGTTGCAGATTAAAGGATAGTTTTTTTCTGAAACCAAATTGTTTGTTAGAGAGTAGGCTGATTGTCTCTAAGTGGAGGATAATGGATTGGTTAATAATTGATTCCATGACTTTACAGGTGACGCAGCATAAAGAGATTGGTCTGTAATTTTCAACTAGGCTGGGGTCTCCCTTTTTGAAGATGGGGATGACCGTGGCTGGTGACCATAGGTTTGGCAAGGAGCTGGTCCTGAAAGATTTTTCAAAGATTATGTTTAGAGGTTCAGCTATGACAGTGGATAGCTTTTTTAAGAAGTAGGCACATATTCCGTTCAGTCCAATTAATAGAGATGGTTTTAGATTGCATAGTGCTTTTTCAACATTGTCTTCTGTAAAATCAATATGTATTAGATCATTGTAGTTGTCTGTGGTCCAACTAGGAAATATTGGTCATGATCTATTGCTGTTTACAAATACTGAGCCAAAGAATGTGTTAAAGAGGTTGGCTTTAATGGTGTCATCGTTGCAGTCTTTACCATTAGGTCCTTTCAGGGGTGGGATGGACCTTGAGTCTTTTAGTTTGTTGTTTACAAAATTGTAGAAAGTGCGTGTGGAATTGGTACATAGAAGGTTTTCCTCTTGTTTAATGTGATAATTGGTGCATTCAGTCTTTATCTAGTGGCATAAATTTTTGTATCAGCTTTTAAAGGTAGCAACATGACCAGGTTTGTTTTTCTGCCAAAGGGATTTCTTTTTGGATTGGAGCTTCCTTATTGTTTTGGGTAATTATTATTATTGGGGTTTTTTTTTGGTTTTGGGAGTTGTTATTGGTACATATAGTTTGATGATTCTTTTGACTTCAAGTAAAAATATGTTGTAATGGTCTTCAACAGTATTGCATCCAGTGAATAGAATTTGTCAATCAAGAGATGAGAGATCATTGTCTATAAGATCATAGTTGCCTTTTTTGATGTTATAATTGGAGATCTCGTCATTATGATTATTTTTGTGAGGATGTATGTTGAGACGAAAGTCAATCATGCTGTGGTCATTGTTGGAAAAGGGTTCTTTAATTTGTATTCCATAAATTGGATTTAAATTGTTGCAATGGAACCAATATTCCATTGGTTGATTGCTCTCATCATTAGGAAATTTCTTCTTAGTTCTAAGTTGCTTCTTTCCTTTCCATCCATTGTTTCTTATCTTGCCTTTTGGTGCTATGGATTGGAAAATAATTTGACCACCTTGTCTTTGTAGGAACCCCTCAAACATTGGAACACTTTTATCATGTCTCCCCTAGTCCTTCTTTTCATTAGATTAGACATATACAATTCCTGTAACTATTCTTCATATGTTTTAGCCTCCAGCCCTCTAATCATTTTTGTTGCTCTTCTCTGAAGCCTTTCCAGAGTCTCAGCATCTTTTTTATATTGTGGTAACCAGAACTGAATGCAGTAATCCAAGTGTAGTTTTACTAAGGCTTTGTAAAATGGTATTAAAATTTTACATTATCTTGATTCTAACTCTCTCTTAATTCAGCCTACAATTGGATTGGCTTTTTTGGCTGATGTCACATACTTTTGATTCATATTTAAATGATTGTCTACTAGGACTCCACAATCCCTCTCATAGTTACTGGTATTGAGTCAAATTTCACTTAGTCTATATTTATACAGTTGATTTTACTTGCTTAAGTGTAAAAGATTACTTTGATTGTTGAATTTCATTTTATTAGATAGGGCCCAATGTTCAAGTCTGTTGAGATCTTTTTGGATCTTGAACCTGTCTTCTGGGGTGTTGGCTATTCCTGCCAGTTTAGTGTTGCCTGAAGGTTTGATGAGTTCCCTTCTATTCCCTCATCTAGATCATTTATGAAGATATTGAAGAGTACTAAGGCTAAAATGGAACTTTTGGGTACTGCTTACTTCCCTCCATGTAGATGTTGTTTCATTGAGGACTATATGTTGATGTTTCTCTGATAGCTTTGGGAGAGCTACAACATGGTGGAAACTTTATTCCTGCACTAGATTATGATCAGTTCAGAATTTTTGTGAGCATTTAAGACTAGGCTAGGTAGTGTGCTGCTATTCTTTAAACCACCTACATTGTGGCTGTAGAAAGAATTGGATCCATTATAAATTTTTAATCCAAAACATTCAGACCAATTTCTGTATTCTAATCAATGTTAATTTGAAAGAATATGACAAGGAATACTCAGGTTAGGGATCCAGTTTGGTGAAGTGGTTAAGACATCACCAAAAAAAACCTGGCAGACATAGGTTCTAGTTTCACCTTAGGCATATAAATAGTTGGGTGACCTTGGGCCAGTTACTCTCTCTTAAACTAAATGTAGAATCTTATTTAGAGTTCACATCAAAAAATGTAATGATTCGGAAAAATTGACTATACTGGGAACAACACATCACCTAATCGATTTTCCATTTATCTATAAAAAGAATAATGGATATGGGGAGATAGAGGGAGGGAGAGGGAGAGAGAGAGGAGAGGAGAGAGGGAGGGAGGGAGGGAGGGAGGGAGGGAGGGAGGGAGAGAGAGAGAGAGAGAGGAGAGAGAGAGAGAGAGAGAGAGAGAGAGAGAGAGAATGCAACTCAAACAATGTAAAAACTTTACTCTTTTCACCTTCTGAAGACAAGCAAATCACACCCAGCCACCAAAAGAATCTCAGAAACTCAAAACCTTAATGTTAAAATTTCAAACTCTGTAGCTCAGCTTTTGGCTACACCAGTGCACAGTAATTTTGTTCAAGCATCGGTCACTCTATGTCATTTCATGGAAACTGAGGCATTTGGCCTTTACACATAGAAAAGTTCCCCCTCTCCCTGTTGTAGATGAGCAATTTAATGAAAATGATATTGAAATTGCCTTTTCTATGAAAACTAGTAAATCAATTACAAAAGCAATTTCTTTACCCAGTGTGATTTTATTGTGTTTGACCAGGGCATTTGATAAGCATTAGTTCTTGCTGAGAGTAAAGAGTAAATTTTGTTTCAGGCTTGCCTATTAAGATGAAACGGTTGCATCAGAAAAGTAGTTTATTTGAAGACTGAGGGGTTTTTTTTAACATCTATCTATCTAATGGCTTATCTATACCAGCAAGCAAATGGATATCTACATTTCAAGCAGGTTCTAGAGATATCAAGAAATGTTATTGGCACACAGTTTAAGTCCATTTTTGTGGTCATTTTCATGACACCGATTTCTGTATAAATTGAGAACTTATTCTTTGGATTCTGCATTTCTTTAGGATTTGTGATGGTTAAAATCCTGCATATAAAAATGTATATGTCATAGAAAGTTATGTTAAAATATGTATATTTGAGAACATTGCATATAAAAAGGCAATAGGAAGTAACATTAGAATAAACTAAAATG
Organism: Notechis scutatus; assembly: GCF_049901735.1. Taxonomy (NCBI): domain Eukaryota; kingdom Metazoa; phylum Chordata; class Lepidosauria; order Squamata; family Elapidae; genus Notechis; species Notechis scutatus. The sequence goes on from NC_142010.1 coordinate 97,693,478, forward strand.
CAGGTAACAAAAATGTATTTTCTTTGTGTGTGAATTTTAAATAGTGTTAAATAGCAGAACTGGCACACAATTGACTACATGTAATACTGAAATCAGCCACGCTTAGTTTAATTCACAGATCTCTCTTGAACCAGAAGCCTTCTTAAATCAAACTTCGCATTGTGCATCAGAGGCTAATTAATCACAAAGCCCAATTTTTAATGCAGGACCTGGGAACATAGATGCAACTTCTGTGTATTTGGAAACAAATCATTGTTAGGCTTAGCTGGAAAAAAAACCCAGAGCAAAATAAAACCATCATGCATTTGATCCATCTTGGTTCAGAACAACATTTAAAAAAGGATATGAATATAGGTGTATACATATGTATATATTGTACATTAGCCATGTGAATTGGGATATTTATTTATTCCATTTAACTGTATCCAATTCTTGGATATTGCTTAGATAAGTCCCTGCAGGTTTATTGGTAATATTTTTCAGAAGTAGTTAGCCATTACCTCCTTCCTAGATCTAAGATAAAGTGACTAGCCAGATACAACTCCTGGTTTCTAGACTGATGCCTTAACCATTACAACAAGCTGGCTCTCAGCATATTTATTATATTAACTCAGATGGTATGTGTTTCTATGTCTGAATCTGTGTGATAATGGGGAACTTCAAAGATGCCTTTGTATATAGATCTGCATTATGTGTTTCTGTCATACCACCAGTAGCTCATTTCCTTTGAAAGCAATTATAGCTGAAAAAGTCTGCTTGTCTATCTGCCTCAATGTTAATTTAATACCAACCATTTTTCCAATAGATTCCTTTTTATTTGATCCTATCTTTTTTATTATTATTATTATTAACAGTTGAAAGGAGACACCTCATTTCACAAATGATTATATGCTTATTTATGCTGCTTGCTCAGTCTCAGGCTGACAATGGTAACTTAATATATGAAAATTATATTTATACATTTGTGGTTATAGAGGTTCCAAAAGAGAAGCCAACTGATATTTGATATTATTTTCTTTTTGTCATTGAAATGTTATCTTCCGATTCATCCTTCCCTCACTCTTAAAAAAGAACAACAACATGCACTGATTTTCTTCTTTAAAATTATTCTATTCTGTCCTTTGCAGGACATCAAACAAAAATGATAGGAAAAAGAAGCATAATCCTTTAGCAATATATCCATTTTCCCCTTTTATCATCAGAGAAGCCATAGCCCCAGTGAGCATTTCAACAGATGTAATCATTTGTGGAAATTCTGTCCTCAAATTTAATTTGCTTTCATAAAAACACACTAAAATAAAATGATAGCATGGCACATTGGCAAAAATATGATTCATTGATTTTAATTTAAAAATTGCTTGCTGAGATTTGTCTGAACATCACCTACTGTGACAATAGCAAAGGTGATCAGGAAAAGAGTCAGAGCAATTTTCTTTTGTCTCTTCCTGCTGAATGCGATATTTCAGATCCACCCATCAAGTAAATGGAAACTTTATTTGACTGTGCATGCCTTTGATCTCTGGAAGACACTTTTTTACTTTCTGAGTCAGAACCAAACAGAATATGTTCCTTTATAATAAGTAAGTCTAGAGATCATACTCCCCCAAATAGAAGATGACTTTAATAAGACTATATTATGGCAGTGCCTCAGTTTTGTACTCGATTGCTCCAGAAGTCAGGACCAATACCAGTAAGTCCTGAATTATAGGACTGTAGTTATTACTTGAACAGTGGGAAAAATGTGAGGTTGTCCTTGCAGATGGTCCAGAAACTTTAGCTCTTGCAAAAGAGGACAATTAAAGTGCAGAGTTGAAATGGGAGTTAGGCTTACATCCTGAAATATTTGCATCTTGGTCACACAAATCTCAGTTATTTACATGGCCAGCTAAACATTTGCAACTCTTCATGGAATCAATCTGTCTTATTGAGCCATTCTTCTTCAGATGAGGGTGAAGGTCATTTGATGACAAAATCTATCAATCAATACACACAATCATTTTACAGGACTGTTGTTGTAGGACAAATAGGAAGAGAAAGGAGTATTGTATATGCAGGATCCAATCTGTGTCAGTCACTGGGACCAGAGGTTTAATCTTCTGAGCTTTCATACTTGTGCTGGAGCCCATCCTCAGGAAACTGCTCTCCAGAACCACATATTCTGCTAGAGAGAAGTTCCCTGAAGATGGGGTTCAACCAGAGATGGTATTCAGCAGATTTTGATCAGTTCTGGAGAACTGGTCGTGGAAATTTTGAGTGGTTTGGAGAACCGGCAAATACCACCTCTGACTGGAGATTTTACAATATCCTTCCCAGAAAACTATCCTTCCCTTCTCAGAAAACTAAACCTCTGGTTTTTGTGACTGACCCAGATTGGATCCTGCAACATTATCCTAGAACATTTGTCTTCATTCATGACTATTGTGTATGTTCATTGCTGTGAGTTGTTTATACAGTAATAAAGGCAGGATTTTAAAAATCAAATAAATAAGTTATTATAATATGATAATTAGGATAAGTATAGGTTGTTATAGGATAACCAATATTTTGTTAAAAAATAATTTGGGCATCATCATCCACTATTAGTTGCAGAGTCGATGTTGTTTATGTTTGTGTCTGTGTCTATGTGTCTGTTTATAGGTGTGTGTGTATCTCAAGTCCTCAAGACTGCTAACAAAGGCTACCATTCTAAGAAGATATGTTAGAGAAGTAGAGGCCAGAAAGATACATACCATGTGCTCCAAAGAATCATCTTAGCTGTACTTCCAGCTGTGAGTACAATAGCTCAGTAACAGCACAGCTACCACCAGCAGAAAGATATGGGAGAAAGATAAAATAAATAACACCAATGTGAAGGGGCTGCAGGTTCTGAGAACATCACAGTAGCAGATATACAACAGCAGGTCAAGAACATGAAGAGTTGGACAGACATATTCCACATCTGCTACCTAAGAAACTAACATCAGTGCATGAATGTCTAGTAGTGCAGGTGAACCAGGTGCTAGGTAGCAGACCAGCCTATCACAAGGATGGTCAGTGTTGAATATGAAAGACTCCGCCATAACTAGCTAATGACCTGTCTCCCCATAACATTGAAAGCAACACTGGTCCATGCATAGAGCATTTTCGGAATCTCTTCCGGAAGGCACTGAAGACCTGGTTCTACCAGTGGGCCTGGGGAACCCAGAGCAGGATGGAGCCCATCAAATGGCTCATGTGATCTGCTGTCATCGGGGCAGGGGGTGGGAGTTGGGGGTGATTTTTAATTTATTTTTTCCAGGGTTTTTGTTTTTATTAATTTATTTGATTCTTTTTGTCAGTTTTTATTGTTTTTTAATTTTAAATATGGTTTTACATTCTGTAAGCTGCCTCGAGATGCCATGGGTGAATAGGCAGAAATATAAATTCAATAAATAAATAAATAAATAAATAAATTTTGCATGTGCCCAGTTGAAATTTCATATACTGTTTTGATAAACTTTCAACAGTTCACCAACGTGTAAATTATTATGTGAAATATAAATGCATTCTATTTACCTTATCAATATATCCCTCTCTTTTTGTGCAAGTTAAAGAAATATGTATCTAAACTATTATTTAGATAAAACTGAAATATGATTCTGCAATGGCATAGCTTTTCAAAGAAGCAGGCAGGCAGCAAAAGCAAAACCTATCAAACTCCAGATGTGTCTCCATCATGGGTTATAGCATGCTTGATAGGCTACAACAGTTTCCTATTTTTATTAACATCTCCAACAGTTTTTAAATGAGGTTTACCTAGAGAATACCTATGGGGTATAATTTTCTAGAAATTCTCAGCAAAATGCTTTAGATGATATATAATAATATGTAAATTAAATGCAAATTACAGTCCACCAGAGCCACCTGGGCAGCGTATGCAGGTTTCATCCTGAGACCTAATAAATGCCTGCCATTGAAAATATCTGTTATCTTACCACAGCTCATGTAGACAACCTTGTAGGTAATATAGAAATGCAATCAATACCCTCATGTTTTGAATGATGGTAGGATTAATTAACACCTACATAGCTCTCTTGTCATTTGGTTGTTTGTGTAAATTACCAGAAGCAGTAGAAGAATTAATAATTAATGATTTTATGGAATAAAGAATCTAGCTCTACAATTGAACTTACCACAAGGAAAAACTGAAGAGATTCTAATATACCCTAAACTGACTACATATACAACTTCTCATATGATGGGCAAAAATATGGGTACTGATGACTTACCAAGAATGATTTCATATGTATATACCACAATAAATGATATGTAGCCTAAATTAATGAAGTAATATATTTAATTGACAGAGCCACTAATGATTACGTATGCAGTAAGGGGTGCTCTTAATGATATATAATATTTCAAAATCAAAAATAGCACAAAGATATCACCACAAAAGAACACTTTGTAAAGATGTTTGTACTTCATGGGCCAGGGGTGGGATGCTACCGGTTTGACCTGGTTCTATAGAAGCAGTAGCTCTGAAGACTAGCAGACACCGAACTGGTTTGGTGTCTGCTGCTCTGTTTGGCCCAGCAGCCCGCCCCCAGGCTCTTGGCTGCCTTTTATTTCCTGCTTTTTCAACCTCAGCTGCTTTGCGTGGCACAGCTGAGGTTGAAAAAGCAGGAAAGAAGAAAACTTTGAAATGCTGCGTACCTGCACGCAGCGCTTGTTAGCTGTCCAGGTGGCACAGCTGAGGTTTTTTGGAAATGGTCTACACCCACACGCAAAAGGCACTCTCACCAGGGATGGCATTCTAGCTGCCAGAGAACCAGCAAATTGTGCCACTGGCTAGCCCCGTCCTGCAGAGAGCTGAATTTTCCTTAGGACTGAATGGCAGAGCTGAATTTTCCTTAGGACTGAAGCTTCAATTTTTCAGTGCAGACTCAGGTAGCCAATTGCAGATAGATAGATCTCTAAGTGAATCTGTGATTCTGTGAGCAACTCAATCTGTCTGCCTGCTTTGCCTGATTTTGGTAAAAGTTGCTCTTTTTTAATAAAAAATTCAATATTTACATACATGGTGTGTTGTGAGTTAATTTTGTGAGTTTGCTTGCAAGCAAATTTAATGTGACAGACTCAGGTAGCCGATTGCAGAAAGATAGATCTCTGAATGAATTTGTGATTCTGTGAGCAACTCAATCTGCCTGCCTTTTGATTTTGGAAGTTGCTCTTTTTAATCAAAAAATCAATATTTATATAAATATTTATAATATTTACATACAAGCCACACCCAGCCAGTCACATAACCACCAAGCCACACCCACAAATTAGGCCACACCCACAGAACTGGTTGTTAAGAAATTTGAATCCCACCCTGTCACTGGCATATTCTTTTCAATAAAGCTAATCTCTAGTTGATTTTTAGGCACATGCTCTCTGTGGAGTTGCCTGGTGAATTTCTGTAAAACATACTAAATCCTGTTCTAAACAAGAAATTGATAAGTATTTTCCACTGTTCATGACATTCTAATTTGTCTAAGGTAAAAATATAGGTGAATAAGTGGATAACTCCAAAGAGCAAGGTTTTTCAAATCCAGGCTACAAAAATTTGCAGAATGATTTTAGAGCAACAAGGATTTGTAGAAATTTCTCTTTGTAGACATCTAGAGGTTGCTTGGTTTTTGTAGTTCAGTTCTGATACCACACTTAAAGAAAATTTCTGTGCACTATGATATTGAGTATATTTTTTTAGTATCAGCTTACAATAGGAATACAATTTTGGGGAAGAGTCAAGAATCTCTATAGCCATTGAGTGATATCCTGAACCAGGCTGCACTTGGAAAAGATTGCTGATCTATGGTAGAAAATCAATGTAATATAATAAAATAGCAATTAAATTTAAAATGACTATTGAACACATTTCTCTATATATAATCTAGTTATTTGTTTCCCACCTTCAATCAGTGCCAATTTAACCTATTTCTCAATCATAAAATCAAGCTTCTATAATAGTTCTTTAGCCTCTGAGATAAAGTTTGATTACACAGGCATTTCAATAAGGGAACTCAAGCTTCTTTTGACAATAAGAGAATCTTAACAATACTTGAATAGAATAAATAAGAATGGGATAACTCACTATTGGAACACCTTTCAGAAAACTTCAAAGCAAAACTGGCATAAATAAATCTTTACCTAAAGTAAGAACAATAATCAACATAAACAAAACAATGTTGCTTCTTTCATACACAGTATCTTTTCATACATGCAGTATATAAATTAAATAAAGACATATTTTCTTATCTTGGTTTCACAGTAGTTGAAATTAGTTCTTACTATTTTCTGAGACTTTCAGGGGCAAAAGACAGGGAGCTAACAAGATTGGCTCTTTTCCTTTCTGGATAAAGAGATGAAGTGAGATTGCCCAAGATGTGCTCCATACAATTCCTTCTCACAAGTATACTGCAAAGTAACAGTCTAGATAGGATGGAAGAATCAGGAACCAAGTGAATTTACCATCCTTGCTCCAGTTGTAAATAGAGCCTTTTCAGAAGATGCTAAGGTCACATTTTTCTTTCTAACTACTTTTGTAAATTGCCAGTTTACTCCTCTAAAGAAGTTAGATATCTTCAAAATGACAGGACTGGAAATACACCAGGTGAGTGTTTTCAATCATTAATATAAGAAAATGAAGATATATTTTTATAATTCTTAAGAATTTAAAACAAATAGCAAAAAGCTAAACATGATTGTGACTCCTGAATGTTTTCTAAAGATTGGAATATTGGATTTTGAATATTAAGCCTTTGTCATTACTTTTAAAGACTAAATACAATTTGTAGGAAAGACAAATTGTGTCTTCATTTTGGAGATATAATGGAACAAGCAACTTGTAATGCCATTCAGATATATTTTTGAGGTATTACATTAGGATTTTGAATCAATAAGGTCAGTTACTATATGTTGTGCCTTCTTGGAAACAGTCTATTCCCAGAATATTTATAGAAGATATGATGTAAACTATATCAGAGAACAACTTGAAATAAGAGTTTGAATAAGAATTTGTCATCAGTACCAAAAAAGTAAATTGCATGGATGAGGCCTGAAATATAAAAAGAAATAAATAAAAATGACAATCCCAGTGAACAATTGGAATAATTTCTTTTTGCTTGCCTTACAAACGAGCCTACTTAAAGTTTTCATGAAATTTGAAACAAGGATCAACAATCATCTGAATGGATTAAGGAACAAGATTGTGTTATGTAAAAAAAGAACACATAGAATATTGGTTTTCTATATATGACCAGGGTTTAAACAGTTTTCTCTCCCTTACTGTAATGTTAAATTATTAGTCTTTTGATCACATTAGGATATTGAGATGACTTTATGCCTTTAAAGATGTGTAATGTATAGAATGTTCAGTTTTATATATGTTAATTGATGCCATTAAATTAGGATTCTGGATGTTTTGCTGATACCTGGATTGAAGAAGACATTATTGACTGGATTTGCCTATAGTTAAGAGTTGAACTATAGGATTAAGGGTTTATATGTGTTAATTTAACTATTTCACTTCCTCTTAATTATTTATACTTGTGAAGAAGTTGGGCAGTTGCTTAAATATAGACCTTTTCTCATTTTTGTCTTGTCTTTTTTCTACTTTTTTCTTTGTTTTTTAGCCTGTATTAACTTTTATTATTCAAATCAACTTTTAATAAAATTATTACAAAAAAGAAATTATTCCTTAATGCTTTCTTTAATAGAAGTCTCTAGGCAGCATATGTAAAAATCTCTAGTTGATTTTCTTGATGCAACTGCTTATGCATTTGTTCAGATTGTATTACAATTAGGCTTCCTAAAGAAACAGAATATTTCCAACTCTAGTACAACAGACTTCTAATTTGACAAATTCAATGGTTGCCCTACAAAGAACTTACGCCTAACAGAACTCAAACCAGTAACACAGACAAATGTCTTCTGTTTAAACCCTCTTTCTTTTATAAGCCTCCGAAATATTCTACCGTTCATCTTGATGGTTCATATTAATACTGAAGTGAGCAAATTCTCAAGACGCTTTCCAAACTGTTATGATAATAACAGTAAGTAGCCACTAAAAGCTTGACATTTTATAGACCTAAAAAGATGGTCATGTCTTGGTACGTATATTATCTTCCCAATACTGCAGGCTGTTATGGGACATATTTTTACATTTAATTTCATTAATAATGAGGAATAAGAAGGTGCATAGGTAATCTTAAAAAAAGGAACAGGTTGATGGTTACTTTTCACCTATGTAGCTTTTAATAAGTGCTATGTGTATTTTTTTTAAACCAAACTGCTCTCCCGGGGCTATATAAAAGAGAGAACATAACCATGTACCATGTGATAACCTTATTGAAGATATCAACAGAAAAAGAGAAGTTAGGAATATTTAATACAGGCGGACACATAAATCTAAGCATTTTAAATTACAGTTTGTTGAACAAGCATAGCTGGGAGATAAGTATCCACAAGAGCACCAAGACAAAAATAATGATACATATATATTTTTCCAAATATAGAAATTTAGCAAAAAATATTCTTGATTCTAATTCATTCTGAATGTTATTTTAATTTTCCATTTTTTGGCACATATATCTCATATACAGTTTAATAAATAGATTCTTACAAATATATAAATGTAAAAAAAATTATCTTGGAACAAAGGTTTTGTTAAATGAACCCCATATTTCTGTAACATCTTTTTTTTTAACTACAATCCTGAATAGTGTAGCAGTTTGGTACACTAATTATTCTTTTCCAGGTAAAAAAAATCAGAAACATGGGGTAGCTGAAGGTTAAATAACATCAGTCACATTTTAAGATATATATCTATAGTTCTTCAAACAATTTAAGTTGAACATGATGCAAAGAATCTTTTAAAAAGTAAATCAGCTTGCACAAAACACCCACAATGAAATTTGATATATGATTACTCAGAAGCCTAATAGAATGCAACAGAACTTGCTCATTCCTATGTTCTCAAAAGATTGTAGCTAGAATCACTTCAATATACAAAGGATACTTCTCTAAGTTATGAATTGTGTGCTTCTTAAATTAGTAGGCTATTCCATACAGTGCCAAATATTTAACAAATGCCAAAACTGAATACACAGCAAGATATATATCAATGAATATATTTACATTTAGGATAATTGATAAAATCATTAATCAAATATTTGTAAAGACTGTGATCTAATTTACTATGAAATCTAATTGAGTGTTCTGAGAAAAACCAACCATTTTCTGCATTGAAAGCACTGAATATTTAAACAAACACTTTCATTAAGAAAGGTATTTTTGAACAAGTGGAGGTCTGATTAGGTAAAATAGCACTTCCAGAGCTCCTCAGTAAATCATACATCCCAAACTGGGGATTTTTCTTTGGCTTTATTATGATGAAATAATAATTCATATTCACCTACATGAACTGTCTGAGATTTTCATGTTCAGGAGTCTAGTTAAGGGAGTTTCGTTGCCACAACAGTTCAGATAATGATCCCAGCAGATGGCTTCCAAATTATTTTTATAAACCTTCCACCAGTAGTAATGTTTGTGTGTATCTCTGCATATATCCATGAGAAAAAATGTGGCCAGCAGGTCATATACACTGTGGTCTAGGTCATACAACTGAGAGGGAGAAATCAAGGGCCTGAAAACTGAATAGATGTGCACATTTTTAACTGCTGCTCTGCTTCCATTCCATACACTAAAAAAATTCTGTATTTTCTTTTCTCACAGACATTGGTCTGATTAGGCACATTTTCAGATCATGGTTTATTGAGAAGCTCTGGAAGTTGAAACACAAGAAGGGATGCCTCCAATCAGGAATGGGCTGCTGGGGGTTCACAGGAGTTTGAGAGAGCCCCTAGCTAAGATTCTGTGCAGTTCGTAGAACCCCCAAATCCCACTTCTGGCTGGCACCACCCACCCCACCCTGCCCTCCCAGGAGTCCCCATGTGGTCCGTTTTGGATGCAGGTAAGTGCAGAGCATGCACGGAGGCTTGGGGAGGGAAAAGACGGGCCTCCCGGAAGTTCGGGAAGGCTGAAAATGGGCCCATTTCCAGTTTCCAGAGAGCCTCCAGAGCCTGGAGAGGCCGTTTTTGCCCTCTCAGAGGCTTAAGGAAAGCCTCTGGAGCTCAGGGAGGGCAAATCCCCTCTGCCATGGTGCAGGAGGCCGACTAGGCCACAACCACCATGGCCATGCCCACCAAGCAACCAGGCAGACAACCCTTTGCTTAAATTTTTGAAGCCCACCACTGCCTGCAATACTGTTGTAGAAAGACCAAAAGGCAGCCAAATATGAGAAAGACCCCATGTAAAAATTACCTTTTGGCAATAAGGGCAGCAAAAGAGCAACATTTTTCTGCCTTTATTACATCTGTAAATAGTTTCCCAACAGCCTTACTTTAAAGTGACTCACTCCCTACTGTGTAGGAACAGGTTGCGAGAACATCAGTAGGGCTGCAATGATTGCTTTGAAACTGTTTAGTGATCATACTCCATTCCTACATCCATTCAAATCCTCTGACTAATTGGGACTTGTATAATGCAATTTTTCCATTGCCATACAATAACAAAATGGGAATGTAACAACTCAGCCATTCAGTTTCATTTCTTCTTCAAGACTAGTTGCCTAGCAGAAAAGTCTGCATTATCATAGTCTGTACCTTTTTAGGGAAATTTATTATTAAAATTGTCTATTTCCCACCAGAAAATATGGTAATTTAAAGAGTGTTTTTTTTAAAAGCATCAAATTGGTCCTTGCACAAATTAAAATGCAACTATTAATTTTCATCCAAGGCATTTGTTATGCATATGAGTATTTTTACCTCTTTATTTTGAAAATATATAATCATTCACTGAATTCCGAGTATATGACTCATGTAATTTCAGGAATCCGAATTTTGCTTCAGCTTTAATAGAGAAATGAAGCTGGTTGCTTTCTGAATCTTGAGGTTGAACTCCAGATCAAAACATGTGACATTATGTCCTACCAAAAAGTAGATGTAAAAGGACCACAGTTATCATTCAACTCTTGAAGGATTTTTAACTGCATATGAAAAATCAAGAATATTATATAAAGAAAACTTATCTTAACTCTCAAAAGACAAATGTAGACATGAAATCTGGGTTAGTCCAAAATCAAAATCAAAGCAAGCTCAGTTTGTATAACCAATATAGTTTAAAAGGAGCATATATGTTCTATTGGGTATCACCAACACTTAGCAACTTCTGATTTTATGTTTCAGTTTAACCAACTAAAAAGTATATCTTTTTTGTTCTTTTATCAGTTGAAGTTAAGAGAGGAAGGGGTTTGTTAATTAATTTCATCTGACATATTAGTCAAATTATTCTATTATCTTTAATTTGCACAAATGGCTGACAGCTTGCCTTATGTATAGAGATTCTATTTCCCTTTCATATGTCTCTTTATTTGTGAAAGCACTGCATTTGGAACAATTTTATTAATTGGTACCTTGATACTGTCTTAGGTAACACATCGTTCTTAAAACTCTTTACATGATCTCTTTTAAAGATAATTTAATTTCTTCTCTGTCAGCTTCAAAGGACCACACCAGGATCATTATTATTTCATGTACTCCTAATTTCCTTTCGTCTCATCACTGTTAACATTTAATCACTTCTCTTCTAGGAACATAAACTTGCTCTTCTGCAATATCTCAGAAATATAACCAGGAGAGATAAAGAAGCATAGGCTGGGCTCACAGTACTTCCCATCTCTGTCTATCAGGCAGTCAACCACAATTTTTTTCACTATTTCTTCATTGAACACCAAACATTTAGTAGTTTCTTTCATCTACTGACACAGTCATGTATTACTTAAATAGATTGTAGAAAAATGTTGCACAAGAAGAGGGAATTTAAATCCTGGATATTTATTCAGTGACTGTTTAAAAAGAAATTGAGTTCAGCTAATTCCTGGAAATGCAAATGCTCTGAACTATTGGTTTACCTGATGTGGTCTTGTGCTGTCATGTCTCCAATTTGATTAGAAGACTGTGCCTGATATAACTCAACTTGTGGTGGTACCAAGTTAACTTTGGCTGAATTTGAAAAGCTAAGCATGATGGAACTGGATTAGTAACTGGATGAGTGATCCCTAGAAAAGTTCAGAGCTGAAAAAACCTAGATGAAGGAAATAATAAAGCACTTTCATAGTATTATCAAGAAAACAACATTAATATCATCAGAAGTCAAGCTTAGGTAGAAGAAAACTTTTCCTTTCATCTCTCAAATTAAGTATGACACATTAGGGGAAAAAAAGTATTGCTTTTTCAAAGATGCATCCTGTGCTTTTGAACTGCACATTAATAACATGGAAACAAACAACTGGATGAAAAAAATGTTCAAATTGTTCTTATGTTTGTTCAAACAGTTGAAATGACAAGGATAGAAGTCAGTCATTCTGTGTGAATTATACTCATCTGAAGAACTTATTTTTCTTTTCATGTTTTAATAAACATTCTATAGCCAGAATCTCAATTGGAGGACTATTTAGAAATTCCTTCTGTAACCCACTACTTCATAACTTTATTTTAAAATGCTTTTTCTTTTTTGAAATGTGGAAAGGGAATTTCACGAAGGCAGTAGTGTCACAAAAAACAGGAAAAGCCCAAGGGGAAGATCAGGTCAGCCAGAAAACAAACTTACATAGGAAAAGGAATCAAATAAAAAGTATTAAAGAATCCCTATAGACAAAAGCCTAAGTAATTAAGAAAACTAGACAAATAGGAAAAGGAAACAAAAGATAATTTAGAAAACCCTTACAAACACAGGACATACCAAATAAGCAAAACAAACAGACAAAAGACACAAAATATAAATTACAAAAGGGACAGACAGGAGATTGCCACAGAACAAATATGAAAAACTATCTTAAAGCAAAAAGAGATTACAGAAAACCAATAATACGATCTGGCCACCCCGCGGAGTTTGCCTTCCGCACCCGCAGAGTTTGCCCTCCGACAGAAATAAAGACAAATTCAAACAGGATTTGAAACATTAGGCACAAATACAAACACTCACACAAAATCAACTTACAAAGGGAGAAAAGGGTATAAAAAAACCAGGGGCTTACCACAAGAAGCTAGCTAGCCCAGGAACGCAGACTTCTCACTGTTCTCTGCCTTCCTGAAAAATAAAAAGATCCAGCTTTCAAGCAGTTGTCCGTATCCTTGCACCGGAGCTCTCCCAGCAGGAAAATCGAATCCTCGAAAGAAAGGCATTTTGACACCTTTCAAAAGAAAGTTAGATAAACTGATTTAAACTCAACTCAGTTAAGTATTATGTAAGCGCGAGTGCGCGCGCACACACACACACACACACACACACACACACAATTATTTATCAAATAAAAATTGGTTTGAATTCTTGTTTTTCCCCATGGACACTGAAGAAGGAAGAGGAGGAAACTGTTTGTTTTTCCTCCTGTGTATAAGACTTTAAATGCCCTGCCCAATCTTTACTCATGAGAAAAGAAAAGTTGAAGTTGTATTTCCTGCAATCAAGTTTGGTGCGGTTAACCTTGAGTTTGTATCTATTGTGTGCTCTTGTATTGTTATGGTTGAAGCTGAAGTATTCATTGACAGGTTGGACATTGCAATGCATGATTTTATATACTATACTTAGATCGGACCGAAGGCAGCTTAGTTATAGGTTTTCTAGGTCTAGAATTTCAAGTCTGGTGGCATAAGGTATTCTGCTGCAAGTAGAGGAGTGGAGAACTCTTCTTGTGAAATATTTCTGGACTTTCTCAACTGTGTTAATATCAGATACAAAATGTGGATTCCAGACTGATGAGCTGTATTCGAGTATTGGTCTAGCAAATGTTTTGTATGCTCTAGTTAGAAGTGTGATATTACTAGAGAAAAAGCTATGTAGGATTAGGTTAACAACTCTTAATGCCTTTTTGGCTATGTAGTTACAGTGGGCTCTAGCACTTAGATCATTAGAGATGAGAACTCCAAGGTCCTTGACAGAGTTTGGATCATCAACAAGGTCTTGACTATTCAGCCTGTATTTTATTTTCTGATATATATTTTTTGCCAATATGTAAGACAGCATTTATTTGTTGAGAGTTGAAGTTGCCATTTTTTTTGACCATTCTGATACATAGTCGAGGTTTTTTTGAAAGGTAGCAATATTGTCTGTGATGTTGAATAGCTTTACATCATCAGCGAAGAGAACGCAGTTGCTCTTAATATGATTACAGAGGTCATTTTTGTAGAATATGAAAAGAGTTAGTCCTAGAACACTGCCTTGGGGGACACCACTGTTGACAGGCACAGAATTTGATAGGATGCTCCCAATTTTGACCATTTGTTGTCTGTTTGACAGGAATGCTTCTATCCAGTTATGAAGGTGTCCAGAGATACCATGAGATTTTAGTTTTAGGAGTAGTTTGTCATGTACCATTGAATCAAAGGCTTTACAGAAGTTTATGCAGATTGCGTCTATTGCTTTGCCATGATCGAGTTGTGTAGTCCATATGTTTTTGTAGTGTAAGAGTTCCAGATTACAGAAAGGTTGTTTTTTTTTCTGAAACCAAATTGTTTATTAGAGAATAGGTTGTTGGAACTGGAAGGTAAGACCAATGGCGGGGGAGGCAAATCTGCCCTGGGGTGGCTTGCTGACATTGGTGGGAAAGTCAGTCCCATATTCCAGAGCTACAGTAGTCACAAGACTGGCCCTTTGGTCATCCCGGAGCAGTTGCTTGTCCAGTCCATGGCAGGCCGGTGCAGCCAGGTGGAGGAGCAGCTACTCTGGGGTGACCAAAGGGCCAGTCCTGTGACTACTGCAGCTCTGGAATATGGGACCATCTTTCCCACAATGTCAGCAAGCCACTGTCAGTCCAAATTCACATTAGTGGTCTGCGGGATTTAAAATTATGAGTTTGGTAGTCCCTGAGGTCCAAAAGGTTGGTGACCCTTGCTCTAAGGTCCCATTCAACTTCTTGTTCTACTGTATGTTCCATGTACCGTAGCTATTGGGTTGGTTAGATTGATTGGTTAGGATTGCGGCAGGAAGCATATTTTGTAAATGCTTCTTGCCACAATCATGACCAATCAATAGCTACCCTGAAAGTAATTTGTGTTATTCTCTGTGCATGTAGAAAGTGTATTAATCTCATTCAGGAATAAAGTAAAACTATGTTGTGGAGCCAGTACCTTCTTCCCTTCTGGGAGATGGAAGGACAGCACATTGGCAAGGGGTGTAGAGAAGCCCTTTGCTCTTCTAGATTATGAACTTCTTAACAAGAGGCTAAGAAGTCAACTGAAAGAAGACTATGTGTTTCAAGCATTTCTGGTGTATGTTTGTCAGGACTCAAGGAGGGAAGGAATAAATTCTCCTAATCTGCCCTATCCATCAACTTTTGAACATAAATTCACTTTGAGAGCGAATAGCTTTTTATTAATAACCTCATTCTTTTGACTGTTTTCATACAATGAATTCTATCTGAAGAAAGTAAGAAAAAAAGGGCTAGCTACAACTGATTTGACAACTTTCTAGTATTACGAAGGTTGAATTATTAAAATCTATTCCATGAACCAAAACTTCACATTTCAATAAGCTCTTAATTTGATATGAGGTTTTTTTGGAGGTTGGGAGGGAACATTCACTTTTAAGCAATGTAGCTTTGATTAGGGAATACTGCATAAATCTTACTTTAAGAAGTTACTTATAACTTCTCAGACTTCTCCACAGTTTAAATTTTTACCAAGTTTTATTACATTGGTTCTCTAAATTATTGAAGATTTCAGCATTGCAGATCTGAATGGGGGGGGAAAACTTGGAAGTGATGGGTTTTAGTATGAACAGTCAGGTCATCTCTACTACATTCTTGGCTTAATTATTAAATGCATACATTAATTCACAGAATATATGAATAGGTCATAATTACCTTACAGGGAGGAGAAAGAACTTGCCAGCATAAGGAAGCAAGTAATCAATAAACAATAGCAAAGAATGAAAAAATTATGTGTCAGGATATTGACAACAGTATAAAACTATTCAACAACCAGAAACCAGAGAATAAGATAGCAATCAAGACTGAGCAAATCAGAATTCAGGATAAACCAGATACCAAATTAAAGAACAAGCACCCAATCAGGATTTTTTTAAAGTACAAAACCTGACAGGAACAACAAGTGGTTCAAATCAGAGGTGGTATTCAGCAGGTTCTGAGCAGTTCTGGAGAACTGGTAGTGGAAATTTTGAGTAGTTCAGAGAACTGGCAAATGCCACCTCTGACTGGAGTATCCTTCCCCTGCCACGCCCACCAAGCCATGCCCACAGAACAGGTAGTAACAAAAATTGAATCCCACCACTGGTTCAAGTCCCCTGAAATAGGTAAAATTCAACAGGCAGCTGGGATAGATTGAATCAATTCAGAGTTTAAAGTAATTTCATATAATAGTAATATATTGAGCTTTTTTTGTTCAGCCTATGAGAAATCTCCATATTAACCTAGAAGGTCCTGGTACTGTGTTAGTTTGACACTTTGCTAAATCCAAATCAACAAACTAATCTGTGGCTTAGCACAAAATAAGTACCTAGATATTGCCTATATTCTCATGTTGTGTTGATCAAAGAAACAGGTTCATTAAGACAAAGATCTCCATCATGCTTTCCATCATGATCATCTCATTGAAAGCTTATCATGTTGTTTGTACTTAGAGATGCTGTTGTTTGATGTTTTACACATTTAAGTTTTCAATACTTTTGTTTCCAAAATTCATTCCAAATAGGGTAACATGGTAAATTACAAACTTGAAATAATGAGCTGCACATGACAATAAAGGCTTATAGGTGAAAGGTATTATGGAATATAGTAAGGAGGTGGGTTCACAATAGGGGAGGGGGTACATTCCAGAGCAATAAGAGGCAACTCAGTCCAGATATTATGTGTGAGAGAAAGAAGGTGAAAAGAGTTCCTCCCTAATACCAGTAATTCACAGAGTATATTATAGAGGCAGACAGTAGAGTTTTCAGTCCGACAAGATGTTGTCAGATATGAAACAATAAAGAATTAAAATTTCCATGCATACAAACACTGTAGTTACAGACTTCTGATTTGAATTATCCATCCACATGGGAGAATGGTTTGTGTGATGCTCCTATAGATTGTTAAACCAGAGAAGTGGGGTGCCACAAAGGTCTAAGTGATAGCCATACCCATGCAATCAAAGCCCCATCCATTTATGTACATTGCAAAGCATATAAATGGAGTCAGGGAATGTGACCGCATGGAATCATGTGGTCACAGTCTTGACTTCCATGAGTCTCCCTGTCTTCCCAGATGCTGTTATCTTAAACTGCATTCTTCTGACACTTAAGTCATGGAGGAAATTATGGATTTGGAGGCATCTCAACTTCAGTAGCAGCTTTCTTCTCAGATGAAACAACAACTTTGGCAAAAGGATTTGATATTGGGAAAGCAGTACAGAATTGACAAGGCAGAGAGCACTGTCATCAAATGGCCCCTACTCATGCCAAAGCCACATCAGAAATGGCTATATTTAAAATGCAAATATATACTGAACATTTGGTATCATGCAAGGTGTAGCTACAAATTGGTGACGGAATGTTGTCAAATAAATCACAGTTCTTGAATGTCCCTAGTTGAAGGCATTCTGCTTCTATTCTATCTTCAATGTTATTAGAACAAAACAATCTAGTCCTGGCTAGGACCAAACAGAAC
The DNA here is from genome assembly GCF_049901735.1 of Notechis scutatus. Taxonomy (NCBI): domain Eukaryota; kingdom Metazoa; phylum Chordata; class Lepidosauria; order Squamata; family Elapidae; genus Notechis; species Notechis scutatus. Next base: position 97,711,200 of record NC_142010.1, read on the forward strand.
AGAAAAGCTAACTTCTCATATAAGTTTAATGGCTCTTCTCGTTTTGTTTTGAAATGACACTTGAAATATGCCTATAGGACAAACTTTTCACTTCAAGATTTTTTCCCTGCCTATTTCGCAGCATAAGCTATGCTGAAGAAATATATTGGAAGATCTGTTAAATTTAACACAATTCTTTTAAAGGCTCAAGAAAGAGATGCAATTAGTTTCCTAATTCAAAAACCTAATGATTGAAGTTAGATTATGCTTTGATTTAGAACTATCCTGAAAGACATTTTAATATATAATGTGCCAACTGGTGAACAATTAGAGTTTTCAGGATAAGTGGTCAATTGGAGAGGTGGGCTAAATTGAATCTTTTCAACTGTTCCATGACCTTGTTCTTTGAATCTCCTGTGGAGTCACAATCCTAGCGTTGACTATCTAAAACTGGAGTGTCTGAATCTCATTAGAGTTGAAGAATTTATTTGGAATGGTTGCTTTCTTTCTAAATATCTCACAAACAGGAGAGTACAGAAAGAATCATTGTAGGATGACTTCATTTAAGAATGCATTAACATTCTGAAACTATTTGACAGTAGGCCATGATAATAGTCTCCTTCACCCCCCAAAAAGGGGGAGGGATAGCAGATGATTTTTTAGATGAAAATATTTTAAGTTATTTTATCAACATAAACTATGCTAATGTAGAAACTTTCAGATGTTACTTTATATAGTTAATATGCTTGCTACAATTGTCCTTCCTTGTTTGGATAATTCTCTAACCAACATCTGTAATTCAGCTAAAGCTAATGGAGTTGCTTAGACCTATACTGGCTGCCATTCCAAAGAGCATTAATTAGAATTTGAAGCCCCTCATTTCTCAAAGAGAGAATGATTAGGTAGTACTGTCTGGCCAGGTAAGAGACGGAGGGGGTTACATATGCTGCGCTATCAAAAAAAGTCACTCCACTAGGCCTTCTCATTAAGGTGTTTCTAAAAAAAAATATGAGTGCTTCTTCAAGCTATTAGAGAATTCACAAACAATTTCCTTATAAATGTCTTAACTTGTTGACTTAGAAGTCCTTGCAAAAGAGCTCTGGCTCCTTCTGCAAGAATCTTCTTCTGTCAAGCTGTGCCAGGTCCACATGCATATTTGGATTTGTACTTGCCAGTTTTTATTTGAAACTACTAGTGCATTATAAAGAAATTATAGAATGCAAGCCTTAAAAAAAGCACAACATTTTACAAATTATTTTCAATAGGAATTTAAGAATGATTGCAAGCGTAGCCTGGTTTTTTAGGACAATGATATAATTCAAAGCAATCTCTGTGAGGACCAAGGTGAATCAGATTTTTATAAATTCTTAGCCATCTATCTTCTTCCCTCCCAGGAGCTCTCTGATATAAATGAGAATGAACTGAATTTCTCAAAAGGATTTGTCAAATCAGTATAGAATTTTCTAGGACACAATGAAATTCTATCAATAATCAAGTTATTTTTTTAAAAAAAATCAGTATGTATTATGCTAAAAAGTTAGTAACTTTCTTGCAGTTGGGGGGCTACCCTTGCTTTGCAAACATGGTGTCCTGGACCCGCAGAAAATATATGACCAATGAGACCATTATGCCATTGGAATGGAAGGTAAAATTTGTTGGCCTTTTGGGAGATGTTGAGTTTGGAAAGCTTTAATGAAAGGCAAAGTCTATGTAAAGATCAGAAACAGTTAAGGCACCAATGTTGCTGCTCAGATCAACATTGATATCCTGTCCTCAAAAGCCAGAACTTATGTCATTTGAAGGCTGTATAAGGTTAGCAGGAAAACAGTATATGATTCTTGTTTTCCAATTGCCTACTCCTAAACTAAGTATGATTTATTGAATAAACTACAATTGATTAGGCTTCTACATGCACTATACTTGCATATATAATTAGAGGGGTCACAGTGGAGAAATAAATGTAACCCATGATATTGTGTAATATGTGAACAAAGCAGCCAAATTATATTAATTTTAAATTATAGGATATGGACTACTGTATTCTTTCCTTGGCATGATTTTGTAATTTTTGCTACTTGAATCTATATTCTTTGTCTTTCTTTGGAACATATTGTTTTCAGATCTTTTCTATTTTAAGGCCTGGGCATTGGTTCACAGACCAGCTACAGTATTTTCTTTTTGAAGATGAAGCTACTGAATTCATTGCACATGAAGAGATTGTGGTGAAATGGACTTTTGTTGGTGCACATTTATTAAATGGATTTGGAAAGCTGAACAGAGCACACACTGATAATATTTATGGCTTATGAATGCAGTGGCTTATTAGCTTTATTCAAACCCATCTCTATTTTTCAGGCAGTATAGAACCCATTGCCTTCTGCATTTCCAATGTAATTTGACATTCTATTTGATTTTAATAAGATAACACTAAAGGTTTCACAGCAGCATCACAAATACTTTTGTGATTCTGCAAATGTTTATAACACCTAACTCTAATTGTAATATGATATAGAAGCAAAGCTTATTGTTTCCAGGAATTTAGCATGTATTTTTATCCTATTAAAAATGAATGCATTGCGACAGTTCTTGTCTGTTCAATTCCTACTGTAAAATAAAAGTAAGAAAAAAAAGCTAGTAGTCTAACAGTAGTTAATAATATTGACAAAATGGGATTAGCCAGCAAAGAAAAGTTGCAGAATGGAATGTTTCAGTCAGCCAATCATATCTTATTCTGATAGTCTAAGTTCCATTCTAAATGCCATTATTTTTCACTTTTCTCTCTCCAACAGTAATCCAATACAGACATTTGTCTTTATATACAAAGATAAATAAAAGAAATTTTGGATAAAAAGGACTGGAGACCTGGATGCACATGAAAACCTTTTCTTTATTGCCCTCACACATGGTTGTTTTTAAAATCTTTGTCCATTTAAGAGCTGAAAAAGGTTGTGTGTTTGGGTGAATTGATGTATAACCTAATCCCATAGTGCAGAATCCCAATAAGGCAAGTTTCTCAGACAGGAACAGGATTGTAAAGCCCTTACTTCAATATGCTTCCAGTGCATTCCATCTGAAGGCATTTGAAAGCTTCACAAAGCAGGGGGGAATTGAAGATAGAAGTTGAATGCAAGTTCCTGTGCTCAACCCTGATAAACTCTCTGTAGGTGTGGTGAATTCTTTCAGTAAACCTGAACTAAGTGCATCTTTTCATGATTTTGAGGAACCCAGAGAAAGACACAATTTTTGTAAGGAACTGCCAAAAGGCATAATGTGGATACTTAATCACATTTCTCCTTTCCAACTCAGTTCAGCCTTCTAGATAGATAGTTGGACTAAACATACTGAACTTGATACCTTGTCTTTTCTAACTTATTTGAACTTCTGTCTCTCTCTCTGTTTCTCTTTTTGTAAGAACTGTTGACTCATTGCACCATTACACTACATTTCCTGATGACAATAAAACATCTACTTGAAATGGGCCTAATGACCTGGAAATAATTGGAAGAGATGGGAAACAAAGATAGCTGCCAGATATCAAGCAGACTTTATATTTTATTCACACAAGCTTCTAGCTACTACAATCAATCCGGATCAGCTGCTGTATTTATTAGGAGAACAGGTAATTAAAACTGGAGAAGGGTTGGATATATCCACCTGGCAATACAACACAACAAAGGAAGAATATGAACTCATTCAAAATAATAAAGTAGTGGTCTTTTAGAAGAAACCAGTTCTCTTTAGTCTTGATTGCCATGTACAGAACAAATGAAGAGATTGAGGCAAAGGGGTTTGGTGTAATTTCTACAGGGTTAAAACATTGTAGCTGCAAAATTCTAAGAGAAGGTTGCAAGGGATGGTTGCAAAAAGTTAGATATTTTTTTCCTGAATCTATTGCTGATCATCCAGATTTTTGTTTCTTAAGCCTAATAGAGTTAGTAACTAATAATATTATTCAAGCATGTTCACCCCATGTCTCCTACTACTACTTCAGTGTTCTCTTGGGTTTAAAAGGAATTTGGTTATTATTTAGTTTACTATTTTAATAAGCTTTCACAAATTGGGAAGTGACTCAAGGAAACATAACAATACGTAATGATCTTTAGAAATTGGGAATAAGGAAGTAAAAGTAGTTGAATGGACTAGATACTTTTGGCTATTGAGCTTTTTAAACCATCTGAACAAGTGCAAATTTAACACCTTGGAAGAGAAGAAATTGTCCACCTATATGCATTGTACTAGCTTTCTTACAAATGAGCAAGTACATTTTAAAATGGTGCCTAAAACTTGATACCAGTTAAAGCCAGAAATTAAACATTTCAGATTATCTCTTCTGAGGAAAAAAAATAAGATCTCACATGATGTTTTTCGGGAATGTTCAAAAGACATTCCCATGTTGAAAAAAATATTTATAGGGAGAAGCACTAACAGATTATGCCAGAAAGACGTGCCTCTACTGCCAATCTACTGGATTGTGTTGTACATGATACTGCTATTGAAGAACATTTTTCGGCTCTAGTCCAGAATGCAACTTAATTTGTCATGGTGCAACTTGAGGGGTCCATATAAGGTGTCTGTTTCAAAATATGTCACTTGGCTGCTAAGTGGCTACAATTCAAAGAGCTACTAGCTGTCACTGTTCAGGACCTGGATATCTGTGGGACCATATTCTCTTGCAGACATCTGGCCCCTGATCAGACTAGTAGATCAGTCTCGGTACATATCCCTTGATTAGAGATTGTCATCTTTAGTAATAGTTTTAGTTGTGCCCTCATCCTCTGAACTAGTATCGTAGCAGATATTTGAATGCCCCTCTTCCCCCCAGTTGTTAGAAAATATCTGAAGACTTGATCATTTCAAGCCTTGGGGAAGAGCTGCTGTGACTATCCTTTCAGAAAAAAATTGGTGTTATTTGGATTATTTTTTACATGCATATGTTTTTAGTTTTAATCTGGATTGTTAATCTGTTTTTAATCCAAATGAAATCGATGGCCAGGAGTTGTAGTCCCTCCTCAAGCACAAAAGCCAGTTTGGTGATAGAGTCTCTCCTCTCTCTCTCTCTCTCCCTCCCTCCCTCCCTCTCTTTCTCTCTCTCTCTCCTCTTTCCCTCTATCATTTTGTTTTCTTCTGGAATGTTATTTTGTTTTCTTCTGGAATGTTATTTTGACAAGTATTAATCAAGTCAGAGTCTACTTAGATTTTTTCAAAATCAGCCATGGTGACTTAGGTACTACCATTTCTTGTGAGAAACTAATTTAGGGAACATACAAAAAAAGTTAGAAAAAGTCTTGTCTGCTCTCTACAATATGACCAATAAGACTTGAGATTAAACTGTGAACATTTAACTATATGTTAGTGCTAGATTTAAATTTAGCTCTGCCTATGCTATTCAACTCATTGAGCAATAATTACTCCCCAACAGTTCAGTCAAATATTGTAAAATTGTGTCCATATTTTCAGTAGCAGTGATTACAACCTTTAATGGGATTTGGTTGCTTGCACAATATCAAGCTTCCTTCTTTCTTATCCAGCCTTAGAACTTACAATAACAGAGTTTCATTTAAATAGGAAATGTTAAACATTTAACAGAAAATCTCTTCTGTATTTGGTTGGCATACCCTGGTAGAAATAGAACTTAGTACAGTAAATTTATTTTTAGTTGCCTATATGCTTCTCTCTTTTTGCTTTTTAGTACTGTCCATGGAGTTTCCATGGCAAAGATACTGGACTGGATTGCCATTTTCTTCTCCAGTGGATCACATTTTGTTAGAGCTCTCTGTTATGACCTGTCTGTTTTGGCTGGCCCTGCATGGCATAGCTCATAGCTTCATTGAGCTATGCAAACCTCTTCACCATGACAAGGCAGTGATCCATGAAGTTGACCAGTTCTATGAAGCCCTACATCACCTTCTAGAATTAACACCAAAAAATGATGTCCTTATCATTATGGAGGATTGGAATGCTAAAATAGGAAGCCAAAAGATAAGCGGAATAACAGGAAAGTTTGGCCTTGGAGTACAAAATGAAGCAGGGCACAGGCTGGTAGAATTTTGTCAAGAGAATACGATGGTCATAGCAAACACTCTTTTCCAACAACCCAAGGGAAGACTCTACACATGAACATCACCAGACGGTCAACACAGAAATCAGACTCTGTGCTCTGCAGCCAAAGATGGAGAAGCTCTATACAGTCAATAAAAAGAGGATGAGGAGCTGACTGTGGCTCGGATCATGAGCTTCTCATTGCAAAATTTAGCTTTAAATTGAAGAAAGTAGGGGAAAGCACTAGGCTACTCAGGTATGAACTAAATCATATCCCTGATGAATATACAGTAGAAGTGACAGATAGATTTAAGGAATTAGATCTGATAGAGTGCCTAAAGAACTATGGATGGAGGTTCACAAAATTGTACAAGAGGTAGCAACTAAAACCATCCCAAGAAAAAGAAATTCAAGAAAGCAAAATAGATGTCTGAGGAAGCTTTACAAATAGCTGAGGAAAGAATGGATGCAAGGGAGAAAGATATACCCAATTGAAGGGAAAAAAAAAAAAAGGGGGGGGGGGGGGGGAGGGGGGGGGGGGGGGGGGAGGGGGGGGGGGGGGGGAGGGGGGGAGAAGCAGAATTCCAGAGAATAGCTAGAAGAGATAAGAATGCCTTCTTAAATGAACAGTGCAAAGAAATAAAGGAAACAATAGAATAGGGATGACTAGAGATCTCTTCAAGAAAATTGGAGATATGAAGAGAATGTTTCATGCAAAGATGGGTGTGATAAAGGATCAAAATGGCAGGGATCTAACAGAGGCAGAAGAGATTAAGAAGAGGTGGCAAAATTACACAGGAGAGCTATACAAGAATAAACTTAATGTCCCTGATAACCATGATGGGATGGTCACTGACCTCAAGCAAGACATCCCGGAATGTGAAGTCAAATGTGACTTAGGAAGTCTGAGCAACAACAAACTAGTGGAGGTGACAGTATTCCAGTTGGGCTATTAAAAATCTTAAAAGACAATGCAGTAAAAGTGCTACACTCAATTTGCCAGCAAATTTGGAAAACTCAACAGTAGCCACAGGATTGGAAAACGTCAGCAATTCCAAAGAAGGGCAATGCTAAAGAATGTTCAAATTACCACATCATTGCATTCATTTCACATGCTAACAAAGTTATGCTCAAAATTTCAAAATTCTACAAGCTAGGCTCCAGCAGTATGTGGACCGAGAACTACCAGAAGTACAGGCAGGATTAATAGCAGTAACTGTGAGAGGGATCTTGGAGTCTTAGTGGACAACCAGCTAAATATGAGCCAGCAGTGTGCAGCAACAGCCAAAAAAGCTAATGCAATCCTAAATTATAATAACAGAGGTATACAATCAAGATCAAGGGAAGTACTAATACCACTCTATAAAGCCTTAGTAAGACCACACCTAGAGTACTGCATCCAGTTTTGTTCACCACATTATAAAAAAGATGTTGAGACTCTAGAAAAAGTACAGCGAAGAGCAACCAGGATGATTAGGGGACTGGAGACTAAAACATATGAAAAACAGTTACAGGAACTGGGCATGGATAGTCTAGTAAAGAGAAGGACCAGGGGAGACATGATAGTGGTCTTCCAATATTTGAGGGGCTGCCACAGAGAGGAAGGGGTCAATATTTTCTAAAGCACCTGTAGGCCAGACAAGGAATAATGGATGGAAACTGAACAAGGAGAGATTTAACCTGGAAATAAGGAGAAACTTTCTGACAGTGAGAACAATCAACCAACAGCTTGTTGAACAGCTTGCCCTCGGAAGTTGTGGGAGCACCATCACTTGAGACTTTCAAGAACAGATTGGACTGCCATTTGTCAGAAATGTTGTAGAGTCTCCCACTTGGGCGGGGGGTTGGACTAGATGACCTACAAGGTCCCTTCCAACTCTTGATTATCTGTTAAATCTGATTTCGAAAAGACAGAGGAACTAGAGATCAAATTGCCAACATACATGGAGAAACATCATGGAGAAAGCTAGAGAGTTCCAGAAAAACTACTTCTGCTTCATTGACTTTGCTAAAGCCTTTGATTGTATAGATCATAACTAATTGTGGCAAGTTCTTAAAGAGATGGGAGTACCAGACCTTCTTATTTGTCTTTTGAGAAACCTATATGCAAGTCAAGAATCAACAGTGACAACTGGACACAGAACCACTGATTGGTTCAAAATTGAGAAAGGAATTCGGCAAGGCTGTATATTGTCACCCTGATTATTTAACATATATGCAGAGTACATCATGAGAAAGGCAAGGATAGATGAATCACAAGTTGGAATTAAGATTCCTGGGGAAAATATCAACAACCTCAGATATGCAGTTGATACCACTCTAATAGCAGAAAGTAAAGAGGAACTAAAGAACTTATTGATGTGGGTGAAAGAGGAGAGTGCAAAAGTTGGCTTGAAACTCAACATTAAGAAAATTAAGATCATGGCATCTGACCCTCTCAATTCCTGGCAAATAGATGGGGAAGAAATGGAGGTAGTGTCAGATTTTATTTGCCTGGGCTCCAAAATCACCCCATGCAGATGGGGACTACAGCCAAGAAATTAAATCTCACTTGCTCCTGGGGAGAAAAGCTATGGCAAATCTAGACAGCATACTAAAAAGCATCACTGTGCCAACAAAAGGGTGTATAGTCGAGGCTATGGTTTTCCCAGTTGCAATGTATGGTTGTGAAAGTTGGACCATAAGGAAGGCTAAGCACCAAAGAATTGAGGCCTTTGAACTATGGTGCTGGAGAAGACTCCTGCAAGTCCCTTGGACTGCAAGGCGATCAAACCGGTCAGTTCTAGAGGAGATCAACCCTGATTGCTCTTTAGAAGGCCAGTTCCTGAAAAAAAAATAAAAAAAAATAGAAGGCCAGTTCCTGAGGATGAAACTCAAATATTTTGGCCACCTAATGAGAAAAAAGGACTCACTGGAGAAGAGCCTAATGCTGGGAACGATTGAGGGCAAAAGAAGAATAGAATGACAGAGAATGAGGTGGCTGGATGGAGTCACTGAAGCAATAGGCATGAGCTTAAATGGACTCCAGAGGATGGTAGAGGACAGGAAGGCCTGGAGGAACATTGTCCATGGGGTTGCGATGGGTCAGACATGACTTTGCAACTAACAACAACAACAAATGCTGTATCTCTGTCTCTGTATCTCTGTCTCTTTCTTTCTACTTGTTTTGCAGACTTTTGATATTTGTTCTATTAAGATATTTGTTCTATTAAGTATATTACAGCATTTCATAATTGTTATATTTCAGTTATCTTCCTATGAAAAGGTAGGATAAAGCATAAACATATAAAACTAATCTGAATCATATACAGTATATTCCTGATTTAGAAAGTACTGAAAGTTATTGCTGGATAAGAAACATGCTTTCTTAGCTAACTGCATAGTGATCACTGAAGCAGCATTCTTAAGCAAATTTGCCAAAGAGTCAACTTCATTGAATATACTACTACTATAAATATGGATATTCTGCATTATTAGATTTAAAAAAGCCAATCTTCTGCTCCTGTCACTTTTCTAAACAAGAAATTGAATGCATAGGATTTCCACAAATATTTTTTAATAAAATAAACCCATTAGAATATCTTGCCCATGGCAAACTAAATATTCAAAAATGTTGAATAAGGTTGTATTTTTCTTGCTTAGCCCAATAAAAGTCAACATCTCAAATTTTGTCATACAGTGCAGTTTGTAATCTGTTAGATAGCATTTTGTAACCTTGCAACTTCAGATTACAATTCCCATTGTATTTACAATCAACCAATATTAACTGGGGTTTATTAGTGTTGTAATGCAATAATCTGGCAGATAAAGTGCTTTATAACCTTAGCGTTTATAATTCTGAGACTGATACACACAGAGAGAGAGAGAGGGAGAGAGAGGGAGGGAGGGAGAGAGAGAGAGAGAGAGAGAGAGATGACTTTAATTCAACAGTATTTTCTTATTTTCATAATGAAAACTGAGTTTATTATAGGTTACATTCTCTGTTCTACACCTGCATAATAGGCATGAGAATCATGCCTCATACCTACATGATAGGCATGAGAAAGCAGGCAAATCAGCATATTGCTGCACATTGTTGGTGAGAATGGTTTGAAATATTCACTCAAGCATTGAGTGTTCTCCCTTGAATCTCTGCATCTAACACGATGCACTTCTCACACAGAGTCTAGAATGAAGACAAAAATAGGCAGATGGAATTACACCAGGTGCAAAATCTTGAGCTCCTTGGGAGATAAACAACATGAAAATATAATTAAACTAAGTACCAATAATAATATGGAGTTGTAACAAGACACTGATTTCTATAAATTTCAAAATTTATTATATTTGTATTGTATAGTACTCATGATATTTATATAACATAATATCCAATATCATACTTATTTATTTTATTTATTTATTTATTTATTTGATTTGCCAATTGTTTACAAGATAATAAGTATAAGTGTATACATAGTTGTGAATACATGAAATGGGTACATATAAGAAAAATAAAAGAATAAGAGAAACAATAGGACAGGGACGGTAGGCACATTGGTGCGCTTATGCACGCCCCTACAGACCTCTTAGGAAAGGGTGAGGTCAATAGTAGACAGTCTAAGGTTAAAGTTTTTGGGGTTTGGGGAAGAAACTACAGAGTCGGGTAGAGTATTCCAGACATTGACCACTCTATTGCTGAAGTCGTATTTCCTGCAATCAAGTTTGGTGCGGTTTACTTTGAGTTTGTATCTATTGTGTGCTCTTGTGTTGTTATGGTTGAAGCTGAAGTATTCATTGACAGGTAGGACATTGCAATGTATGATTTTATATACCATGCTTAAGTCAGACCGAAGACGGCGTAATTCAAGGTTTTCTAGTTCTAGAATTTCAAGTCTGGTGGCATAAGGTATTCTACAACGAGTAGAGGAGTGGAGAACTCTTCTTGTGAAATATTTCTGGACTTTCTCAATTGTGCTAATATCAGATACGTAATGTGGGTTCCAGACTGATGAACTGTATTCGAGTATTGGTCTAGCAAATGTTTTGTATGCTCTGGTTAGTAGTGTGATATTACCAGAGAAAAAGCTACGTAGGATTAGGTTAACAACTCTTAATGCCTTTTTGGCTATGTAGTTGCAGTGGGCTCTAGCACTTAGATCATTAGAGGTGAGTATTCCAAGGTCCTTTACAGAGCTTGGGTCATCAGCAAGTTCTTGACTATTCAGCTTGTATTTTATTTTCTGATTTTTTTGCCAATATGTAAGACAGAGCATTTATTTGTTGAGATTTGAAGTTGCCATTTGTTTGACCATTCTGATACATAGTCAAGATCTTTTTGTAGGGTAGCAATATTGTCTGTGGTATTGAACAGCTTTACATCATCAGCGAAGAGAACGCAATTGCTCTTAATATGATCACAGAGGTCGTTTATGTAGAGTATGAAGACAGTTGGTCCTAGAACAATGCCTTGGGGACACCACTATTGACAGGTACTGGATTTGATAGGACGCTCCCGATTTTGACCATTTGTTGTCTGTTTGACAGGAATGCTTCTATCCAGTTATTCAGTTGTCCAGAGATACCATAGGATTTTATTTTTAGGAGTAGTTTGTCGTGTACCACTGAATCAAAGGCTTTACAGAAGTCTATGTAGATTGCGTCTATTGATTTGCCCTGGTCGAGTTGTGTCGTCCATATGTTTTTGCAGTGTAAGAGTTATAGATTACAGGATAGTTTTTTTCTGAAACCAAATTGTTTATTGGAGAGTAGGTTATTTGTCTCTAAGTGGAGGATGATGGATTGGTTAATAATTGATTCCATGACTTTACAGGTGACGCAGCATAAGGAGATTGGCCTGTAATTTTCAACTAGGATTGGGTCTCCTTTTTGAAGATGGGGATGACTGTGGCTTGTGACCATAGGTTAGGCAAGGAGCTGGTCCTGAAAGATTTTTCAAAGATTATGCTTAGAGGTTTGGCTATGGCAGTGGATAGCTTTCTTAAGAAGTAGGCACATATTCCATCCGGTCCAATAGATAGAGATGGTTTTAGATTGCGTAGTGATTTTTCAACATTGTCTTCTGTGAAATCGATATGTATTAGATCATTATTGTTATCTGTGGTACGGCTAGGAAATACTGGGCATGATCCATTGCTGTTTACAAATACTGAGCGAAGAATGTGTTAAAGATGTTGGCTTTAATGGTGTCGTCGTTGCAGTCTTTACCATCAGGTCCTATCAAGGGAGGGATGGACCTTGAGTCTTTTAGTTTGTTGTTTACAAAATTGTAAAAAGCACGGGTGGAATTGGTGCTTAGAAGGTTTTCCTCTTGTTTAATGTGATAATTGGTGCATTCGGTCTTTATCTGGTGGCATAAATTTTTGTATCGGTTTTGAAATTGGCAACGTGACCAGATTTGTTTTTCCTCCAGAGTGATCTCTTTTGGATTGAAGTTTCCTTATTGATATGGGTAATCTGCTTTTTGTTTTGTTTTGGGAGTTGTTGTTGGTACATATAGTTTGATGACTCTTTTGACTTCAAGTAAAAATATGTTGTAATGGTCTTCAACAGTATTGCATCCAGTGAATAGAGATTGCCAATCCAGGGATGAGAGATCGTTGTCTATAAGATCATAGTTGCCTTTTTGAAGTTACAATTGGGGATTACATCATTGTGGTGATTTTTGTGTGGATGTATGTTGAGACAAAAGTCAATCATATTGTGGTCACTACTGGAAAAGGGTTCTTTAGTTTGTATTCCGTAAATTAAATTCAAACTATTGCAGAAGATGAGATCGAGGCAGTTGTTTAGTCTAGTGTTGTTGGTTACTAGTTGTTCCAGTCCCAGATTTGTAATAGCATTGTAGAAGGTTCTGTGTATGATTTCAGTTGTACAATCATTTAGGGTCCAGTCAATATGAGGTAGATTGAAATCACCAAGAAAGATAAAAGGGTATGGGCAGGATGCAGCCCATGTTAGTAATGTATTTAGCTTGTTTACATGTTCGATGTCATAATCAGGTGCTCTGTAACATAGTAAGAATCGAATTGTGATATTTAAGGATAGTTCACAGATGATGGTCTCAGGAAGAGCAAGCTCCTGGGTAACTTGGATATTTTTTAGATGTAAGGATTTTTTATAGAATATGGCAACACCACCTCCTCGATTTTCACGATCTGATCGGTAAACGTGATAGTCTCTTACTGTGGTAATGGAGTATATTCTCCTGCAAAGTGTTCAAGGGCTCACTACTTGCTCCATAGTGTTATCCACAGAGAATTATTAACTCAACTCAATATATATATATATATATATATATATATATATATATATATATATATATATATATATATATATATATATATATATATATATATATATATATATATATATATATATATTATTTGTGGATAGTGAAGACAATTGATTAATAACATTATGTATTAATTTTCCTATGTAAAACAGTACATATTAATTCTCCTACATAATTTTCAGTTTCTATTTAATCTGTATGAAATTTGGAAAATGGCTACCTTTCCAGTTTCGTGTGGCTTACCTGTTAGCGCTATCAAAAATGAACATATGCTACAGACAGGTAGTTGTTTTTATTATTACTGTTATTATTACTATGGATCATTGCACAGTCCACCAGATAATCCAACAGGGTTTGGCATTTTTATCTACTTATCAAGTCCTTCTCAAGGGTTAAACTAATTATAACTGCCCACTCCAAAAGATTTGGTTAAATAGAATCTATACTATTCAGTATAAAAGAATTTAGATAAAGGATAGGTTACCAGTAGCCTCACATCCACCTTTTGCTTTCCCCACCACAGTTCAACCTCAAACGTTAAGTGTAGCTTTTTGCCACTAAAAAATAGTCCCATTTTGGGGGGAGGGGGAAACTGATGGTCACCTATTCTGATAATTGAAAGTGATGACCTCTTTCCAAGAAAGATAGAGTATTTTCCATTCCCAAGATTAATGGTAATCTTTGTTGTATTCCTCTTTAGTTCTGTGTCCCGTTACTGTAAATAAAGTGTAGAATTTTGATGAATTCCAGATAAAAAAAAGAACAACATATATTTCCAACAAATATACAGTACATATATTAGAGCTGTGATGGTACAGTGGTTAGAATGCACTGTTGCTGATTGACTCTGCCCACAGCGAGGAGTTCGATCTTGACCAGCTCAAGGTTGACTCAGCTTTCCATCCTTCCAAGGTTGGTAAGATGAGAACCCAGATTGTTGGGCACAATATGCTTATATTGTAAACTGCACAAATACTGTACTGTAAAGTACTGTGAAGCTGTATATAATTCTAAAGTGCTATTGCTATATATACTATACAAAATACAATTCCAACATACAGTCTGCTGAAACACATTGATAAAATTCAAGTATACCTCAAAAGTAAAACAAGGCATATTCCTTCCCTTTCTCCTTGTCTGAAATGTCAACCCGTTATGCTGGTGAACTGATGAATATAAGAATTTTTGACAGAAGGAATAAAATAAATTATTTTTTGATTAGGAGATTCCTACTTTGCCTATTTGGAAGTCATTATTGCTTAATCCTGTAACTTATCACTTGAGTTATTTTTGAGATCTTTTGACCTAACATACTCAGTGCAATCACATACATGTATTTTATCATTATTTATTTATTTATCTAATATCCCACCTTTATTTTGACTAATAATTAAAGATGGTGAATAGATCCAACAAATCTTCCCACTCCTATTTTCCCCACAACTGCAATCCTGTGGGCTGGGCTGGGCTGAGAAACAGTGACTGGCCCAAAGTTACCCAGCTGGCTTTTATAGCTAAGGTGGGACTAGAACTCACAGTCTCTGATTATTTAGCCTGGTTCCTTAACCACTAGACCAAATTCAGCAGAACGGTAATACACAATATATACACTATGCTTTATACATGCATTCACTGATGTATGACCAGCCACCCATAAAGATATCACATATTAAAGTATCATTCTTGCTTCTTTAATGTGTATAATAAATTGTAAAACTTAGTTATATAGCAGTAAAGCTAGACAGGTTTGCATTACTTGATCTGTGATATATTGCCTATTTCCTTGGAGATTCCTTCAAGGACATTGAATAACCTGGTACATCCTTATCACAAACTATATTTTCTCTAACAAAGTATAAACAATGCACAGACTACAAACAAGACAGAGAAGATAACTAAAATGGAAACGCAAATGACAAGCCAAGAGAATTACCCGGATAAGGACTTACTACTGAATATATGAAAGATGTTGGTTAAAATCTTGAAAATTAAAGTGAAAATACAAGAGAGTGACCCGAAGAATGCCTTTTTATGGTTTTTTTAAAGGCTTGCTAAAGCATCAAAGAAGCCTTTGGGATGTGAAAAAGAAAAATTGAAGAGAGATCAAAATTCTACAACATCTAAATGAATTAAAGATCAAGGTTGTCAGGATTATGTAAAGTTGATTTGTTTGATCAAGGTTAAAATATCACATGTTTCATTAAAACTCTGGGAACCCATTACAAGCTTTTTGCCGACAATAGAACTATGAAATTGATGTCTGGATATGCACATAAATAAGGGATGGGTTATAGGAAGAAGAGATGTTTGTTTATAATCTTATAGGCTGTGAAGAATTACTAAGGTTGTTTATGTGATGAATATCAGAAGTCACTTTAAATATTTTCCTCTTATTTTCCTTTTTTTCTTTCGATGCACTTCTTATTTTTTTTTTTTTTTTTTTTTTTTTTTTTTTTTTTTTTTTTTTTTTTTTTTGGGGGGGGGTTGGGGGGGGTTGGTTGGTGTGGGGTTTTTTTTTTTTTTTTTTTTTTTTTTTTGTTTTTTTTTTTTGGGTTGGTGGGGTTTTTTTTTTTTTTGGGGGTTGTTTTTTGTGTGTTTGGTTTTTTTTTTTGGGTTGGGGTTTGGTTTGTTTTTTTTTTTTTTTTTTTTTTTTTTTTTTTTTTTTTTTTTTTGGGGGGTGGGGGGGGGGGGGGGGGGGGGGGGGGGGTTTGTTTTTTTTGGTTTTTTGGTTGTTTTTTTTTTTGTTGGTGGGGGGGGTTTGGTGGTTTTTTTTTGGGGTTTTAATTAAAAGTTAACATCTTCCTAGTTGAAATTGAGTTTCCATGTGTTGTATGATTAAAAAGTTTTCATCATGTCTTCTGACTGCCAATTGGTATTCATGGATATGGTCTACCAGTGTTCTACCTGGGTGGAATCACTGTTATTGTCCTTAACATTCTCTGAGTCACTCTGAAAGTGAAATGGGTGGTATCTAAATTGGATAATTTATTGATAGATGAAAAAAGATAGACAGACAGACAGACAGACAGACAGACAGACAGACAGATGGATATAGGTGAAACTCGAAAAATTAGAATATTGTGCAAAGGTTCATTTATTTCAATAATGCAACTTAAAAGGTGAAACTAATATATGAGATAGACTCATTACATGCAAAGCAAGATAGTTCAATCAGTCATTTGTCATAATTATGATGATTATGGCTTACAGCTCATGAAAACCCCAAACCCACAATCTCAGAAAATTAGAATATTACATGCAATCAATAAAACAAGGATTGTACATAGAACAATATTGGACCTCTGAAAAGTATAAGCATGCATATGTACTCAGTACTTGGTTTGGGCCCCTTTTGCATCAATTACTGCTTCAATGTGACGTGGCATGGAAGCTATCAGCCTGTGGCACTGCTGAGGTGTTATGGAAGACCAGGATGCTTCAATAGCGGCCTTCAGCTCTTCTGCATTGTTCGGTCTCATGTCTCTCATCTTTCTCTTGGCAATGCCCCATAGATTTTCTATGGGGTTCAGGTCAGGCGAGTTTGCTGGCCAATCAAGCACAGTAATCCCACGGTCATTGAACCAGGTTTTGGTGCTTTTGGCAGTGTGGGCAGGTGCCAAGTCCTACTGGAAAATGAAGTCAGCATCCCCATAAAGCTCGTCTGCTGAAGGAAGCATGAAGTGCTCCAAAATCTGCTAGTAGATGGCTGTGTTGACCCTGGACTTAATGAAGCACAGTGGACCAACACCAGCAGATGACATGGCTCCCCAAATCAACACAGACTGTGGAAACTTCACACTGGACTTCAAGCATCTTGCAGCGTCTGCCTCTCCATTCTTCCTCCAGACTCTGGGTCCTTGGTTTCCAAATGAGATGCAAAAGTTGTTCTCATCAGAAAAGAGGACTTTGGACCACTGAGCAACAGACGAGGTCTGTTTTTCTTTAGCCCAGGTAAGACACTTCTGATGTTGTTTGTTGTTCAGGAGCAGCTTAACAAGAGGAATACAACATTTGAAACCCATGTCCAGGATACATCTGTGTGTGGTGGCTCTTGATGCACTGACTCCATCCTCAGTCCACTCCATGTGAAAGTCCCCAACACTTTTGAATGGCCTTTTCCTGACAATCATCTCCAGGCTGTGGTCATCCCTGCTGCTTGTGCATCTTTTTCTTCCACACTTTTCCCTTCCACATAACTTTCTATTAATGTGTTTTGATACAGCACTTTGGGAACATCCAAGTTCTTTTGCAATTACCTTTTGAGGCTTTCTCTCCTTATGGAGGGTGTCAATGATGGTTTTCTGCACAACTGTCAAGTCAGTGGTCTTTCCCATTATTGTGCTTCCTACTGAACCAGACTGAGAGACCATTCAAAGGCTCAGGAACCCTTTGCAGGTGTTATGGCTTAATTAGCTGATTAGAGTGGGACACTTTGAGCCTAGAATTGAACCTTTTCACAATATTCTAATTTTCTGAGATTTTGGATTTGGGGTTTTCATGAGCTGTAAGCCATAATCATCTCAATCATGACACATCACGGCTTGAACTATCTTATATATCTAATATATTAGTTTCAAGTTGCATTACTGAAATAAATGAACTTTTGCACAATATTCTAATTTTTCAAGTTTCACTTGTAGTACATTACTTCTATTCTTATTTGGCTATTTATTCTTATTTGATTATTGGGTCTTTATGTTTTGGAGTGATTTTGTTAGTTTGTGTGCTGTATGCATATTCTCTTCTATTGGTATTTACTACTCATATCATGTACAATATATATTTATGATCTATCTATTTATCTATCTATCATCTATTCATATTGATCTTTACATAGGCTAAAAGTCTATTGACTAACTGTATTCAATAAAAAAAAAACTTTTTGGATAGGTCTTTGGGTGTGTTTTGCATTACATTTATAGTTTATAGACTTTTCCACACAGACAATAATAAAGAGCATTTACACTCATTCCTGTGGACTGCAGCTAGGAATGGCAAATGAGAAGTTATGTCACAGTTATATTACAGCAGCAGCACTATAGAAGGTTAGGTAGAAGTCAAAGCCCCAGACATAAGTGTCCAGACAGTAATAGGAACAAATCAACTTTATTCCAAGTACTCCATTTTTACTACCAGTTCACAGATTGAATTGATTGAGTTTAACTTGGTTTGAGCAGATCCAAAGGATAAAAGAGAAGAGTGTTTAACTATTAAACAGGAACAGGCATATTTCAGAACACTCTTTGGCAGATCCAATGTTTGTCACGCTGCCATGCTAGCAGAAGTGTCATTCTACTAGCCATTGTTATATGAATGATTGAGCATAGATTCATATTATAAAATAACTCAAGCTGAAGAAATAGGAATTACTCTCTGAGTAAAGCACCAAAATGTGACATCTTTGATGCCATTTATTAGGATTTCTACCCACTCTTCTCCAGAAGTTCAAGGTATATTACCTGTAATTTCCTCCTCAAATCATAACTCTGTGAGGTAGGTTGAGCTGAGAGAAAATGACTACTCCAAGACATTAAGTGAACTTCTATGACTGAGAGTAGACTTGAATCCAGGTGATTCTCATCTTAAATATTATACCTTATTCACTATGAAATGATGGATCTCTGTTTCATTTTAGCCCATTTATCTAGACTGCATTACGGAAGCAGAATGGACCATTCTGTCTCTGGACCACATGACTGTGTCCCAGAAGTGGCCACCATTTTGGAGCAGCCACATGTCCCAGGAACACTGTCAGATGGACTGGCATGTTCTCTTTTCCCAGCATGAAATCCAGAGCTCCAGACTTTTGAAAAAGTAAGTGCATGAGGGAAAGTCCATAATGGTAACAGATCAAGCATTTCAAAAGGCAGGTGCTGTAGTGGAAAAGGCACCTTTTCTGGGTCATACAAACTAATATGTGGGATTTGGAGCATCCTGGATCTGAGGGGCTGGGTAGATATAAAGGCAGTTCGTTAAATAATTTGGCCCCATGCCATAAAGGGCAACCAACACCATTCTTACAATTATGGTATAACTACTTGTTCTATTGGTTGAATATTATATGTTGATCCATCTGATAATTTTCAGTAATTAATTTATCTCTCTTTCTGGGATAGCCCATGACTGCTCCCACAGAGACCCTGAGCAAAGATGCTTCAGATACTCTATTTGCACTAGGTGAAACCAGGAACTGTCAGAATAGTTAACTTATAACTGCCCCCACATTTCTGGTTTTCTGAAGTGGCCTTAAGAACAATGGTGGTTGGCATTGAATCCCTCTGGAGATGAAGTGACAGAAGAAGACGTTATCCCCACTCTGCATAAGCTCTTAGTTTTTAGTCTATTTAATTTTTTCCATTTTAATTATTCTTATATGTATAATTGTTTTTATATTTCTATTTTTATTGCATTTTAAGCTACTCAGAGTTACACTAGATAGCAGGATGGGCAGTAATAAAATAAAGTAAAATAATAACATAAAATGATAAATCCAAACACCAGTATTCTTTAAAATTTGAATTTTTCCAAATGTTGTGAGGTAGGTCACTTCCACATTAGAGTTGCAGCAGCATTCAGTCTTTGTTCTACCAAATAACAGTAAAACAACATGATTTATATAACTTCATAGTGGCTGTGTGATTTGTGAAGACACTACAAATTACTGGATAAATGATAAATGAGAGAAATAAAGAGGCAGGCAGGCAGGCAGTAGACAGACAGACATGTTATGCAAGTAGTTCTTGTTCATAAAGGCTATTCAAATTTAAAACAGATCTCTCCAGAGCTACCCATGACCTGCTTTCATAATTACAACAGCCACATACTCTACCATCAAGTGCTTCATTTTGGATGCTTGGCAGCCAGTTCACATTTATGGCCATTTATAATATCCCCTGGTCACATGACCATTTATTAGTAAGAATGGATTTGAAGCGACTGCATTCGCTTAATAGCCACCACAAAAAATGTTGAAAAATCAGATCTGGTCACATAATTCCTTGACTCATGCTCAATTACAGTCTTAAGCCAAGGACTACCTGTGTACGTATAAAGTCTTTGTGTTAGAAAAAGATACATAAATGCATATTTTCTTGAAATTGTACACTAATTTGGCAAAATGAATGAGCATATGCCAAATTGAAATGGAATGAATACAAACTGATTGACATCTCTATTTCAAATGACACATTTCAATGCCAGTTTCTAAATATGTATATGATAGAAAAAGTGGGTGGGGAGAGAAGAATGAGTGATTACCTGGGCCCATTTATTTTGCTATATAGTGCAGGGATGTGGACTTGTGGACTTCAACTCCCAGAATTCATCAGCCATCAAAGCTGGGAGTTGAAGTCCACAAGTCTTAAAGTTGCAAAGGTTAGAGACCCCTGATATAGTGAATATAGAGTATAGAAAAACCGTTCTCTTTTGAGTTTTTCAAACCAATTCATCTTGGTTTGGCTATCTTGGTTTCTCTCTGATTCTGATTCTGAATACATGATTATCTCCAGTGTATTCTCATTTAGATTGCATTTACAATTTCTCGGTATGAATATAACTCTGAATTGTTTATTTTAAAGAACTCTATGCACATTTTTGCTCTATAATTTATATGTCACCATGCTCATTATGGAAAGAGTGTTCTGCATCCCTCTAAAAAAAATAATTAGCATAAATTGTTTGGAACAGTCATATATGTGGGATGAAGTTTAGCGGGAGTTCTATATAATCATATTTGAGAGCAATTTTAAAGGATCCATTTTTTCCCTTAAATTAAAATGTAAAATACAATAATGCCTCTGATTTTACTCTCAGATAATCAGCATCACTGGCTGAGAAGAGTGGAAGGGAAATGCCAGGGGGCTGATGGAAAACTTAAGCACCTGTAACCTAGCAAAACAGTCTTGCTAACAAGTGTTAGCAAGGGATACGCAAGGAGAAGCCATTCTGAATTAGAAAATCATTTTTATAGCAAAAGAACTTTCTTCAATTGATCACTTTCATATAGTTTGCAAATAGAATGTGCCAGAAAATGCTTCTGTAAATGATACCAAGGTACTGCATTGTAGTCATAAACTATGTTTTCCTTCAGAAGATTTTAAATTTCTGACCACTTCTGGATTTCCATATGATGCTGTGTGGGTATCATAAAGATCAAAACTTAGAGAATTAATTTGCTAAAATTCCTGAAAGAGCACCATTTAAGAAATGTAGGAAAATGTCTTCAAATACCAATGTACAGTGAATCATACAATCAGTAAGTAGTAAAGTTTTGGATGCATTTTTGATCTAGCATGGTTTGATTGATTGAAGAGGCTCGATAAATCATTTACAAAACATGTTCCAGGAAAACTTGACTAGAGATAACTCTGAGCAGTTTCTGTGAATAATGTTTCAAGAACTGCCTTACACATTCAGTTCCTTTTAACAATCCATGGTGATGGGGCTGAAAAATCCTTAGCAAATATTCATTTTTAATATCACTTTCCTTGGTTTTCTATACACTCATGTTGGGTGACTAAAATGGTATGATTATAGAGTATTTAGAAATACATGAAGAGGAACCGATACTCTTCCAAGAACTGAATCAACATAACTTTTTTGTTGTGGACAACGGCCACAAAAAGCATCCCAAGAAGAAATCTTAGGAAAACAGAAGAGCTAAGGTCAAGGATCACCATGATTTAAGTCTACAAGTCAAACCATTTATTTTCCCTTCCTTAAATACTTACGCAGCCAATCTTACCCGCAATAAAAAATTTTAGAGCAGTTTAAAAAATCAGATATACTTAGATTATCTTTTTTTTCCTCTGCATTAACTTTGCTTCTCTCCCCATCCTTTATTTATTCTAGTTATCAAATGATATTCATATGCTGTGCACTGAAGATGTTACCTCCTCAGGTAACAAAAGTCAGCAACCAAAAAAAAAAAAAAAAGCTATGCTCTTAATACCAGTATTTCATTATTTTAATTTGTTCAGATACTCTGAATTCTTAAACATACAGTATTTTATGCTTAGATTGTTATAGTTAACAGATCTTCTTTTAGATCTGATTTAAATCCATCAAGTTGGGTTCATTCATTCATTCAATTTTTATAGCCACCAAATTCAACCAAGTGATAAGGTATTCTCTCTCTAAGAATTACTGCAATCAAAAATACCACATTCCTTATGGGAGTCCAAGTGGGCATTTTCTAAGTTCCATGGGAACTCAGCCTTTCCATTCAGCAAGGAACCTATTTTTTGTTTTTGTTTTTAAATTCTCAAGTATGTAGTCTACGCTTTGGCAGTAGATTTTCTCCTGCCTTGTTAGTGATCTGCTGCTGAGCCTGCAGCAACAGACTACAGTTCAGAAATAAGCCAACTAAAATAGTTTTATGGAGAAAACAATGTTGTTGCTGAATCAATATTTTCATGGCCTCAAGCTATTGGAAATGATGGAGGGTTGTTGGTTTTTTTTTTTTTTTTTTTGAACATTGCCTGTATAATGTAGTGCCATTTCCAAATCAAGCTCCAGATTTGATTCTGCTTGGCTAGAAAAAGGGCAGTAGAATTGTGGTAAGGAAAATAGATTTCTTAAAAACTCAAACTTTATTTTGGTATAGTCACTTTGAATTCAATCATGTTTCAGAGGTCAATCCCCCAAACTTTAAGATTAGGTTTGATTTATTGATTGAGTGATTAATTTATTGATTTGCTACCATGTGTAGCATTTATTTAGACAACTGATGAAACTTCTAAATTCTCTGATGATCCAGATTTGATGCAGTACTTTGAACTGAATTCTGTAATGATACAAAAAAAAAATATGGGTGAGAGAAAGGATCCAAAGAATATTTTTAATTTATTTATTTTATTTATTTATTTATTCATTCATTTATTTATTTATTTATTTATTTAGTCAATTGCTTACAAGATAATAGGTATAAGTAAAAACATAGTTATGAATACATGGATACATATACGAAAAATAAAAAATAAAAAAAAACAATAGGACAAGGATGGTAGGCACATTGGTGCACTTATACACGCCCCCTACAGACCTCTTAGGAAAGGGGTGAGGTCAATAGTAGACAGTCAAAAGGTTAAAGTTTTTGGGGCTTGGGGAAAAAAAACCACAGAGTCGGGTAGAGTATTCCAGACGTTGACCACTCTGTTGCTGAAGTCTTATTTCTGCAATCAAGTTTGGTGCGATTAACCTTGAGTTTGTATCTAATGTTTGCTCTTGTGTTGTTATGGTTGAAGCTGAAGTATTCATTGACAGGTAGGACATTGCAATGTATTATTTTATATACTATACTTAGATCGGACCGAAGGCACATAGTTCTAGGTTTTCTAGGTCTAGAATTTCGAGTCTGGTGGCATAAGGTATTCTGCAATGAGTAGAGGAATGGACTCATTCTTGTGAACTCTTCTTGTGAAATATTTCTGGACTTTCTCAACTGTTAATATCAGATACGTAATGTGGGATCCAGACTGATGAGCTGTATTCGAGTATTGGTTTAGCAAATGTTTTGTATGCTCTAGTTATTAGTGTAATATTACCAGAGAAAAAGCTACCTAAGATTAGGTTAACAATTCTTAACACCTTTTTGGCTATGTAGTTACAGTGGGCTCTAGCACTTAGGTCATTTGAGATGAGTACTCCAAGATCCTTGACAGAGTTTGGATCATTAACAAGGTCTTGACTATTCAGTCTGTATTTTATTTTCTGATTATTATTATTTTTGCCAATATGTAGGACAGAGCATTTATTTGTTGAGATTTGAAGTTGCCATTTGTTTGACCATTCTGATACATAGTCTAGGTCTTTTTGAAGGGGTGCAGTATTGTCTGTGGTGTTGAATAGCTTTACATCATCGATGAAGAGAATGCAGTTGCTCTTGATATGATCACAGAGGTCATTTATGTAGAGTATGAAAACAGTTGGTCCTAGAACATAGCCTTGGGGGACACCACTGTTGATAGGTACAGAATTTGATAGGACGCTCCCAATTTTGACCATTTGTTGTCTGTTTGACAGGAATGCTTCTATCCAGTTATGCAGGTGTTCAGAGATACCGTAAGATTTTAGTTTTAGGAGTAGTTTGTTGTGTACCACTGAATCAAAGGCTTTACAGAAATCTATGTAGATTGCATCTATTGCTTTGCCCTGATCGAGTTGTGTAGTTCATATGTTTTTGCAGTGTAAGAGTTGCAGATTACAGGATAGTTTTTTCCTAAAACCAAATTGTTTATTATAGAGTAGGTTGGTTGTTTCTAAGTGGAGGATGATGGATTGGTTAATAATTGATTCCATGACTTTACAGGTGACGCAGCATAAAGAGATTGGTCTGTAATTTTCAACTAGGCTGGGGTCTCCCTTTTTGAAGATGGGGATGACTGTGGCTTGTGACCATAGTTTTGGCAAGGAGCTGGTCCTGAAAGATTTTTCAGACATTATGCTTAGAGGTTCGGCTATGGCAGTGGGTAGCTTTATAAGTAGTAGGCACATATTTCGTCCGGTCCAATAGATAGAGATGGTTTTAGATTGCACAGTGCTTTTTCAACAATGTCTTCTGTAAAATCGATATGTATTAGATCATTTTAGTTGTCTGTGGTTCGACTAGGAAATACTGGGCATGATCCATTGCTGTTTACAAATACTGAGCCAAAGAATGTGTTAAAGAGGTTGGCTTTAATAGTGTCATCGTCTTTACCATTAGGTCCTTTTACAGGTGGGATGGACCTTGAGTCTTTTAGTTTGTTGTTTATAAAATTGTAGAAAGCGCGGGTGGAATTGGTGCGTAGAAGGTTTTTTTCTTGTTTAATGTGATAATTGGTGCATTCAGTTTTTATCTGGTGGCATAAATTTTTGTATCGGCTTTTGAAGTTGGCAACGTGACCTGATTTGTTTTTCCACCAAAGTGATTTCTTTTTGGATTGAAGCTTCCTTATTGGTTTGGGTAATTTGTTTTTTCTGGTTTTGGGAGTTGTTAATGGTACAGATAGTTTGATGATTCTTTTGACTTCAAGTAAAACTATGTTGTAATGGACTTCTACAGTATTGCATCCAGTGAATAGAAATTGCCAATCAAGGGATAAGAGATCATTCTTATAAGATCATAGTTGCTTTTTTTGAAATTATAATTGGGGATTCCATCATTGTGATGATTTTTGTGTGGATGTATGTTGAGACAAAAGTCAATCATGTTGTGGTCACTGTTGGAAAAGGGTTCTTTAATTTGTATTCCATAAATTGGATTCAAACTATTGCAGAATATGAGATCAAAACAGTTGTTAAGCCTAGTATTGTTGGTTACTAGTTGTTCCAGTCCCAGATTTGTTACAGCATTGTAGAAGGTTGCATGTGTGGGTTCAGTTATATATTTGTTAAGGGTCTAGTTAATATGAGGTAGATTGAAATCACCAAGAAAGATAAAAGCGTGTGGGCAGGATGTTGCCCATGTTAGTAGTGTATTTAGCTTGTTTGCAAGTTCAATGTCATAATCAGGGGCTCTGTAACATAGTAAGAACCAAAATGTGATATTTAAGGACAGTTCACAGACGATGGTCTCAGGAATAGCAAGCTCCTGGGTAACTTGGATGTTTTTTTTAGATGTAGGGACTTTTTATAGAAGATAGCAATACCACCTCCTCTATGGATTTCATGATCTGATTGGTAAACTGTGGTAATGGAGTCAGGGAGAGATGCATTGAGCCATGTTTCACAGACAAATATAATGTCGAATTTAGCCGTATTTAGTAAGAGGAGAAATTCGGGTATTTTATATACAAGGCTTCTTTCATTGAGTAGCTTGCATTTAAGGCCAGTTGTGGTTGGAATAGAGGTACTTAGGGGCGTGCATACCTAGTTTTGGGTGATGTTGGATTGGATGGGGTGTGGTTGGATGCAGAGTTGTGGGTTGTGTGACTTTCTTTTGATGTAATCAGCTCTGTAGTCGATGTATAGGTCCTTTTCTCCATTATCTAGATGGTTTTTGAGTTCTGCATGGAGTTCACGGGAGCGGATTCTTTGCAGTATGGATAAGTCTGGTCTTGGGTGAAGTTTTTTGTGTTTGGGATTGGTTTTTGCAATGGCATTTATTGTATGAATGAATATGCGTTTGCTGGACTCATTTTTGCATACAACTTTACAAAATGTTGGGGCCACAGAGCCGTCATTGTATTTGTACCCATAGCCATCTCTGGTTATTTCAATGATATCTTCAGGAGAGATATTTGTTGTATTAGAGTTGCTTATGATATCATGAACTTTGGTGATGTCATCTGATTCGTTGGTGTTTTCGAGACCAAATAAGATGGCATTTGGACGTTTCTGTTCACGTTCCATGGTGTCTCTGATGAGTAAGGAGATATTATTTGTGGAATTATTTGAAGGGATAGTAATTGTTTGTGGCTGTGGTTTGGTAGTTATTTTTGGTTGTAGTTGTGATTGTAGTTGAGGTAGTGGTTGTGGTTGTTGTGGGATTTGATTTTGAGCTGATAGGTACTCACTTATCTGTGCTGTTTTTTTTTTCAAGAGAAATTAGGCTTGCTTGTATAGTTGTTTCAAAATGTGTTGCTAAGCATTCTTCTATTGAGTGAATGAGTGATTCTATACTTTCAACTCTGTCAGGTAGGGTACTTAGTTTGTTTAGCTTAGAAGAACATGATGGACATAGAAAAAAGAATGTATCTGAATTTTTAACCATATCAGCTAGGTTTTTGTTTGTGTTTAAGCAGGCAGGGTGGGCTAGATTATCGCATAGGTGGCATTTGATGTAAATTTTGCTTTCATTGATGGTTTCAAGACATTTGAAACATGTGCAGGAGTCTGGGAGGTCATTGGTAGAGATTTTTTTTTTGTTTTGGTTTGGAGTTTTTGGCTAGCATGGTCAATGGCAATAGTACAGTAATCAATTACAATAGCTAGTTAATGTGATAGGTAGACAGTTACTTAATGAATGTGGTAATTAATAAATGTTAATTGATATGTTAGAGAACAAATCAAAAGTAAGGTTGCTTATTACTAAAAATCAATCAATCAATCAATTGGTTATTCAAATCACTCTAATCAAATTTTGCTAAGCAACAAACAGCCTAATTTATTACAGTAATTACTAAACACACTGGTCAATTAAATTTACTAAATCACTGATTTTACTAATCAGATATTCAGTAATTACACTATATGCACTAAACATTCAATGATACTAAGCAAAAAACAATAAATCAATTGATCATTTGATAAAAATTAATTATTTTTTTGAGATAATTATTTTTTTGATTTTTTTGAGATAATGAAAGTAAGTAGTATGAAGTAGTATTGTGAATTGGTAAGTAAAGGATTATTGCTTTGCTTTGTTTTGCTTAGCTGTTGCTGATATCTGAGAATAGGTTTATAACCCTTTATAAACTGGCAGGAGGTCTCTTTTCCTGGGCTGTTTGAAAACAATCAATGAGCAAGGGTCTACACTCTCTTGTTTTGTAGATTGAGTTTTTGAGATAGTAAAGATGCAAAGATGTTGAAGGGGGGAACTCTGGCCCCTTCTTCAGCAGAGATAAACAGGACAATTCACTGGGAGGCAACAGGAAACTTTTTGTTTTGTTTTCCCTTGATGAATGGGATTTCTGGCCCACTCCTAGTTAATTTAAATACACTTTCAAAGTTTGTTGCTTTTAAGATATCATATCATCGTCGTCATCATCATCTTGTTGGTGCTGTCAGAAGAAACTATAACTGCTTTTATTTGTTTTGATCCTGCAATTCTGAACCAATTTTTCTTTAAAAAAAAAATACTTTTCTAAAATTCAAAACAACCTAGTTAACACAGGGAACTAAGTAAGAAATGCAAAATTTTGATCATGGAATCATTTTTTTTAAAGAAACCAGCCAAACAAATAAAAATGGATGAGGAGAGGTAGATGATCTCAATTAATAAAAGCCAAAATATTTTAAAATTGAATTTTTTACAAGCAGACCATATGCCAGCAACATGACCACAAATGCAAAAAAAAAAAAAAAAAAGCAAAGATGGGCAGATATATGAAAGCAATCTAGAGCAGTGGTGGCTAACCTTTTTCGGCTCCCATGCTGATAATTACATGCGCACGCACTCGCTTGCATGTGCTCACGTGCCAGCACCCAGAAGGCAATGCGTGCTGCTCCCCATGCCCCCTGCGCATGTGCACGTGATCCCCCATCACACACAGCACATCTTTGCGCATGCGTGTGCAATTCCCCCTTGCATGCCGCAGATCTTTGCACATGCACATGCGATTCCCCCTCGCACACCACATCTGTGCATGCACATGTGATTCCCCCCTCACACGCAGCGCGTCTATGCATGCGCACACGATCCCCTCACATGCAGTGCATCCCTTTGAATGTGCATGCATCTCCTGTGCACCCCACCCTCCACCCCTCTGCACATGTGCATCAGATATCCAACAATCAGCCATCAGGCGGCAGTACACGTGCACATGCATAGTAGGGCTCTTCTGAGCGACCTCTCGCGTGCTGGGGGAAATGGCTCTGCGTGCCACTTCTGGCAAGCATGGCATAGGTTTGCCAACACGGATCTAGTGTTTTGTGATCCTTGGTGTTCTCTGAGCTTGGTTGTTTTCATGCATTAGCTTGGTAATGAAATGTCTGCAAGAAAACAACCAACTTCAGAGACCACCAGAAACCTTCCAATTCAACCCTGAGCTACAAATGTTCTCTACTATTTGAATCTAGAGTTTTATTTTTAGTGTTTCAGACAGTATAGTTTTAAGTTACAATACAGCAAGATCTATGTTAAAGGTTCAATCTATTTCTGTTTGCAAGAGCAGAATAGTGAGAATTCTTTCAAAGCTGGAACTTTTTTATGGGTGATATGCTCAGTATGTGTGAGATGACAAATATTGGTGATGCTCATTTGCAAATTATTGGTACCAGGGAAAGCATAATTCTTTTCTTATCCCCATCTTATCCCCACATTTGCTTTAGTATTCTTTCTGCTACCTTTTCTTAAGTCACTCAGAATAGAAGGAGATTAATGTAAGCCAGTTTTAGGTCATCGGAACTGGCATGAGGTGATATTATATAATATGATGGTGTAAGCTTATTCACAAAATTCCCAGGCAGATTGGCCCTAACACTATTTTTCTCCACACCCATCATTTATATATGTAAATTACCACTTTTAATCAAATTAAATCTATTGTGCATATACATTCATGGTTAAAAAATGAGAAGATCAACCAAAGTTTAGGACAACTAATTTAAATTCTGATTTGTTAACAAATTAGGATGCTAATTAATACAAACTCTTGTTTTATTAAAAAAAAAATCAGAATTATTTCTGGAAATAGTAAGCTTAGCTTAAAAGATTAGCTTAAAAGAGAATCTTTTGACCTGATATTGTGGTCATATTAACCATGATTTGACAACATTTTCCTAAACTGGCATTCTGCAAGTTTGGACTCTATGTTCTAGAATTCCAGCTGATAGCCAACTGGTAAATATACTTCTGGAGATTGTGTAAAGGTTCCCATTGAAAACTTTTTCACAAAACCACTTGCTGAAATCAAAATGACACAAGGTACATAAATAGAAATCCCCTTGAACAGAGTAGCAAAAAAGAATAGCATAAACAAATATTTCTGTGTTTGCTCTCTTCTTCTTCTTCTTCTTCTTCTTCTTCTTCTTCTTCTTCTTCTTCTTCTTCTTCTTCTTCTTCTTCTTCTTCTTCTTCTTCTTCTTCTTCTTCTTCTTCTTCTTCTTCTTCTTCTTCTTCTTCTTCTTCTTCTTCTTCTTCTTCTTCTTCTTCTTCTTCTCTGTATCTTTCTGATACAATGACATAAGCACAATAGAAAAAAATATAAGAAAAGTAGAAGTAAGAGTCCATTTGATATAATGGTTAAGACACTAGAGTAGAAACTGTGAGAGTAAATTCTAGTCCTGACAGAAGCACAAAGCCTGCTGTGTGGCCTTGGACCAGTCACTCTCTGTCTGGTCAGGAAGAAGACAGTGGCAAATCACTTTAGAAATCCTGCTGGGAAAACTGCCAGGGATTTCTCCCAGCAGTCACTAGGAGTCAAGAGTGACTCAAAGACACATAAACAGAAGTAAATTACAGTGACTTATCTTGCTGGCTTTCATATTAATCTATTATATTTTTATATCACATATCCTTTTGAGTCCTGGAGTTTGCTGCTAAGGCCATTGTCCTCTGGGTCTGCCTCCTGCAAATCGCCCCCAGAACTGTTGATATTTTTTTACCCATGACTATGCTATTTAGTTTTAATTGGTAGCAAGCTAACCAGTCAAGAATTCTAAATGAAATTTCATTTCTCTGTGTACTGCTGATCAATATTCACTCAACACACAACGGCTCTTTGTATTTCAGTGGAATAAAATAAATTGTCAGTTAGCAGTGTGGTTTTTGTTGTTGGGGTTTTTTTTTCCCTCTCTTCCCTTCCTTCCCACCACCCCCTGGCAGCTAAATTATTCACCTTCTCAAAAGGCAATTTGATAAATGTTTATTTCTTCATAATGCATTTTAACAATCACTGATTTGTGACACTCACTGTGAATTGAATTTAAATGCATACCGGATGCTTTCTTTGTCTGAGAAGGCACTAAGAGCGATGAGCAAGAAACAACTCCTGGAATGTTGCCTGTTTTCCATTTCAGATATTGCGATTGCCTCCCATGGTATAAGGGGCACTAATTGAATTTAAGAGATGTAACAAGTGAAAAGTGCACCTCTTCACATTGCATCAGACTAAGAGCCAGCTCAATGGATTTGGCAGCAGCTGTAGCATCAGGGCAGCACATAAGCAGCAATTTCATACAGAAGTGGAAAAGATCATGGAACAGTCAGGATCATTGTGGAGTTCCAGCAGAGGGCAAGGTGATATAGATGGGGTACACAACAATATGGCATACAACATTATGAAAAACAAATTGCTGGAGAAAAACTTTGGCTGGCTTTTACCACTAGAAGCACAATACAGTAAAATCTAGATTGATTCTCTTCATGATAATGGTGATGATATTTAATATAAGACTGAACCAGCCATTGCTCCCAATGCGGAAATGGTATATTACTGATGTTGTTTTTCTTATCTTCTTCTTCCACCCACATTACCATCAGAAAAATTCTGCCCTATCATCCTGACATTTCAATTTGGTTGGCATCTGGTTTAGGAACACTTCATCAACATCCAATAATGTCTTTTAAAGTGTTTTAGGATTGCTATTGGATAAGAAGCAGAGGAATAAAAATGACAGAAACAGTGGAGTAATTGTTAATTTCAACAAAATCTTATTTGAAACAATGCAGTGGGATTGTCATATAACACATCTAAATTTGATTAGTTAGATAGATTGAGTTGTGATAGAGATGTTGTTGACTGTACATATCAGTTCTGAAAAAGCTATTATCTAACATCTTAATGTCAGAAGTATAAAACGTATATGATATAATTCTTAAATATTTTAATAAAAATTCTGTACAACTAGTTGGCACTTTTTGGATTCAGTAAACTCCCTTATATGTGATTCACTTTGTCTAGAAATTATGGCATATCTTTACTACTCTAGATAAAAATATACTAAGATAGGATTAATTGATATATGGTTGACTTTAATTGAAATTAGTAAAACCCATTAAGTTGAATCCTAGTTTAAACTTCAGAAAAAATATCAGTGATATAATACAAAAATTATTTCAAAATAATTATAAAGTTATAAAAAATATAATTTATTTCAAATGTCTGATGGGACATATCACAATTAAACACAATTAAAGCCAAATGATAAAATATAATTTTTAATCTAAATAATTAAGGGGAATATAAATTGTAGTGAAAACATTAATTAGAAAGTGAAAAATTGAAGCTACTTATCAATAATTCTCAACTGCCCCTAAAAGTGTTGTTTATGTTGTTTGTACCCTACATAATACATAAGGACAGAACACTTACAGTCACATTATGGGAAGACCCAGATCCCATTAGGAGGGTTTTCCATTTATTGGAGATACCTGCAATTCCTGATTTATGGGAATACAAATAATGACAGAAATTAATCAAGTTGACATCACATGACAGGAAAATAAAACCTTGGAAGCCTGGTGCAAGGTAAAATCTCAAATCTCAAACATGGAATAGAGGGAAACATATTTGCAGTATCTACCCAAAAATGTCCATTGTGAGGAAGAAATTACTACAGCTGTATTAATTAAACCTGACCGCATATAACACAAAACAGCATATCCTAGCAGGCACACAAGCCAGATGATCAGAGTTGTTGTTGCTGTTAACCTCCCTGGACTGAAATAAAAGTGGATTTAAAACAGGTAACAACAATTTAGTAGAATTATTAACCTATGGTTTCTTTAATATGTACCTTCCTTGCATACATTATTAAATTTAAGTAGACCATCACTGTATATGGTTGTTTCTGGCCACAAATACAAATTAGAAAAAGCAGATTTAAGCAAATCTTAAATATTCCCTTTTTTAAAAAAAATTCACATGTGACATTGAATTGTAATAAATACCCAATTAATTGTTCAAATAATTTTAATAGAAAATATACACTAAAATATTCCTTTGTTCTAAATCGAAGTCAGCCAAACATCAGCAGGTATAATTGCACAATTTCACTATATATTTTTTCTGAATGAATACTACAGCCATATGCCAAATGCTTCCACTATAATCAATGTTCAATCTTTATATTTAATTTTGCTAGCTCATCAGTAACTTTTAAAATTGGGTATGAAGAGCTTTTCCTAAAAGACCAGAACCAGAAGAAGGTTGAAAAAAATAATAAAAAGCCTGAGATAACTTTATAAACAATGATCCACTACTTCTATTTCCCAAAAACTCAAAACCAGTTTAAAGGCTGTCTAAGATTACCCTCAAACCTCTTATTCCACAATTCTGAAAATAAGAAGCAGATTTGGCTGTTTTCAAATAAGAAGTAGGTTGCTTGGTTTTGAATTGGTCTTGCAATTGAAAAATCCCCTCATCTCTTTTACATGAAGATGGGAAATGAAATAAATCCTAATTCTTTGTTCCTTCTCATCACTTGTTATGTGTATTGATCTGGTTGCTTACCATGGTATCTTTGACATCATACTAAAAGAATGGGATTCATTCTGATTCCAAATGCTTTAAGGTCTTCTTGCCAGACACATTAGCATTTCATTTATCTATCCCCCATTTTCTAACATCAAGTCAACAGGGGTTAATTTGAAAGTCTCTTCATATATATGCTCTTTGTGTTTCCCAAATGATACCTTCAAAATCTAGAAAGTCAAGGAAAAATGCCTTCCTTGATAACATATCAAATGCATAGTACATTTTCCATTAGGAGCAAGGAGACAAAGAACAGTAATGGCTGCATACTTACTGATTCACACTCTCTCTCACTGGGAGATTGCTATAGCTTTTTGTCACTCTCCCAGCTGAGCCTTACTTGTGCCCACTCCTCCTACCCTATGACTGCAGAAAAGTGAATTAGTTCCATTTTTTAATAGTTGATTGTTTGCTTCCAACAGGCTTCTAGGGGGAATGTTCCTCCACCTTTGATGTGATATCAAGACAGACATTTTATCTTAGCTCCCCAGAGGCTAAAGGTGGCATTGGAGAAACCTATCTACCCACTTTTTAGACTGAGTTGGTGCAAAATGGGCACTGTGAATAGGTTGTAATTTTATCCCTGCTGAATTTGTGTGAGAGAGAGAAAGAGGAAAGGGGGGGAAAAAAGAAGCCCTTGAAGTGCTGGCAGGAAGGCTTTGAAGTAAGTTCTAAAGGACATGTTAGAATCAGAGTTCATCCATCCTTCATCTTAAATCTCAAAGATCTCATGCTTGCTCTTCTCTCCTGGGATAAGACAGAGCTGGAATATACCTGAGAATCTTACAGAGAAGGTTGACAGATA
Organism: Notechis scutatus; assembly: GCF_049901735.1. Lineage (NCBI taxonomy): Eukaryota > Metazoa > Chordata > Lepidosauria > Squamata > Elapidae > Notechis > Notechis scutatus. The sequence continues at coordinate 97,745,431 of NC_142010.1, forward strand.
AATGACAAAAATGATTAGTAAGAAAATGACCTAAAGCATCTCCACAGCTGCTGTCAACAGACTGCTGGAAAAAAATGCCGACCGTGAAAGGAAGTTTTGTGGTAGGTGAAAGAACTAAAGAAGGGAAGACCAAAAAGTGAAGAGTGTGTTTGTAATATCGATTGCACACAAAGCACAGCTATCTGGGTTAATGGAGAGTTATCTCCTCCCCAATAACTTCCACCCACTTTTCTCCCCCCAGCGCACAGACAAACAGACACATAGAAACACACAGAGAGACAGACACACAGTCACACACAGACTGCCTGAAAGAGATTCACTTTTCCTCTATTTATTTTGCTACCCTGCTGGTCTTCTTTGTTTCCGGTTGTGGCTCTATTACATTTGTATGTAGAGTTTCCTTGCAGCTTCACTGCATTCCATTCTTTACCCATGCAGCACTAATGAATGAGGGGTCAATTCAAATGTAAAATAGGATGGAACTGCTGAAATGAATACCACTACCTCTCCTGCTTTTGCCTTTTCTCAAAAGAATATTTTGGTACAATAAAATTGCTTGCTCTCTATTCCAGAACTCCACATTTCTGTCACTGATTAACCTGATTCTCTGCCTTGATCTGTCTTTTTTTCTTTTCTACAATGCATTTTTGCAGAAAAGGCTATCTATTTCATATTCTGAATTACCCTCCCGCTAGGAGTTTCCACCTCCTTCCCACAGCAACACATTTGCAGCATTCAGCAGTATACAGGCACAATCATACCTTGTAAATGCTAAGAAAATTTTGTCCCTCTTCGCATTGTATTTTTTGAAAATATAATCTCTCCCTACCTACTAAGTTTCCTGCTGAGACACTGAACTCTGATAATCATGCAAGGAATATCAAGATGCAGCCGGCAATATTTCAGTGTTGACTTTCAAATTCACATTTACTTGAATGCCTGCATTACTGAGAGAGGTAATATAAAGGCATTCTTTCTCAAACAAAGATTACATTTAGTCTGTGCTATAAAATGGCCCATATTTCAAGAAGCATGAGAAATGTCACTTCTTCGCTCTAAAAATGGCACTTGGATTCATTTGCTGAACTTGTTTTTAAATAGATATCAGTGTTCATTATCTTAGAGAGTCTAGCAAAATGTATATAGTACAGGAAATGTTTTGTTTACTTTGATTTTTAGTCTATAGTTTTTCTTATTAAATATTTAAAATTAATACGATGGTAGCTTCCTTGGCATTTAAGCTAAATTCCTGGCTACATTGACACATACATATTTTTCAGGGCATCAATATAGAAATAATGTGCTATTGTCTTCTTCTTCTGTCTGTGTTTGTGTGTGTATGTATGTATGTATATATGTATATATATATATATATATATATATATATATATATATATATATATATATATATATATATATATATATATATATATATTTATTTTCTGAGGTTCTCGGTATTTGTATGTGATCTTGTTATTGGGTTTCTCCGTATGTATGGCTGTGCTATGTGTGATGTATCTTGATTGTGATGGAGTATATTACACAGCCCATTATACCAACATCACTCCATCAACCAATCAGAGGCTGCATGTATGGGACTCCGTATGTATATATATATATATATATATATATATATATATATATATATGTATATATATATATGTGTGTGTGTGTGTGTGTGTGTGTGTGTGTGTATGTGTGTGTGTTGTGTGTGTGTGTATGTGTGTATGTGTGCATGTGTACATGTATGTATGTATTTATTTGTTTTCTGAGGTTCTCGCGGGTATTTGTATGTGGATCTTTGGTTATTCGGGTTTTCTCCCGCGTAAGATTAGAAGTATCTAGGGAACATTTCGATGAAGTCTCATTCATCATCTTCAGGCTTGTGTCTTCGGCTCTGTGCTTCTCAGAGTGATGTGAGCTTGCAGCTGCTTCTTCCTTTTAACTGCTAGTGGGGGTGTGACTTGATTGGGTGGGGGCTTGGCTGTGTTCTGATTGGGTGGGGGTGTGTTCTCATTGGTTGGGGGTTTGGCTGTGTTCTGATTGGTTGGGGAGTTGGCTGTGTTCTGATTGGCTGGGGGTGTGTTCTGTTCAAGTGGGGACTTGGCTGTGCTCAGGTTAGTCTTAGCTGCTGGGGGATTTGAGCTGGTGAGCTGTGATCCTGCTGTTTGGCTTCGTGTTCGTGGTCGTGCCGCCTCTTCATGGTGGGCGTCAGTTCGCTTCATGTATGGGTCGGAGGGGTTTGAAGCAGGTAGTGATGCAGCTGCGGTGCGGCTTCTGGTCTGTGGTCGTGTCTCATCTTCTGTGTGGGTGTGAGTCTGCTTTCTACGTGGAAGTGTGGTGGTAGCATCTTGTGTGTCCCTCGTGGGTGTGGGTCTGGTGTCATTCTTCATGTTAGGTACTCATCTGTTCATGAGGGCGGGTTTCCAAATGGCTGGTAGGCGGGAGGTGTCATCTCATTTATTCATACTGTGTGGGCGTTTTTCTATCTCTATGGCTTCTCTGATTATTAACACAGCCAACCCCCCAACCAATCAGAACACAGCCAAACCCCCAACCAATGAGAACACCCCACACCCAATCAGAACACAGCCAAGCCCACACGCAATCAAGTCACACCCCCACTAGCAGTTAAAAGGAAGAAGCAGCTGCAAGCTCACATTACTCTGAGAAACACAGAGCCGAAGACACAAGCCTGAAGATGATGAATGAGACTTCATTGAAACGTTGCCTAGATACTTCCAATTTTACGCAGGAGAAAACCCAAATAACCAAAGACCCACATACAAATACCCGCGAGAACCTCAGAAAACATATATATGTGTTGTGGCTCCGGGTTTGGATTCTGCTCCTGTGGCAGATATGAGTTCAAGTGAGGAAGACATGGCAGGGAAATATGAACCGGCATTGCTGAGTGATTGGAATAGTAACCAGGATGAGGAGATGGAGGTAACAAGGGATGACAGACCTGAAATATTAGAGTGGTCAGAACCTTCGACCTCCTCTGGTGCTTTATCTAATCAGCAGCCGGGAATGGATGACAGGGAAGGAAGGAGGGAGTTTTCCAGCGGAGATGAGAATCTGGAAAACTTATGGTTAGACGTTAGGAACAGGAGACGACTAAGGAGACAAACCCAGTTAGAAAGAAAGAGAAGAGCGAGCCAATAATTAGGGTAATTAGCACTTGGCTTAAGTATAAAAGGACACAGCTGGCCTGGTGGAATTCGCCAGAAGCAAAGTGACTTATTGAGTGAGGACGTTACAGCAAGAAGCTCTGAGGCTTGAGATTTATTGCCAAGACTGGTTTGCCGGACAGAGTAAAGATTTATGCTGTGGATTGGGATTTCTGCCAGCCGTTATCTTGTGAGACTTTATTCTGTTTGAATTACTTCTGAAACGGCTGCTTTCTGTTTTTGCTCGCTTGAATTTGAAGGGGAGTCATAACATATATGTATGTGTATATATATATATATATATATATATATATATATATATATATATATATATATATATATATATATGTATATGTATATGTATATGTATATGTATATGTATATGTATATGTATATATATATTATATGTGTATATGTGTGTGTGTGTGTGTGTGTGTGTGTGTGTGTGTGTGTGTGTGTGTGTGTGTGTGTGTGTGAGACATTCATGTTGATCTCTTCATGTCACCCATGAGAATTTCTGTGGAATTTTCTTTGAAAGAAATATTGGGAGCAAATTCTTGCTCAGCAAATCAAGAATTTCAGGAAACATGCAGTGAACTTTTTTTTTTCATGGCGTCATAAATACATGATTCTTTCCTAGTCACTCACTCCCTGCCTTTATCAATCTTAGGCCGTTGTGGAATATTTCTTCTGTCCAGGCTTGAGTTCAGACTACATAAATTCTTTGATTAGTTTCTACCTGGTGTTTTCAATTCTTCTAGAATGCTCCTGACTTTTAGCACATCCTTTCTTATTTGTAAGTTAAGCCCTTCTTGTTATATTATCTGGTTATATTATCTTCCTCTACTGCTTTTTTTTTTTCAGTTCTACCCCAATATGATCCTACCATAATTTCCCACAGCAAAGCTTTGCCCTGTATTAAAATCATGCAGGACAAGCCAAGTTTAAATATAAAGGTTAGAAAGATAACCATTGCATTGTGTGATATGTAATAAATTATGCTTTTCAAATCACAGTGAATCCACATTGAATGAACAAATGAAGGGCCCCATGCTAACAAAAAGATTTTAAAACTTTAAAAATATTTTAAACAAAATCTTAGTCTTAAAAAATTATAAAAACATAAAGGCATAGGACTAAGTCATAGGAAATCAATATATCATACTATAGGCTGGTAGTAAAAGACCAAGCCTATCAAAGACATAATGTTCCTTTTAAGAAATGTTATTCTGGGAGTAGTTCTAAAAAGCAGTTGATGTTTTACAACTGGGACAGCTGCATACATAGCTGGTGGTTCCCAGGGCTGACCATTCAACTCTTGACACAAAATCACACGTGCAAAACCAAAATAAAACAAAATACTATGCTACTCAAACAAGGTGAAGTCTCTTTCCAATGTTCAGATTGCTTACAATACATTACCATAACTGGTAAAAGAAAAGACCATCCCAAATGCAAAAATGTGCTTGGACCTCTTCTCCACTTTAATATAAAATGTGCATCATCCATGATTTATTCCTGTGGGCACACTTCAAAGCAATATGCCATCAAGCACTATAAAAATTGGATTTGTCTCTACCAAACTGTTTTTGCTGGCACAAGGGTTTACCAGGTGCCACAACATGAAAATATATCCATCAATGAATAGATATATCAGCCAGACATACAATGAACAGCTTGTACACTCAGATATGCAATCTGCCACCCGCATCCCATTTATAAGGGTCTAATTTAGGCAGTTTGGCTGATATCTTCAAACCACTTTCTTTGGGACAGTCCTCTTAAAGTGTAAAGCAAAGCTTGCAGAATGCAACCTACATGAACTATTAAAGCAATTATGACAAAGTAGTAGTAGCCAAAACCTAGGGGAGTCAGCTATTCCCTTAGAAATCTAGTCAATTAAATTCAGCCTAGAAGGATACCAATCTAATATCAAAGATATTGCCAAAAGGACCACTTCCCTGGAGCATAAGGTTAATGATTTAGAGCATGTCAGCTTGGCCTGGAGCAGAGAAAATGAAACAAGGAAACACACATGCACATAAAGGTCAAACTATTAATAGATATAAGAAAATGCAACCACAAGAATAATTCAAGGCAGATACACAAGGGCTTACTGGCATCTTAGTTATCAACAGTGTCAGCACATTCCAATTTTTATAGGGTGTTTAATACAACTCTCCCTTTTTCATATTTAGTGCATAACAGAAGACGACAAATGCAAGTCAACATTCAAGAAGAAATTAGAGGTAGGAGACAGTGTCCCAGTTTCCCTATTAAAAGTTCCTTTTATTAGTTTTAGCCACAAGAAGAGAAAGCTGGAACAACTGAAGCAGAAGAAGACAACTAGGACTCCCCGAGCATCATCAAGAAACACCGGCAAGGAATAAAAGTCACAGATACTGTTGAGTGTGTGTTCAACTATCCAATGCCTAAAGTAGTTTCAAGGAGATATCAAGGAGACATAGGGCAGAGTCTGCATGGATTCTAATAGCCAATCTCCTGCTGAAAATCTGCAACAAAAGAAGAAAAGCGTTTCCATTAGCTGCCCAGCTAGTATTATCCAGAAGTGCTGATATGACAGCTCCTATCACAACATATATTCCCCACAACTGGAGTGAGGAAACTGTGTATGGAATATTAGACTTTTTATGTTGACCCTGCCTCCTTGGAGAAAATAATGAAAAGATACAGAATGTTTAATTCCTAAATAAACTGTTAAAAATGGATTTGGAGCCAAGACAAGGAGAGGAACTTTGAAAGGGTCAGTTGTAATGTTCTTCCTGATTGGGAAAGCATTACAAGCTGACATTGTTCGGCAGCTGAATAACTTTTGTTCAAGCTACAATTTTTTAATCCAATGTTCTTTGTTCAATGCAACAACCTCATTTCTAGGGGGATAAGATTCCACAAGTGAATTCCCCCCCACACACACACACACAAACACACACTGGCAAAAATTAACCTTCCTCTTTGTTCCTCTCCTAGGCAGAAATATTATTCATTTACATAACTGACTATGGAATTAAATGATCAGCAATTTATTTAAATTTGAAATAGATATTACATTCACAGTTAGCTAAAATATATAAATGATAAGAAAGCAGGTTATTAAATGATTAACTTAAAAGTAGAAATACTGTGGAAATACTTTTTCCCTTGAATTTAGCTCTGGGAAAACTCTAGCTGGTTTCATTGTAAAGGGTTAATTTATCCACCACCAGAAATCAATTTAGAAAACCACTTGCCTTTTTCTTCTTTTCTTCCTTTCTTGTCATCAGCAGTGATGATGAAACAGGTAAGAAAAAATACTGGGTGCGGTAACCTTATCATTATTTGATGCTTTTGCATGCAGAACTGACACATGTCTAAATGACTGAGTTCACCAAGGTTCTATGTTAATTAACCACAGAAAATAATTACCATAAAAAGAGCTTATGGTTCTTATCATTTCTATAGAACAATGGTTATGATTAGCAAAAATTTAGGCAGCTACTAGATGCCTTGTAGGTACTTTCTAGCAATCACCTAGCAAACAGATTTCTTCAGCTCAGATCTAGTGCCATTAAACATTGAAAAGCTTATATATACAGCCAGCTGAATTACTTGCAGTAATTCTAACAGGAAGTCAGGATGATTCCCAAGATTTCATGCCTTTGGGGCTAAACAAATATGGCAGAAATTTATTTTCATCAAGAGTTTCAAGAATGCATTTAGAGGTCAGTTGATTTTCTGCAAACATTTTTTTTTTCAAATGTTACAGCATGAGGCTATTAGATGCAGACTGTTTATAGTTTACATCCTTCAGTGTAAAAAGCCATTTCCCCATCACTTTTGAAAGATGCTCCCATTAAACAATCTCCTGAAGAATTCCTGTGCAGCTGTCCTGAGAACATATGAAATATTAAAGAGAACAACTTCCATCAAGTCAACCAATTTGATTCCTATAAAGTCATGGTTTGGTTTGGTTTTTGTCAAAAGAGTATGTTATCATGACCAAAAACTGATTGCTAATCTCCAAAGAAGTCAAAGGATTTCTGTTCACCGCTCTATTTAAAAGGCTAAAAATACTCAAGCATTCTGATTTCCTCTCTACTCCATCTTTTTCAGCATTGTGATTATAATTGCTGAAAGAACTGCACACTGAAGTTGGATTAGATTTCTCATCCTGTATTCTGAAAATGGTGTTTTATTTATTTATTTAAGGTCTTATCTGGCCATATCTCTCATAAAATGCTCTAGGCAGCTTATCTGGCCATATCTCTCATAAAATGCTCTAGGCAGCTCACATAAAACATAATAAAAATAAAGAGACTCTTCTCCCCAGAAACAAGCCAAACACATTTTTAAGCTCAACCCCCATCTAATCCAATGCTTGGGAGAAAAGACAAGTCTTCACAGCACTCTAGAACAGCGGTTGCCAACCAGTGGGCCGTGGCCCACTGGTGGGCCATAAAACTTTTTGGATGGGCTGCAGAAGAAATGGCCCCCAAAAGCAATTAATCTGGGCCATGCAGTTCTCACGCCTCCCAGCTCTCTGAGGGACCCCGGAGTCAGGTCCCTGAGATGCATGCACCAACCAGCTCCCACACATGGTGGCGGCAGCAACAACAGTCCTCACCCCTAGCGCCTGCTGTCAGCTCTTCCGCATTAGTTCTCTACCTTTGAATTGCTCCCCCCCCCCCCCCACACACACACACACATGCAGGAAGGCAAGGAAAGGGAAACTGAGCCATGTGCAGCTCTCAGCTCTTCCAGCCCTCACTGCCTCTCCCAACATCTAATCCTCAGAGATGCAGGCAAAGCCACCACAGTGGTAGTGCCCTGAGTTGCCTTAGCATGCTCGGTTAGTTAAGAATCGCCTGCCCAGAGAAGGAGGTGGTGCTGGAGGAGGAAGAGGAGGAGACAGTAGAGGAGAAGCAAGCAACTCAGGGCGCTACCACTGGGGCGGCTTTGCCTGAATCTCTGAGGCTTTGATGTTTGGTGAGGCAGTGAGGGCTGGAAGAGCTGAGAGCTGCACACAGCTCCATCTCCCTTTCCTTGCCTTCCTACATGTGGGGGGAGGGGGAGGGAAAGAGAGAGAGCTGGGAGCAATTCAAAGCTGGAGAACTAGTGGGGAAGAGCTGACAGTGGGTGCTAGGGGACTGTTGTTGCCACTGCTACCGTGTGTTGAAGCTCGTTGGCATGTACATCTCAGGGACCTGACTCCGGGGTACCATGAAGAGCCAGGAGGCGTGAGAACTGCAAGTAGGAGTGTTTGATGATTTCAAAGAACTCCTGGAATGTAATAGATTGGCATTTTGTAGGTCTCAGTGAAAGAGTGAGCTTTGTTTTGTCTCCTTTCCTCCTCTGGTAATGCGAGAGATGCTTTCTCCCCCCACTTCCCCATCCCCAAATAATCACTGGCTGTGGCTGGGTTTGGCAGCAAAGTGCTAAAGTGAGCGAAATGTCCCCAGGGACACCTTTCCTTGCCTGTCTCCAGGTGAGGCTGGAAGAGCCCCCTTCCAGCTTTTCCTCAGCTGCAGATCTGAGCCTCTCAATCCTCCACCCAGGATTTGAAAGGAGCTCCCACTTTCTCCCCTTCCCCTCCCCCAATTAATCACCAAGAGTGGCAGTCCTTCTGCAGGCAAATGCCTGCTGAGAAGCCCCTGGAGTGGCAGCCAAGGGGCGCTGCCCCCCAGGGAGAGCAAAGCCCCCTTTCTGCCTCTGCTTCTCCCAGCAGCAGTTGCCCCAAGGCCCCTCAGCTCAGACACACACACACACACCCAGCCCACTCTTCTGTCTCTTTGGAAGGTGCCAGGTGGGGGGAGGCTTCCAGCCCAGAATGTTTTATTTTGTTATCATTAAGCATTTACATTTTTGTTATAATTAAATGTGCGTGTGTATATGTGTGTGTATCATGTATGTATGTGTGTGTGTATATGTATGTATGTATGTATGTGTATGTATGTATATGTATATGTATATGTATATGTATATGTATATGTATATGTGTATGTGTATATGGTATGTGTATATATATATGGTATTCAGCTTTGTTTGGGTATTTTCCCACGTCATTATAGTTGTGCTTTTAAAGTTGTAACAACGCTTCGACAGAATCTCATCTGCCATCATCAGGCTTCTGTATAGTGTTAGTCTGTGACTCAGACTTTCACAGCTGTTTCATATATATTTGTGTGTGCGTGTGTGTGTGTGTGTGTGTGTGTGTGTGTCTTTGGTTAATTGGAAGTATCTAGGCGACGTTTCGATGAAGTCTCATTCATCATCTTCAGGCTTGTGTCTTCGGCTTTGTGCTTCTCGGAGTAATGTGAGCTTGCAGCTGCTTCTTCCTTTTAACTGCTAGTGGGGGGTATGACTTGACTGGGTGGGGGATTGGCTGTGTTCTGATTGGGTGGGGGTGTGTTCTCAGAAAACATATATATATATATATATATATATATATATATATATATATATATATATATATATATATATATATATTCATTCGGGTACAGTATGCAGGTCTAGGTGTGTTCGGGTCTTTTTCCATGTAAGATTAAGACTCGAACACACCTAGACCTACATACCTGTACCCGTGAAAATCTATGAAAACAAATATCGTACCTCTATGGGGAGGAAACCTTCCAGATAAGCAGGAGCTATGAGAAACTCGAAGTCCGAAGAGCCACCATCTTGTGTGATCTCATATTCCTACACAATTGCCAAGACAAAAATGTGATCCCCACATGCTTCCAACTCAAATTCCATTCCAAAACTTCAGCCACTGAAAGGATCCTGAAAAGAACGGAATTACGAACTTCACAAGAAAAGATTCCTACTACACCAAACCAACAGAGACCTACTCACACTCCATCTCAAACTCAGCAACAAAATCCACCCAGCACTGTGGGACAAATCCAAACAACTAGCCTTCTGGAGAGCCAAAACAGAAACCTCCAGACACACACACCAAGAAACTCCACAGACTAGAGAAATGCCAGAAACCCAACCCTTCCCCACAACAACACATGAAACAAACAGTACACAACATATCAGACAGAACCCTCACCATAGCAGAAACCAATGTCCTTTCCAAAGGATTCAACTTCACAGTCACCCCCAAACGCATCCCCACTGAAAACATTATATGCAGAGTTGAAGCTAGCCTAACCAAAATCAACCCAGATGCAGCCAACAAAATCAGACTTGAAGTCACCCATGTCCTCTGCTCCAGCAACCCACCCAGAAGCAACCTACACAGAGAAGAACAAAAAGCACTCACCAACCTGAGGAAAGACAGCAATATAGTCATTCTCCCAGCAGACAAAGGCAACACCACAGTCGTAATGAACACATCGGACTACCACTCCAAACTATCCAACCTACTCCAAGACCCCGCTTACAAACCTCTGAATACTGGCCCCACCACGTACCTAGAAAAAACCACCAAATCCAAAAAAAAAGCGTCTCCCATCAGTGAAGAGATCCAGCAGAGAATCATCCCCAGAGAAAAATCATCCAGATGCCCTAAGCTCTATGGCCTCCCCAAGATACACAAAGAAGGAATACCACTCAGACCCATAGTCAGCTCCATAGGCTCACCTCTACAGACTCTTGCCAAATTTCTCGCCAAACAACTCCAGCCCTACACAGAATCCATCACCTCACACGTACAAAACTCCTTCCACTTCATAGAAACAATAAAGAAACAAAACCTACAACCCAGCGACCTACTCGTGAGCTTCAATGTCATATCCCTCTTCACCCAAGTACCCATCAAAGAAGCCTTGACAGCCATCCAAAACAAATATAACCCCCCCCCCAAACACATCTTAGATCTGACCAACCACTGCCTAACCAACACATACTTCATCCACAATGGACAAAGATACAAACAGATAGAAGGAACACCCATGGGATCACCCCTCTCACCCGTCATTGCTAACCTATACATGGAACACTTTGAAACCAATGCTCTAGACAAATCCGAACACAAACCCAAACTCTGGCTCAGATATGTAGATGACACTTTCATAATTTGGCCACACGGGAAAGAAAAACTGGACAACTTCCTCACACATCTTAACAACCTACACCCCAAAATACAATTCACTATGGAAACAGAAACCAACAACCAACTTCCCTTCCTGGACATCCTAATTTACAAAAAAACCAATGGCTCCCTAGGACACACCATCTACCAGAAAAAAACACACACCAACCGCTACCTAAATGCACAATCCCATCACCACCCTGCACAGTTCAACTCTGTAGCCAAGACCCTCATCTCCAGAACCAAATGCCTAGCTGACAAAGACCACCTGAGAACAGAACTACACACCCTCACTAACATATTAATTTCCAATGGATTCCAAAGAAACACTATCACCAATCTAATCGAAAAGAGATACCCAAAAAAAACCAAGACACAGAACAAGACAACGGTATTGCACTCCTCCCCTACATCAAAGGCACCACAGACAAAATCAGCAAAATTTTCCACAAACACAATATCAGGACAGCTTTTGGCAATGACCAAAAAATAGCCAACATCCTAAGAAACCCAAAGACAAGATCCAGCTAGAAAACCAAGGAGTTTATGAAATACCATGCAACAATTGCCCAGCCACATACATTGGACAAACCAACAGGAGAATAAATGCATGCATCACAGAACACAAAAACACAGTCAGAAGAGAAGAAAATACTTCCTCCCTCTTCCAGCACCTTAAAGCCACAGGACATGAAATTAATTTCGAAGGAACCAAATTAATATCCAACACTGAACACTCCAGCAAGAGAATAATCAGGGAAGCCATCGAGATAGAGAAACACCCCCATAACATGAATAGACGGGACAATACCTCCCATCTACCAGACATCTGGAAGCTAGCC